>NC_063368.1:20047800-20064087 GCF_021869965.1 Rhincodon typus
CGCTTTTTGAGCAAACGCCGGGCCGTGAATGATCCGCCGACAGAATCTGACAATATTCCTCCATAAGAAAAAAAATGAATAAAAATCGGGATAGTAGGAACTGCAGATGCTGGAGAATCTGAGATAACAAGGTGTAGAGCTGGATGAACACAGCAGGCCAAGCAGCATCAGAGGAGCAGGAAAGCTGACATTTGAAGAAAAGTCTATAAATAAAAACAGAACCTGCGCAGCCAAAGACAACTCTCCCCTCAGGAGGAGCAGACCCAGAGGGCGGGGCCACTCGCTGATAGCTGACAGCCCCTCTAGCCAATCGGACTTCAGGACACCAGCCTGGAGACCATTTAGAGGTCCAGGGAGGCGGGACTGCATGACGGTGTGCGGCTGATGTCCCTGACAGCCAATGAGAGGTAACATCTCTGGGTATGACGGCCAATCAAGGCTGTGGAAGGCGGGACACATATACGCTTCTGACCGACAGCCCATTCACCAATAACAGACCGGGTCCTCGGCGTAGTGACCTACCAGTGGCTTGAAAAGGCGGGACCTCACGCCCCGGCTCTGATTGACGTCCCGGTCCATCAATAGAAGATCGGACCCAGAATGAGGGACGAATTGGAGGTGGAAGTAGGCGGGACCATATGACCCCGCCTCGCAACGCCATTGTGAATGACGTTCGTTTCAGCTCACCTGAAGCTTGCTCCGGACAGGAGCGACCAATAGGACGTTCTGGGGGGTGGTACATCCGGTGGCGTCTGGGACCCGGATTCTGTCCCTAACAACGGCCGGAGCGGGATAGAGGGAGGGACCGGGTCTGGTCCAGGTGAGTCCGCTTCACCGAATACCGGCCCCTGGAGAACGTGATAATGATTTGGCTGAGGGTGTGACTGCCTGTGCATGCCCGAGCTCCCGGTCCTGAGGATCTCAAATAGTCAATGAGGGGAATGAGAGAGACTTGCATTCATATAGCGCCTTTCACCTCCTTCCTTTCCTCACCCGTCAGGGCACGCCTATAGAGCTAGTGTAGTCCTTTGTTTTATTATTGAAGAGTAGTCACTGTGTGAGAGAATTCAGCAGCCAGTTTGAACACAGGAAGATCTCACAATGGGATGATGATTAGAGGATCTGATCTGATTTGTGGAATGGGTTTATGACTTCAAACAGGGGTACTGAGTAATTATGTTTAAAGAGGCGAATAAATTGAGGTGTTCAATGTCATCAGCAGTTTTGGCATTTGTTTGTGTTTTGATAGAACCTGTAATGTAGAAAAAGACTCCTCGAGGTCTTTTGTGGAAACAACATAACAAAGTGTTTCATTTATATAGCCCCAGGTCAACCTCAGGATGCCCCAGGGTACCTTACCACCACGTTCTGGGATCCTTCCATACCTGCATGGTGATGGACCTGCAGCAAACAATCTCTTTCAGCTGGTATGAGGGGGCTCCTATTATAATGCCCCTTTGCTGTTGCCTAAATAAGTTGATTGTTGAGAGGCAGGTTCCACCACAAGTGAAGCTAACAGTGGCTGGGTTGTTTTCAGTGCTGGTGCCTGTTCCCAAACCACTCATATAATCATACTGAACAGAAATGGTACAAAAACTACCACTTACCAGCACTTGACCTGTAGCCTTGACTGTAGAGACTAGTCATCATGTTGGTGCATATCTCATTTGTCATTTTCCTCTGTCATCAACTGGAGACTCTCAATTGGGTACTTGATGTTTTGGGATCTTGTAAGAAGAGCCTTGGGTGTCCAACTGGTCACATGATTGGCTGCTCACATGACTGGCTGCCTCACCATATGGAAAATCTTTGGTTCTTTGACTGTCTTCCATCCTTGATTTGATTTACCATTGTCACATGTACCTAGGTACAGTGAAAAGTTTTGTTTTGTATGCAGTACAGGCCGATCATACCATATATAGATTATAGGGTGATTGTGCAGAGTGAGGAATACAAAGTTACAGCTGCAGAGAAGGTGCACAAAAAGCAAGATCAACATTAGATTTGAAATTTGAGAGGTGCATTCCAAAGATGTGCAAATTAGGTGGATTGGACATGCTAAATTACCCATAGTATTCAGGGATGTGTGGGTTAGGTGCATTAGCCATGGGAAATGCAGGATTACAGGGATAGAGTAGGGGATTGGGTCTGGGTGGAATGCTGTTTGGAGGGTTGGTAGGGACTTGTTGGGCAGAATGGCCTGTTTCCCCATTGTGTGAATTCTATAAAACAACAGTGTAATATCAGCAGGGAAGAAGCTGTTCTTGAACCTGTTGGTACATATATTTAAGCTTTTGTATCTTCTGCCAGATGGAAGGGGGGTTGGAAAAGATTATAACCAAGATGATGATGTTGGCTTTCCGAAGCAGCAAGAAGTGTAAATGGAGTCAATGGATGTGTGATGGACTGGCTTGTGATCACACCTCTCTGTAGTATCTTACAGACTTGGGCAGAGCATTTCCCTGACCAAGCTATGATGCATCCAGATAGAATGCTTTCTATGGTGCATCTATAAAAGTTGGTGAGTCATGCCGAATTTCCTTTGCCTCCTGTGGAAGAAGAGATCTTGTTGTGCTTTCTAGACCGTCATATCAGGTGGTCCAGGACGGATTGGTGATCCTGCGAAGCATGAAATGAAGTGACTGCTGTACTGTAGGAAATGAAACAGTCAGTTTGTGCACAGTAAGATTCCACAATCAGCAATGTTATAATGACTAATCCCTCTATTTTATTGTTTGTTTGGGAGAAATTAGTTCCAATGTCAGGAAGACAGAGAACCCCCAATTGAAAGTAATTGGCAAAAGAGGAGAAGGAAAAGAAATTGTAGGGCAAAGAGGAAAGAACAAGGGAGTGGGACTAATTGCTCAACTCTTTAAAAAGCTAGTACAGGCAGATTAAGGTGAATGGTCTCCCTTGCTGTAAGATTCCATTTGGAAAACATTACACCTGTTGTATTGGAGCTGGCAATCAAAGTGAGCTGGAGTAATTGGAGCATTATCTGCTGATGCAATTTGCACCCTCAAATGTCGTCCCTCCCTTCAAGGCTATTTGCAAGTATTATATACCCTCCTTACCTTTATATTTTGATTATAATTTAATTATAAAACTGTAAACCTTGGAGTTACATCCTCTTGCTGTTGGTGGTGCTGTACCATTAGCTAAACTTTCAACACTATTTGCCATCGAACTGGATGAACAAGAAATTTCCTCCAGTTAAATGTTGGGAAAATTAATGCTTAAAAGCCCCTGTTCCAAACTGTCTTCCCTAGCGGGCATCCTTCTCTCTGACAACTGTCTGAGACTAAACAATTCTGTTCACAATCTTGAAGCCGTATAGTTCCCCAAGGTGATCTTCTGACTATGCAGGGTTTATTTCCCTCTTGCTGCAGATCAGTTGAGCATTGAGTTACAGGTGTAAGTAATTGCAAATTCTCCCTTATTGCACGTCGATCTTTTAATGCCATCGTGTTTTGGCGTTCTCTTCATCCTGTAAACTTTAGCCTTTTTAGGTTCTGATCACTATGCAATGTGTAGACTAAGTAGAAAAGTCCCAATGGTTTAGAAATGAGTTTTGACTAGTTTTTGGATGTTTTGCTAATTTTTCATGCTTCAGAAAAATACTCGCCTTTCGGCCCTGGTGAACCCCACAGGATTTGTTATAAAGCCGGTAGTCTTTTGAGTTTAGGAGAATATTTTTATCTCCATTGCTTGAGTTATCTCCATTGTTGCTAGGCACCCTTTGAAGCTTAGCCAGATGGCTATTATGTGTTTTGGCTGCTATTTGACTAGCAGGCAGAACATTTCATTTCTCATCCTTACTGGCTTTAACTTGAGGCAATATGCTATACTCGATTATCCACAAAGGAATGTTTGCTTATTTGACAGGTGTTGGGATTAAGAGACCGAGAAAGAATCCAGGATTGTAGCTAAAGTGGTTTAGTTTTTGATGTGATTGCCTTCTTGCAATGAGAATATTAACAACTATTTCTTTCCAAAAAGGTGTAGAGTTGCGGTGTAATGGCAGAGCCCGAGGCAAAGAAAGAAGATGCAGATTCCAGGCGCATTCAAACCTTCCCTATCGTCAGGGTGAGTTTTGATCAATCTGAAAGAACCCCATTTCCAGTAGAGACTAATTCTGCCCATTCAGTTCAATAGTCTATCCAGCTCATGACCCTAAGCATCACAGATTGCCTCTGATTGTGGCAAAGTTGTTCAACAGATTGGTGCTTAATGTTTCTTACAAGTAGTTGTCCAAATCCAGAGGAAATTCCTCACCAGTCAAAGCAGGGTTCCTTGCACTAGACAGACACATGCTGAGCCAGTTAGCCTCTCAACAACCTCACCAAAGTGAGGTCACAGGCTGTAGCTGTAAAATTTTTTCATTAATGAACTCATACCCTCACACTATAAAATAATTGAATTTCATTTAAAATTTGGAAAAATGACATCTTGACAGATTTTGATGTTGTTCTGATTAGGCCAAATAAAGTTATCATTTGGTCCAACAACCACTGGATGTGATAGGTGTGTCATTAAATGGCAGATTGTATCGTGAGCCATTGCTGCACCCACTTATTCCGTTAATTGGTCAGGCATTCCTGTCAATCATTGGCAAAACATGCCATGATTGGCTGATGCTTGTTGTGAAGCTCAAGGGCTCTCAAAAGTCTCAATTGTTCAAACCAACAAAGTATCTTAAAGTTTTACATGGGTTTGTTTTTAATCTTTTTCTTAACTTTTAACAGGCTTGTGGTGAGCTTTGTGCTAAATAGACCACATCACTGTGCATACTTGTGCTGTGAAAATTTATTATTCCAAATGACCAAGAATATAAATGATTTTAACCTATAGGAGTCCAGCATGAAATGCATTTGGGAAGCTTTGATCCATTTCAAAATGAATATTCATCCAGATGCAATTTGTCTCTAAACCAATGCTTCCCAAACTTTATCCCACCGTGAACGACTTTGAGGCTTGAAAATGGTTGTGACCCCTCAGCGAAGTAGTGAAGTGGGGGGAAGCTGTGAGTGTGAGGGCTTATCTGTTAGAACAGGAGCTTGACTGTTACACACTGGAGCTCTGTTTTGACCATTGCTGCCTTAGAGCTCAAAACCCCACTTGGGTTCCCGATCCCCATTTTGGAAGGTTCCTGCTCTAATCTCACTCAAATAGGCAAACTCCCTGCGGAGATTTGATTGTTGAGGAAATGGGGACCATCACCATCACCGTCATGTAAGTGATTGTAATGAAGATATTACTGGGTTAGTTACAGCGCATCCACAATTGTAGAAGTTATTCCAAAAGCTAATAGTGACCACATGGTGGCTCAGTGGCCAGCATTGCTGCCTCACAGCACCAGGGACCCAGGTTTGATTCCAGCCTCGGGCGAATTGTCTGTGTGGAGTTTGCACAAACTGTGTCTGCGTGGGTTTCCTCCCACAGTCCAAAGATGTGCAGTTTAGGGTGGATTGGCCATGCTAAATTGCCCATAGTGTCCAGGGTGGTGGAGGCTATGTGGATTAGCCATGGGAAATGCAAGGTTACAGGGATAGGGGTAAAGGGTTGGGTCTGGGTGGGATGCTCTTCAGAGGGTCACTGTGGACTTGATGGACCGAAAGGCCTGCTTCCACATTGTAGGGATTCTATGCTCCATGATTGCTTTAAGATAAATTCATATGCATATTTGACTGCAAGTTACATGCAAAGTTCTCCTTCCAGTAGAAACTGCTTCTTCAGTCTCTGTCATCCTCTTTTGCAGTTTTGTGATATGCCAGAGGAAATGAAAGTGGAAACAATGGAATTGTGTGTCACAGCATGTGAGAAGTTTTCTGCGAACAATGAGGTGGGTGTGTCTTGCTCAGATTACATGTGCAGCTGGTTTGTGGCTGAATGGGTGGCTTGCCTGAGATACCTTGTTCCACATTGAGTATTGGTGATCTCATAGAACCAGAGAAAAGTTATGACACAAAAGTTATGACCCACTGTGTCTGTGTCTATTCCCTGAGAGTTTAGTTGCCAAAGGTATTACTATAAGTGTTCAATGTTGCCCTAAACTCTTGATGTGCTGCCATGGAGAGTTCTTAAGGGAACTGCGTGAGGCAGCAAACAAACTGTACACAACCAAAAGGAAACAATAGGAACATTGCATGTGATACCAAACGGTACAGATCAGGAAATTGTACTTGGATTGATATCTGTGCTGTGATAAGTCAGTGTTTCTACTCCTGACTAATACCTGTCCATTCCTGTTAGAATGTCAGTGTGCATCATGGTGGCTATGGTAGTACACATGACTGAACAGTCATGTTTTCACACACAGTAAGGACAGCATGGCTGCAAGTTTGAGGAAGTTTAAGGAACTGTGCCCCAGTTAAAGTTAGCATCGTTTTAAGAAAAAAGGGGTTAATAAACAATATTCTTTAGTGGAAGTGGCAGTAGGTATGGGTGAGCCCAAACTGTAAAACTCCACTTGATGAGTCACATGTGGTTGGTTATTTTTGGATTCTGTGGAAAAGAAAACACAGCAATCTTCCTTAAAACAACAGTGCTTTGCACTTTTCAAACTTCCTTAACTCTGGTACTGTATTTATATCAGTTCCGCTTTCTCTCCATGTGAACATTGTTCCCTTTTTCAAACACTTTGCCTCTGGATATGGGTGTAGGTGATCAGATTGAATTAATCTGTAACAGTGTATGGCATCTTCTCTTGCAGGGCTGTAGTCATTGTATGAAGGAAAAGCAATTTTTTTTGCAATGATTTGGCGAAGAGGAGACCCTGGTTCCTGCATTAAGTACCAGAAGTGTGGACTGTTGCAATGCCCTATTCACTCAATTTGATGTGTGCTGTACATATGCAACACCCTAGGGTAAATGGGACACCAGGGTAAATGGCATGGAGGACAATGCATGTAAAAACACAATCTGATCAACCAGTATTTACCCAATTGGTGTGTCTTTCCAGTAGCCTGACAGAAGTGAAGAATCTCTCTGGAACATAAGGGTGTTGTAACCAGGAGCTCTTGTTCTGTCAACTCAGTATATCGGTATAAAACACAAAATTAAGATTTAGATCCTATTTTTGAGAAACCACATGTATTTCTCATTCTGTTTTCTCCTATCAGGGAGCTAGACCTTGTAGTCATGTTAGACTGTATTGCCAGAACAAACACTGAGTCCAAATGTGTGACAACAGCTCCACCTCCCATATTTATTCAAAAGTTGTGGAAACACATTAGTAAAGACATGTTTTCTTGAGTCGCAAATACTGTTGGTTCACAAAGTGGCTCCCAGTTCTGTTTTCTACATTCTAATATCTGAATTGCTAGACAATAAAAGACCCAGTGCGGGAAAGCTTTGGGACCATAATACAAGTTACCAGTCTCTCCTGAGCTCCATTCACCACATACCATGGTTTGCATTCCTCAGCTACCTATATTGTATAGTTATATTGTACACTAAACACTTTTTTTTTCTTGTATGGACAACTCCACTTCCCATTTCTAAACAATGATCAATTTGTTTCATCTCTTCCACAGACTGCAGCCAAAATGATTAAAGAGACCATGGACAAGAGATTTGGTGCTTCCTGGCATGTGGTAGTCGGTGAAGGATTTGGCTTTGAAGTCACTCATGAGATGAAGAACATTCTGTACATGTATTTCGGGGGCAACATGGCAGTGTGTGTGTGGAAATGCACATAACATGAATGGACTGCATGTGGAACAGAAGTACTGATTCTCCTGCTCCCCCCTCCCATCCTAACTCGTCTTTCAACACGATGGTACAAAGGACACGGATTCAATCCAATCTCTACAATGAGTCATCCTGCAAACAGACCACTTGCTGTTTGAAAACATGCAAGACATTTTGGAGTTTCAACATGGGCAGGGACAAGAACTGAGTTTTTAAATCTATCTTCAAACAAGGTACAAAATTTCAATGTTCAGAAGTGAATAATGCTGTCACTCAGACAGGTGTAGTGGAGTTGTAATATGGCTGGGCTATTAACAAGGCAAATGATCCTCAGCAAGTATGCTCTTTTGTACAGTGTTTTTAAGTAATTTTTAAAATTTTCTTTTTATTCCATGGCAAGAACAATAGCGCATATATTTCTGAAGGGGTTTCCAGTGCACATCTGAACCTGAATCTCAGCTTTGTTAATGTGTCGTCATTGAAGCAGCAACCACCACTTTAGATTAAAATGGAATGATGTAGACATTCCTGGGTAAGGGAGACAAGAGGAGAGAAGGCAGAATTCAATAAGCATTTCACACTGTCCATTTGAAACTTAACAGAGATTCTGGTTCAGGTTATTTTTGTCTTGATGAAACTTGCAGGGACCAGATGGAAATGGGTCGGGAAGATGAGAATAGTCCAGTCTATTTCAGCATTGAAACACATTCTGTCTGTTCAGATTCCCTGGTTAACCCGGCTTCGTAGCTGGAAATGTGAATGGCACATGTCTTCGAGTTAAAATCTCGGTTGACTTGTTTCTAAGTACTTGCAATTTTTTAAACACAACTTTTCAAAAATATTGTAGCAAATGTTCTCACTTGTATCTTCACAAGTTTTATTAAAAAAAAAACACTATTTGAAATGTCTTCTGTGTATTTTTTAGAACTTTAACTAAGGGGTTTTGCCTCTTGAGGCTCATTTGCCTCATAGATCATTTGAAATGCACTTCATGCACAGGAAGATCCCGCAAATAGCAATGAGATAACTGGCCAGATAAAGGTTTGATATTGGCCAGGATATT
Organism: Rhincodon typus; assembly: GCF_021869965.1. Classification (NCBI taxonomy): domain Eukaryota; kingdom Metazoa; phylum Chordata; class Chondrichthyes; order Orectolobiformes; family Rhincodontidae; genus Rhincodon; species Rhincodon typus. The sequence continues at coordinate 20,056,556 of NC_063368.1, forward strand.
AAGGAGCACTGCCCTGCCCTTCCACTGTTTGACTCCAAGAGGGCTGAGGGGTCCTGCTGTTTCATATTTTCTCTGAAAGACTGCATGTTTGATAGTGTGGCACTGCTTCTGCCTGGAGAACCTGGATTAGAGAATACAACACTGCAAAACCTCTAACCCTCTATTGGCCCAAATGCCGATCTAACCGATCATGAACTGTAAAATTATGTTCCTTTCTTTTGGAATTATAAACTGAAGTAGAAGTTGGACTGCTGTAACTGATAACCCAGTCAGGTTCTTGCAACTCAAATCAAGCAATGTGTAATGTTGACCGGTGTCGGAATTTGGAAAAAAGAAGAATAATTTGGGTCTGAATTGCACCAAGAATCTTGTGTTAAGGAAATTCTGCTGTCAACAGCCCTCTGGGTTGTGCTACAGAATGTTACAAAGCTATAAATGTCAACAGCAGCAGAATGTGGGAAAACATCCGGAGCTCGCAGACAGAAAGTCTGTGTCTCTGTCTCTCTCGTGTGAGGGAAGAAGACAGAAAATCCAAGAAATCAAATGGAAGACTTCATACAAGAAATGATCTAATAAAAGCACAATACTGTGGATGCTGAAAATATAGAAATTGCTTGAGAAACTCAGTAGAAAAGAGAGACACAGGGTTAATGTTTCCAGTTTGACATGATTCTTCATTCCAGAACAAATCTACGTTCACCTGATTAAGTGTTGAATCAAATGATGACCATTACTATCACAAACAACAGCATCTTGCCATTGTAAAAATCAAAAGGACAGTGAGAGGAAAAAGAATTTTCCACCTTGTAATCTGGATTTATCTTCAGAATCTTATTTACCCTGTTTATGTTCTTTTTCTACGCATAGTTTATACGTTCAACCGTTTGTCTTTTGTTCTTAATCTGGTTGTATGTATGTGTCTTTAGAGTATAGTTTAAGTTGCATACTTTAAAAATCCTTTCCTTTCACTGATCTTGTTCCAGATTAGTGAGTTATAATAAATAGTTTATTTTGCTGGTACTGAAGAAACCTGGTGTGAATTGGTTTTTGCTGGGTGACCGACAGTCAAGCAGATTGGGTTTTGGTGACGTTAGTGGGACTTCATTCATTTTGTGTTTACTTGAGGAATAGTGGAGCATGATTATTAATACACCATTTCCAGTTAAATTGTGAGCCTTGGCTCTAATTTTAAAATGATGTTGCCTTTTTCTGGTCTTGTCATTGCTGCAGGAGCTAGGATAGCAGGGCAAAACTACCTAATTCCTTTACCTCTGAACACCTCCAGCAGATCTCCACTCTCCACTCTTCTAAACTAGAGGGAATGGAAACAACACACATGCCTTTGTAATGTTTATCCCCTTAATCCTTCATTGAATACAGGCAAGGCAGCCCCTTAAACAGAGACTGCGGAGGGCAGTTATTGAGATAGAAATTTTGTTTGGTATCTCAACTGGTACCTTTAACAGTTTAGAACTCCTGCAGTGCTGCAGTTCAGTGTCAGCCTGAGCTATGGCTTTAGGCGTTTGGAATGGGTCTTCTGCCCCCAGCTGTGTATTCCACACAGGAGTGTGCCTCCCGCTGATCCATACTGACACACAGAAAGGATGTGTCACTGCTAAACTCAAACCGCATCAGTGTGGGAATCCTGATTGGGATTTCCCTTAATGATTTCACCGCTGTAGTATGGATTATTGTGGGGGAGAACGGATTTGGGAATATCTTTCTGGGAAAACTTTCCTTCCACCGTTTCTCGTGTAAAATACATTTCCCCACAAGATGGTGCAATTTATCTATAAATGTCTTTTGTTGGCAGTTTTAAACATTATTATTTAATCTACACTGGCTTTGGTGCAGAAATGTGGAGGAATTGCAACATCGACCTCCCTCTATTTCTCCAATTAGACATTTGTGGAATCATAAATTTGTAGCATTGATGTCATCAGCCAGATAGACACGAGTGACTGGGGGCTCTGGTTTGTCAGAAAAGCAGCCACTATCTGGGCTGACAATCCTCCCTAATCAGACATTTTTTTCTCATTGCTGCATTTTTGCTCATGTAATGACAGTTAATTAACGTCAAAGTAAATGATTGGCAGTGAGCTGGCTGAGAACAACCCAGAGGGAGACTCTTATATTTTCCAATCGTTCCTAATTGGCCTAGTGATCCCTCCAAAACCGAAACTCTCATCATTTCCTGCTGGGTTAATGAGAACGTTGTCAGGGTCCTGCCCTTTAAACACGATCATGGAATATTCGACACCCTTTGAAATGAGTGGGGGAGAGGATGTGATCCTTCAAAGTCTCGTATGATTCCTGTGATGCCTTACGCCGGTTTCAAAACTTCCAGTTTACCGGCTCCAGCCGCCTCCTCTTTACCATGGATGTGCAATCCCTTTACACGTCCATCCCCCACCAGGAGGGTCTTAGGGCTCTCCGCTTCTTCCTGGAGCAAAGACATGAACCATCCCCATCCACCACCACCCTCCTCCGCTTGGCCGAACTTATCCTCACCCTCAACAACTTCTCTTTCAACTCCTCTCATTTTCTTAAGGTAAGAGGGGTTGCCATGGGTACCCGCATGGGCCTCAGTTATGCCTGTTTCTTCATGGGATATGTGGAACATTCGTTGTTCCAGTCCTATTCTGGCCCCCACCCACAATTCTTTCTCCGATATATCAATGATATCATGGGTGCTGCTTCCCTCTCTCATCTGGAATTGGAAATGTTCATCAATTTCGCCTCCAAAATCCATTCTGCCCTCACTTTCACCTGGTCTATCTCTGACTCCTCCCTTCCCTTCCTCGATATTTCTGTTTCCATTTCTGGGGATAGACTGGCCACCAATATCCATTACAAACCCACTGACTCCTACAGCTACCTGGACTGTACATCCTCACACCCCACTTCCTGTAAAGACACCATTCCATTCTCTCAGTTCCTCCATCTCCGTCATAAATGTTTAGATGAGGCCAATTTCGACAAGGGAGCCTCCGAAATGTCCACCTTCTTCCTCAACCGAGGATTCCCCAGCTCCATTGTTGACAGGGCCCTCAACCAGGTCTGACCCATCTCCCGCACTTCCGCCCTCAGCCCTTCTCTTCCCTCCCGCAACAGCGATAGGGTTCCCCTTATCCTCACCTACCATCCCACCAGCACTCACATCCAGAAGATCATCAGGCACCATTTATACCACTTCCAGCAAGATGTCACCACCAGACACATATTCTTCTCCCCACCCTTGTCTGTCTTCCGCAGGGACCGTTCCCTCCGGGACACCCTGGTCCATACTTCCTTCACCCCCAACACGCCCCCACAGCCCTACGGCACCTTCCCCTGTAACCAGCAAAGGTGCAACACCTGCCCATTTACTTCCTCCCTCCCCAGTATCCAAGGGTCCAAACATACCTTCCAGGTGAAGCAACACTTCACCTGCACTTCCCAGAGTCTAGTCTCCTGCATCCGCTGCTCACAACGTGGTCTCCTCTACATTGGGGAAACGAAGCGTAGACTTGGCGACCGCTTCGCAAAACATCAATGTTCTGCTCGCAAAAAAGACCCTGAACTACCTGTTGACTGCCACTTCAATGCACCACCCTGCTCCCTGGCCAACATCTCTGTCTCTGGCTTGCTGCAGTGTTCTAGCGAAACCCAACACAAACTGGAGGAATAACACCTCATTTTCCGCTTAGGGACCCTGCAGCCCTCCGGACTCAACATCGAGTTCAATAATTTTAGGGCCTAAACTCTCCCATGTCCCAGCCCCCCACCCCACACACCAGGCCTTGTTACCACATAGCCTGCCACTATACATCTCCTGTTGTTAGTCACTAACAGTCCCCATTAACAACTACTCACCCTCCCAGCCTGATCATTAGCAACTCCTTTGTCTGTCCAACTGTCTTTCTCTCTCTTTGGGCTCTATCCTATCGTTTACTCCCTATCCCACCCACCTCCCTATTCTCTGCATATAAACTGACGTTTTCCCAGCCACCATCAGTTCTGAGGAAGGGTCACTGGACCCAAAACGTTAACTCTATTTTTTCTTTCACAAATGCTGCCAGACCTCTGAGCTTTTCCAGCAACTTTGTTTTTGTTCACATTTTGAAAGGAAATTGAATCTTCCAGAAAATAACTAAACGGATGAATACAGTAAAGTGTTCATGTTTTCAGATATTAACTGTAATGAACAGATTAAAGCACATTTGATCAAACACTGTCCTTGCAGCTCACGTATACTTTAAACTGCAGAAAAAGACATTTAACATGACTGAAAAAGAAACATGCTTATCTGTATGTTACTGTGTTCTTTAAGTAAATGTTTAATTCTCCTAGAACCAGGCCAAACTGAAAACACAAGCATCTTTCATTTGGAAACTAAATGGACAATTGAAAGTGTGACTGTTTACAGCCCAATATTCTCGACACATTTCTGGGACTATGGATGCCTCTCTTTATCCAGCGCTAGCTGACATGTTGCTGCTATTGTTTCTCTGTTTAAACGCTTGGCCCCTTCTTTCCCAGTAAAACTATCTGGGCTCCTGTTAATGCGCTCCTGCCTGCAGTGATGTACAGACCAAAACATCCTAGTCTTATAAACCTGACAACTGTAACAGCTTTTACATCCACACTGCAGGTAGGGCCTCAGTATAACATCTTCCCTGAAAGGCACCACCTCAGTCAGTCACGTTACACCCTCATGTTGCACTGCTGGGTCTCCCTGAATTAAAGATTGAAATCTTTGATGCTCTCTGACTGAGAGAGAGTGTGTGCTACCCACTGAGTCAAGCTGACACTGCGAAAAGGGTCAGGGACGTCCCAGTGAAACAGAAGCAGGATCAGCAAACAGGGACCAGGAGTGGGAATGCTGGTTGGCTTTTCCCTTCCTGCTTTGAATGTTTCTTAACAGTGAGTGAGCTGTACCGTCCCCACTGCAGAAAGGATTATTGTGGAGGAACCTGGATTAGGGAATATGTTCCTGGGAAATCCCTGCTTCCCTTGAAGCAGAGCTGATGGATCATGCTGTGTAACGCCATGGTCTCTGTGAGCTCAACCCAACATTCCTGACAGTAAAATGCATTCCTCCACAAGGTGGGGCAACTTATCAATAAATGCTTGAGATCTTCCTTAGAGTTTAAATGAGCTATTATTGAAACCATTTGTGCAGGAATATGCCGTTATCACCCACCCTCCTGCACCGGCTGAAGGACCCCAAGTCGTTGCATGTTGAAGCCAAATGGACCATGGGACCCAGGGAGACCTGGATTGAGCAAATGACAAGGCCATATATTTACCAATGGCTTTGTATGTAAGGCTGTGGGAGATGGTTTACCATCGAGACACATCCCAGGAATGAACTCACCCAATCGTCTTTGTCTGTGAAGATCCTGTTCTCTAACAGTCCTATGGAATGTTGCTATTCCTGTTCCGAAGCAGAAACATGAAATGCAAATTCCACTCATTGCAAACTGTTGATGATCAGAAGCCATAAAAGAAGGAAAATGAAACTATTGTTTCGACTTGTTCCACAGAACCTGACAGACAATTAATTACCGTTGATGCCTGTTCTGCAGCAGAATCACAGAACTGTTGCAGCCCATAATGAGGCCATTTGGTCCATTGCTTCTATTCACTGTGCCATTCTCCCGCTTTGCTGCCCATACACTTGCATACCTTTTCAATCCAAATCACCTTCCAATGTCCCTTCAATGCCTGAGTTGAACCTGCCCCCACCTCATTTCCAGGCAGAGCATTCCAGACCCTAACTACTCGCTGGGTGAGAATGTATTTTGCTTCATTTGCATATGCCCAAGTTTCACATTCCAACGGAGACAGAAATTGTGTTTGGTATCTCAGCTGGTACCTTTAACAGTTTAGCACTCCCGCAGTGCTGCAGTTCAGTGTCAGCCTGAGCCATGGCTTCAGGAGTTTGGAATGGGTCTTGTGCCCCCAGCTGTGTATTCCACATGGGAATGTGCCTCCCGCTGATCCATACTGACACCCAGAAAGGGTTTAGGATGTGTCACTGCTAAACTCCAATGGCATCCATTTGGGAATCTGGCTGGGATTTCTCTTACCGATTCCCCCACTGTAGAAAGGATTATTGCAGAGGAGAACGGATTTGGGAATATTCTTCTGGGAAAACTTTGCTTCCAACCTTTCTTGTGCAAAATGCATTTCTCCACAAGATGGTGCAATTTATCAATAATGTCGTTTGTTGGCACTTTTAAATATTCTGGTTTAATAACACCATCAATAGCTATTCCCTCTCCCAACCTGATCGTTACCCACTCCTCTCTCTGTCCAGCCGTTTCTTTGGGCTATATCCTGACCTATCATTTATTCCTTACCTCCTCTCTCCACCCTATCGACTGCATTAAAACTGATACTTTCTTTCTGTGAACCAATCCTGAGGAAGAGTCACTCGACCAGAAACGTTAACCCTGATTTCTCTCCACAGATGCTGCCAGACCTTTTGAGATTTTCCAGCAAATTCTGTTTTTGCTTATGATTTTCAGCACCTGCAGTTCTTTTGGTTTTTATTATTTAATCTACACTGGCCATGGTGCAGAAATATTGAGGAATTGCAACATCGACCACCCTCCATTTCTCAGTTGATAGCCTCCAATCAGAAGTTTGCGGAAGCATGAATTTGTACAACTGAAGTCATCAGCCAGATAGACACGAGTGACTGGGGGCTCTGGTTTGTCAGAAAAGCAGCCACTATCTGGGCTGACAATCCTCCCTAATCAGACATTTTTTCTCATTGCTGCATTTTTGCTCATGTAATGACAGTTAATTAACGTCAAAGTAAATGATTGGCAGTGAGCTGGCTGAGAACAACCCAGAGGGAGACTCTTATATTTTCCAATCGTTCCTCATTGGCCTAGTGATCCCTCCAAAACCGAAACTCTCATCATTTCCTGCTGGGTTAATGAGAACGTTGTCAGGGTCCTGCCCTTTAAACACGATCATGGAATATTCGACATTCATTGAAATGAGTGAGAGAGAGAGAGCGAGGGAGAGAGACAGTCAGAGAGAGAGAGACAGAGAAAGACAGAGAGAGAGAGAGAGAGACAGAGAAAGGCAGAGACAGAGAGAGACAGAGAGAGAGAGTCAGAGAGAGAGAGAGACGGAGTGGGAGAGGGAAACTACATGTCCTTCAAAGTCTCATTTCAGGAATGGCAAACCCACCCAGCACAGGGAGAGCACGGGGTTAGATACAGAGTAAAGCTCCCTCGACACTGTCCCCATCAAATACTCCAAGGACAGGGACAGCACGGAGTTATACACGGTGTAAAGCTTACTCTACACTTTTAAACTAAAAGCAAACTGGAAATAAAGCACGCTCGACACTGTCTCCATCAAACACCTCCTGGACAAATATAGCACTGGACAAGCTAATGAATAAAGCTCACTCTACACTGTCCCCATCAAACACTCCCAGGACAGGGACAGCACCGGGTTAGATACAGAGTAAAGCTCCCTCTACACTGTCCCCATCAAACACTCCCAGGATAGGGACAGCACGGGGT
>NC_063368.1:20064187-20065965 GCF_021869965.1 Rhincodon typus
AGCTCCCTCTACACTGTCCCCCATCAAACACTCCCAGGACAGGGACAACACGGGGTTAGATACAGGGTAAAGCTCTCTCTATACTGTCTCCCTCAAACACTCCCAGGACAGGGACAGCACGGGGTTAGATACAGGGTAAAGCTCTCTCTATACTGTCTCCCTCAAACACTCCCAGGGACAGGGACAGCACGGGGTTAGATACGGAGTAAAGCTCTCTCTACACTGTCCCCATCAAATACTCCCAGGACAGGGACAGCACGGGGTTAGATACAGTGTAAAGCTCTCTCTATACTGTCTCCCTCAAACACTCCCAGGACAGGCACAGCACAGGAACAAAAACAAAGTTGCTGGAAAAGCTCAGCAGGTCTGGCAGCATCTGTGAAGGAGAAAGCAGAGTTGCTGTTTCAGGTCGAGTAACCCTTCCTCAGAACAGCACTGGGATAGGTACAGAGTAAAGCTCCCTCCACTAAACTGAAAGTAAAACAGCCTCAAAACTGTCCCCAACAAACACTCCCAGGACAGTGACGGCATGGACAGACAGGTGGGCACTTTTGGAGCAATTTTCCCGTTCATGGAAGTGGAAGGGGTATTAGAATTTAGACCCCATGACATAGCTACCCCTTTCTCGCCACTTCATGAATGAGATTCTGGATGAGGAAGTTCATGTGCAATGTTTATGACTCACCACCAATTACTGCCCTGAAATGATTAAAAGCACAGGAAAGGAGGCTCGATTCCCAACCGGCAAACCACAGCGAGCTGCCTGACCAGTTCTGGGGAAATCTAATTGTCCCAGTCACAGTGATGACATGAAAGCTGATCTTGTTGAGGGGTCCCTCAGAGATTGAACCAACCTCGTGCTGGGGAATTCAGAAAGTGGGATATCCAGTGTTGAACCTTGACAGGGCTACAGGTACCGGTCAATGAGAAACTGTGCATGGAGACTGTACTGAGCTGTAAAACTTACACAAGAACCACTTGTATTTATTGTAGCAACAGCTGCTATCACATCGGGCCCAATCCCATGTGATCTGACATCATTCAACATCACTGCAGATGTAGGGTAACAAGCTGTGTGGAAGTCGGGGAATAGGTTAAAGAGATTGAGAGGGATATAGGGGGTTGGAAGATATTCTGGAGATATGGTCTGGAGGAGGTTCCAGAGATAGGGAGGAGTGTAGGTTCTGGAGGAGGTTCCTGAGATGGGGAACGGTGTCGGGGCTGGAGAAGGTTACAGAGATAGTGAGGGGTGTACGGTCTGGAGGAGGTTCCTGAAATAGAAAGGAATTCGGGTCGGAAGAAGGTTCCAGAGAAAGGAAGAAGTGTAGGGGCAGGAGGAAGTTACAGAGCTCAGGGTGTAGGAGCTAGATGAGGGAGGGGTGTAGGAGTTGGAGGACGTGACAGAGATAAGTAGGTTTGAAGGGCTAAAGGAGGTTACGGACATAGGAAGAGGAGTAGGAGTTGGACGCGGTTACAGAGATAGGGAGGTGTGTAGGAGCTGGAGGAGGTTACAGAGATAGGGAGAGGAGTAGGGGCTGGAGGGGTTTACAGAGGTGGGGTGTAGGGGCTGGAGGAGGTTACAGAGATAGGGAGAGGAGTAGGGGTTGGACGCAGTTACAGAGATAGGGTGGGGTGTAGGGGCTGGCCCAGCTCCATGGACACTACACGTGCACTGTACCAAGCCTCAGAAATCAGGTGTTGAAAGATTTGCCAATTTTCTCAACCAACATTCCTCTGAAGCTAACTGACTGTCTCCGTGTTGTTGGTGGTCTGTGACA
>NC_063368.1:20090965-20096953 GCF_021869965.1 Rhincodon typus
TAGTGAGAGGGTGGGGATTGAGGATGGGGTTGCGGATATAGTGAGAGTGCATGTGGGGTGGTGAGGGATTCTAGTGGAAAGTTTGATGCTGGGACTGAGTGGGTAGTTTTCACTCAGTCTCCATATGGTAATACCTACAAATTCTGTTCTAGATCCAAACATTCCCAACGTGACTGTGACACGAATGACTCTGATCTGCACTGAAGCACCAGAACCAATCACCATGGACCTTACTGGTAGGTTGTCGGTGGCCTGTCCACGTCAGTAATCCATTGAGGGAGCTGTCTTTGCTGATAGCCAGTGTAATGGGATAGTGAGGGATGAGGAGGGGGTTGGTGTTCAGAAAGACCCTCAGACAGTGGGACATGGAAATATCAGCTCACTATCAGCACCGATCAGTTTCTCACTCCCAAGACCAGTAAAAAGCTGAATATGACATGTCTTATACATGCACAGTTTTGGGCCCCATATCTCAGGAAGGATGTGCTGGCCCTGGAGCAGGTTCAGAGGAGCTTCATGAGAATGGTCCCAGGAATGAAAAGATTAATATATGAGGAACGTTTGAGGACTCTGGGACTATACTCGATGGAGTTTAGTAGGATAGGAGGAGAGGGGGGGATCTAATTGAAACCTACAGAATACTGAATGGCCTGGACACAGTGGATGTTAAGAAGATGTTTTCATTGGAAGGAGACACTAGGACCTGAGGGCATAGCCTTAGTGTAAAGGGAAGACCTTTTAGAACGGAGATAAGGAGAAACGTCTTCAGCCAGAGAGTGGTGAATCTATGGAATTCACTGCCACAGAAGGCTGTGGAGGCCAGGTCATTGAGTACATTTAAGACTGAGATAGGTAGGTTCTTGATTATCAAGGGGATCAAGGGTTATGGGGTGAAAGCGGGAGAATAGAGTGAGAAACTTATCAGCCATGATTGAATGGTGGAGTGGACTAGATGGGCTGAATGGTCTAATTTCTTCTCTTATGTTTTGTGGTCTTATGGTCTAAAATGGCCATATTTATTTGACAGACCATTAAACAGTCCAATGACCGAAGAGATTTTGTGGATTATAAACATTGCATAAATTTACATCTAACTGTGCTTTAAATCCATTCTGTTCCCAACACTTAAGTCACACATTAACCGTAAGTGCTCTCATTGCTAACTAGTTGCTAGGAGATGTGAAGAGATAGTAGGAACTGCAGATGCTGGAGAATCTGAGATAACAAGGTGCAGAGCTGGATGAACACAGCAGGCCAAGCAGCATCAGAGGAGCAGGAAGGCTGACGTTTTGGGCCTAGACCCTTCTTCAGAAATGGGGGAGGGGAAGGGGGTTCTGAAATAAATTGGGAGAGAGGGGGAGGCGGATAGAAGACGGATAGAGGAGAAGATAGGTGGAGAGGAGACAGACAGGTCAAAGAGGCGGGGATGGAGCCAGTAAAGGTGAGGGTAGGTAGGGAGGTAGGGAGGAGATAGGTCAGTCCAGGGAGGACGGACAGGTCAAGGGGGCGGGATGAGGCTGGTAGGTAGGAGGTGGGGGTGGGGTTTGAGGTGGGAGGAGTGGATAGGTGGGAGGAAGGACAGGTTAGGGAGGCGGGGACGATCTGGGCTGGTTTTGGGATGCGGTCAGGGGAGGGGAGATTTTGAAGCTTGTGAAGTTCACATTGATACCGTTGGGCTGCCGGGTTCCCAAGCAGAATATGAGTTGCTGTTCCTGCAACCTTCGGGGGGCATCGTTGTGGCACTGCAGGAGGTAATAAGGTGTAGAGCTGGATGAACACAGCAGGCCAAGCAGCATCAGAGGAGCAGGAAAGCAAGAGATGTGAAACTGCCTCTCCTCCCTCTCGTCTGAGATTTAGCCTCAGTGCCACTGGATTGTTAATAAGATGCCAGTTCTGGTCAGATATATTCCCGGAGGCTTCACTAAGTGGGGTCTGAGCTCCTCCTATTTCACCCAAACAGGTCTTTCCCCCAGTAGGGGAACACAAGACTATTCAAAGCCACGTCAACAATATTTCTCTGTTGTGTTGCCTGCCACAGTGTGGACATTAATCTTTACATTCAGGGAGACTCCTGTGGGGTTGATGATTTCCGCTGGCTCCAGGACCCTGCCACCTTTCCCCTACTTAACTCTTTCTGAAGTATTGACAAGGATTACCAGTTCCAATAACTTCAAACACAAGCAGAACATGTTGGCACGCTGAGTATCAATGAACTGTTATTGATTCCAGCTGTGACTTATCACAGGAATATCTCTCCAGCAAAGAATCACTTTCTGGAGTTGGCGTGGTGTTGAGTGACAAATATCAATAGAGTCACGCAGCACAGAAACAGACCAATCGGTCCAACCAGTCCATGTTGACCATGTTCCCAGACTAAACTATTCCCACTTGCCTGCATTTGGCCCATTTCCCTCCAAACTTTTCCTATTCATGAGCTAATCCAAATGTCGTCTAAATGTTATAACTGTGGCCACATCCACCACTTCCTCTGGCAGTTCATTCTACACACACACTTTGTGTAAAAAAGTTACCCCTCATGTCCTTTTTAAATCTTCTCCTCTGACCTTAAAAATTTGCCTCCTAGTTTTGAAATTCCCCACCCTAGGGAAAAGACCTTTGCTATTCACTTTATCTACACTCCTCACCATTTTATAAACCTTTATAAGGTCACCCCTCAACGTACTACGCTCCAGTGAGAAAAGTCCCAGCCTCTCCCTATGACTCAAACCCTCCATTCCCAGTAACATCCCGGTAAATCAGTTCTGAACCCTCTCCAGTTTAATAATATGCTTCCTATAATGGGGCCACCAGAACTGGACACAGTGCTCCAGAAGAGGCCTCACCAATGTCCTGTACAACCTCAACATGATGTCCCCAACTCCTATACTCGAAGGTGTTAGCAATTAAGGCTTTCTTAACTGCCCTTTCTATATGTGGTGCAAACTTCAAAAGAATTATGTACCTGAACCCCTAGGTCTCTCTGTTCTCCAACACTACCCAAAACCCTACTTTTAATTGTATAAGTCCTGCCCTTGTTTGTTTTACCAACATGCGATATCTCACATCTATCCAAATTAACCTCCATCTGCCACTCCTCAGCCCAATGACCCAATTGATCAAGATCCCTTTGTAATCTTAGATAACCTTCTTCACTGTCGGCTACATCACCAATCTTGGTGTCATCTGCAAACTTAGTCACCATACCTCCTATATTCTCATCGGAATTATTTATATAAATGAGAAACAAAAAGGATCCAGTAGTGATCCCTGTGGAATGCTACTGGTAACAGGCCTCCAATCCGATAAACAACCCTTTACCACTGCCCTCTGTCTCCTACCATTAAGCCAATTTTGTACCAACTGATAATCTCTCCCTGAATCCCATGTGATCTAACTTTACTAATTAGTTTACCATGTGGAACCTTGTCACAGGCTTTACTAAAGTCCAAGTAAACAATGTCTATAGGATAAAGTTGCATTTCCAGCATAGAAAGAGGCCACTTGGTCTATCTGCTGGTTTTTATGTGAATGGAACATAACGATTTCATTGTGTGTCAGGGATCCTGCAAAGAGAAGCAGGTTTTTAACAAACATGACGTTAGCAATGTGCCCTCCTTGGCCAGTGGTAACAGCCATTGGGCAGCTGTGACTCAGAGGGTGAGGGTTCTGTGCGCAAAGGTCTAGACTGACAATGGTGAGGTACCGAGGGAGTGCTGCACTGCCAAAGGTGCCACCTTTTAGATAAGAGCCAAGTCCCAGTCTGGCCTCTCAGTGGGCAGCGTTCTCCCTGGGCTCCAGGCCAACAGCTGTCTCTCATCAGCCCCACATTTCAGTTTATGGGATCTTGCTGTGTACAAACTGGCTTCAGTGCTTCATACAAAAGGTGCTACATAAATGCATGTCTTCAGTTTTATTTCCAATTTCTGGGGCATCACAGGCTAACACATATTGAACAAGTTTAGTTTTGCAGGTTGGATTTTAATCCAAATGGTCGAGGCAAAGTAATCCACCATAATCAACAATCTCCTCAATAAATCATGTCCTTGGGGAGACAGACAAATACCTCAACAACCCCCCTACCCTTCCCCCCCCACAAGGATGTGGTTACTTTCAGGACATTGTGAGGTAACATTGTTTGTTGTAATTTGCAAAACAAACCTGGCACCAAACCTAAAGGATCTGAGATAAATTGGAACAGACAGACAGTTTCATTTTCAAAGAATATTAATTTTAAACTTGCCGCTTAAGGACGGCTAATATTTCAAAAAGTGGCAAATGTAAAGTCAAGGTTACAATGCGCCTGTTTCTCGCTATGACTGAACCCTGACTCAGGAAGCCTGGCCCCTGTGGCTTCGGTGCTGACCTGATGATTAGATCTTTTCGGCTGACACCTGATACAAGTGCTTGTGCTCACAGTTTCACAGTTTCTCCCTTAAAAGGACTTTGTGAGAAACAGCTTGTGATGACCTGCCAGTTACTTGCACAGATCGCAGCTCTGTGGGGAAAGGTTTTATTCACTTCCTTCATTCAACTGCGGAGCATTTAAGAAAACAACTTTTTTGTCTGTTCATGGTTACGGGCGTCGTTGGCTAGACCACCATTTATTGCCAATGTTTTATTGTCATCATTAAACTCTTAATTCCAAATTTTTATTGAATTCAAATTCTGTGGCAGGATTTAAACCCGAAGCCCCAGAACATTACCTGTGCCTCTGGATTAATAGCAATATTACCGCTAGGACATCACTTCCCCAGGCCCCCACCCGCCCCACCACCACCCCCCACACTGCACACCCCACCCCCATACCATTCGGGAGAAATGAGCTCAAACCCACCATGACAGAGGCTAAAAAGTGATCTAAATAAAATTGTGGACTTTAAAAGAAAGTGGTCTAGTGGTGATCGTGTAACTGTTTTCGATTGTTATAAAAACCCATCTGGTTCACTAATGTCCTTTAGGGAAGGAAACTGCCATCATTATCTGGTCTGGCCTACATGTGACTCCAGACCCACAGCAATGTGGTTGACTCTTAACTGCCCTCTGGGCAATTAGGGATGGGCAATAAATGCTGCCTGGTCAGCAACATCCTCATCCTGTGACTGAATAAATATATTTAAAATGAGCTTGTAATTTGGGAATAACTAGCTCACACACACCGCCTGCCTCCCAAACTTTGCTCAAAGTAACAGCACGCTGGTTCCCTGCCATCCCATTGCCAAGGCCAATCTGCGAGCAGTGTCCAGGCTACAGACAACACCCCCCACCCCGGCAAGGACAAGTTGTGAACTGCCGACAGGAGCCCCTGCCCACTGTGCATCTCAAACACTTGACTGAACAGCGAACCCGGGATTAGGACTGTAACAGACCACTCACCATCCGCAAAGCAATGTGGTTAAATCCAATCCATTCCCAGCAGCTTCTGTTCCCCGTTTCCTTATTCAGGGTCCCACCGCCAATCCTGCCAGTTTTAAACTCAACTCTTCGAAAGCCAAATCAGATCGAACATCAGTGGAACTCAGTGGCGCAGGGGGAAGTGAAGGCTGGGTCACTGACTGCACTTGTGACAGAGAGAGATGGGTTCTGGATTGGTAAAAGGATCAAGGGTTAAGAGGAGAAGGCAGGAGAATGGGATTAAGAAACGTGGCATCCATGATCAAATGGCAGAGCAGACTTGATGGGCCAAATGGCATAATGCTGCTTCAACTTCAAATGGCTTTTACAATTCAGGTTGACTCTGTCAGCACAGTGCTGAGGGAGCCTCACAATGTCGGAGGGTCAGTACTGAGGGAGCCCCACAATGTCGGAGGGTCAGTACTGAGGGAGCCCCACAATGTCGGAGGGTCAGTACTGAGGGAGTGCCACACTGTCGGAGGGTCAGTGCTGAGGGAGCCCCACAATGTCGGAGGGTCAGTACTGAGGGAGTGCCACACTGTCAGAGGGTCAGTGCTGAGGGAGTGCCGCACTGTCGGAGGGTCAGTGCTGAGGGAG
>NC_063368.1:20096963-20101492 GCF_021869965.1 Rhincodon typus
GCTGAGGGAGCGCCGCACTGTCGGAGGGTCAGTGCTGAGGGAGTGGGCACTGTCGGATATTCCAGTTTACAGGTGAAATGGTAAGTGAAGCTCCCTGTGGGTTTTTGGGATGGATGCTGACAGTTGTATGGCCACCATCTCGAACAGGAGCAGGGGCCGTCTCTCCCAGGGGTGTACTCAACATTTATTCCTCGATGAATTAGACTGAGACAGATGTCCTGGACATGATCACATTGTGTTTGTGGGAACTTGCTGTGTTTCGCTTCCTCCTGTACTGGGCCTGAATTTTGTTCACGTTGTTCGTGTAAAGTACTATGTGATCCTGTGGTTCTGAAAGGCACTACAGAAATGACAGCCCCATGTTGTTTGTCCATTGTTCCTGGCACTAACAGATTGTGTTGTGTTGAACAGGTGACCTCCAGGCCTTGAAGAGCACAAAGTTCGTGTTAAAGGAAGGTGTTTCCTACAAAGTGAAAATCCACTTCAAAGTCAGTCTCACCTTCTGACAGTTTCTTTTTCTCTTCGACATAATGTTGATTTGATAAGTCATCATGACACAAACATGTACTGCATTCTGTTCTGGTCTTCCTGCTTTAGGCAGGGTATTGTGAAACTTGAACTGGTGTAGAAAGTATTTACGAGGATGTTGCTGGGACTGGAGGGTTTGAGCTATAGGGGGAGGCTGAATAGACTGGGGCTATTTTCCCTGGAGGCTGAGGTGTGACTTTATAGAAGTTTATAAAATCATGGATGAATAGGCAAAGTATTTTCCCCAGGGTGAGGCAGTCCAAAACCACAGGGACAACAAGGTGCAGGGCTGGATGAACACAGCAGGCCAAGCAGCATCATAGGAGCAGAGAGGCTGACGTTTCGGGCCTAGACCCTTCATCAGAAAAGGGGGAGGGGAAGGGGGTTTTGAAATAAATAGGGAGAGAGTGGGAGGCGGATAGAAGAGGGATAGAGGAGAGGATAGGTGGAGAGGAAACAAACAGGTCGAAGAGGCGGGGATGGAGCCAGTAAAGGTGAGTGTAGGTAGGGAGTTAGGAAGGGGATAGGTCAGTCCAGGGAGGACGGACAGGTCAAGGGGGCGGGATGAGGTTGGTCGGTAGGAGATGGAGGTGCGGCTTGAGGTGGGAGGAGGGGATAGGTGGGAGGAAGAACAGGTTAGGGAGGCAGGGACGAGCTGGACTGGGTTTGGGATGCGGTGGGGGGAGGGGAGATTTTGAAACTTGTGAAATCCACATTGATACCATTGGGCTGCAGGGTTCCCATGCGGAATATGAGTTGCTGTTCCTGCAACCTTCGGGTGGCATCGTTGTGGCACTGCAGGAGGCCCAGGATGGACATGTCGTCTGAGGAATGGGAGGGGGAGTTGAAATGGTTCGCGACTGGGAGGTGCAGTTGTTTGTTGCGAACCGAGCGTAGGTGTTCTGCAAAGCGGTCCCCGAGTCTCCGCTTGGTTTCCCCGATGTAGAGGAAGCCACACCGGGTACAGCGGATGCAGTATACCACATTGGCAGATGTGCAGGTGAACATCTGCTTGATGTGGAAAGTCTTCTTGGGGCCTGGGATGGGGGTGAGGGAGGAGGTATGGGGGCAGGTGTAGCACTTCCTGCGGTTGCAGGGAAAAGTGCCGGGTGTGGTGGAGCTGGAGGGGAGTGTGGAGCAGACAAGGGAGTCACGGAGAGAGTTGTCCCTCCGGAAAGCAGATAAAGGTGGGGAGGGAAAGACGTCTTTGGTGGTACAGGGCGCAGGTTTAAGGTAGGAGGGGAAAGATTTAAAAAGGGACCTGAGGAATAACTTTTCTATGCACAGGGTGGTGCGTGTATGGAATGAGCTGCCAGAGGAAGTGGTGGAGGCTGGTACAAGTACAACATTTAAAAGACATCTGAATGGGTACATGAATAGGAAGGGTTTACAGGGCCAAATGCCGACAAATGGAACTAGATTAATTTAGGATATGTGTTCGATACAGATGAGTTGGATTGAAGGGTCTGTTTCCATGTTAAATGACTTGATATATTTCCTCCAACTCTAACCCATTTCAGAGCCCTCGTATTTCTGTGGTTCAGCTGATGTTACCCTCTGAGTGAATCATTCAGCTGTTTTGCTCAGAGTTGGGGGCTGTACTCCACATGGACCCACGTCAGTTGTTAGTGTGAACTAGTGCACAGGTGGATGGTCTTGGGATCAATTGTTTACCCAAGGAAAGTCTGCACCTTTGTCTCTGTATCGAGAAATCCCGTTTACATCAACCCTTGCTTCATTATCTGTCAGAATATGCCAGAACTCCTGCCTCGTATCCTCTGATCTCCATTTCCAATAAACCTCTGGCTTGTCTTTGGGAAGGGATTTCTAGATTTCCATTCCCCCATTATGTGAAGAAATGTTTGCTGACATCGCCCCAGGATGCCCTGGTTCAGATTTTCAAGTTGGATCTCCCATGTTATGGGCACCACAGTTTCTACCCCACACCCCCAACCCCCACCCCCACCCACCGGAGTAACAGCCTTCTTCCAGCGAGCCTATTAAATCCTTCAATCGTTGAAGCCCCCTCAGTTAGAGCAGCCCTAACTTTTCGAAACCCAAGGCTGTACTGTTTCATGGTAACCATCCTGGTTACTCTGTAACCTGCTGTATTCCAATGTCAGTGACCTGCTCCCAAGCTGTGAAACATGTTTGTTACCATCAGTCACAGTGAGATAGTGTTCCAGTTTGTCATTGAGGATGAAACGGAGCACAGAGAGAGAAAGAGATGTAGTTACTGTTTGTAACCAATTCGACTCTCATCACATCAGTGAGAGGCAGCTATGATTAGGATTAATTTGAGTAGTTCTTAGGGCTACAGTGATCCAAGGGCCTGGGGGAGGAGCAGGAGATCGAGTTGGATGGTTAGCCACAGGCCTGTTCAATGGCTGATGAGGCTGGAAGGGCTGAATAGCCTACTCATGTTTCTCTTTTCAATGGTTTGATTTCAAGTGCCTTGGGACTATTTCATGGGGACAGTGTAGAGGGAGCTTTACTGCGTATCTAACCCCGTGCTGTCCCTGTGCTGGGAGTGTTTGATGGGGGACAGTGTAGAGGAGGATTTACTCTGTATCTAACCCTGTGCTGTTCCTGTGCTGGGAGTGTTTGATGGGGGACAGTGTAGAGGGAGCTTTACTCTGTATCTAACCCTGTGCTGTCCCTGTCCTGGGAGTGTTTGATGGGGGGGGACAGCGTAGAGGGAGCTTTACTCTGTAACTAACCCCATGCTGTCCCTGTCCTGGGAGTGATTGATGGGGGACAGTGTAGAGGGAGCTTTACTCTGTATCTAACCCCGTGCTGTCCCTGTCCTGTGAGTGATTGATGGGGGACAGTGTAGAGGAGGATTTGCTTTCAGTTTAAAAGAATTGAGGGAGATTTACTCAGTAACTAACTTGGAGCTGTAACCGTTCTGGTTATGTTTGATGCTAAAATGAATGACAGATATCCACTCCGGTCCTGAAATCTCTGTCCTGTAACTATAAGTAAAGTTTCTCTCCAACCCAATAGAAATTGTAATTGAAGAAATGAAAAGCTAATAGAAACAATCAGTTTCTGTTTTAGTAAACTCAGCAAATTCCCCAGGTTTGAATCTCATTTTATTCTGTTTACATTTTACAAACTGGGAACTAAAACCAATTCCTCTCTCCAGGTAAATAAAGACATTGTTTCTGGATTGAAATACATTGCAGTCACCTACAGGAAGGGGATAAAAGGTAAGGCTGCTGGGAACTGATGGGGACCTTTTGTCTGTCACTGGGATTCATCTGAGTGATGTTTGTAGTGGAATATTTTCCAGTTTGGTCACTGGGAGCCAGCTGATGTCGGGGGCAGCGGACTAGAAGGATTATATTTCCAAATCAGGTACGCATTTACCGATAATCTACAGGATGAGCTCAAATCCCATGGTGCCAGATTGCGAATTTGTATTCAGATTAAAAATATGAAGCTGGGTTTGGTGTAGGTCACTGATTATCATAAAATCCCTTCTGGTATCCAATAGGGAAGGAAATCCGTCCTGTCCTTACCCCATCTGGCCTACCTATCATTCCTGACACACAGCAATATGGGTGATCTCTAACCACCCTCCGATGTAACCTGGTAAACCCCTCCATCAAGCCCTTCTGTCAGTGAATGCCCCCTCACCATCACTGCCTCTGAGGAATGTAGAGGTATAAAGCACGGGGTCCTGTGAGGGTCACCTCACAAACATGCTTTTGATTGCAATCGGGGGAGGGTGTGTTGCTACAGCTCCTACCCAAGGGGAGGTGATAAATGTTCCCGAGATAGATAGCTCAGGGAAGCCGGGGAAGGTAGGAGACCCAGCTGTCACTTTCAGACAAGGTGGTCACATCACAAAACACAACCTCAATTCCATGTGCTACACCCAGGAGTCAGCGAGAGAGTTGGCTGGAATATTTTGCAGTTGATAAAGTTGCCAATGGAGCACTGAGGAAGTGTCGGAGGGTCAGTGCTGAGGGAGCGCCGCACTGTCGGAGGGTCAG
>NC_063368.1:20101502-20102011 GCF_021869965.1 Rhincodon typus
CAGTGCTGAGGGAGCGCCGCACTGTCGGAGGGTCAGTGCTGAGGGAGTGCTGCACTGTTATTATCTTCTTGTTGTTTGTGGGATCTTGCTGTGTGAATGTTGATGGTTGCGTTTTCTACACTAAGCAGTCATTTATGAAGCCCTCAGGCTGTGCGGTGATGATAGCTGTTGTCAATGCTCACTCTCTCTCTCTCTCCCAACAGTGGAGAAGACAGCTTTCATGGTGGGTAGTTATGGCCCACGCGCTGAGGAATACGAGTTTGTGTCCCCCTCAGACGAAGCCCCGAAGGGTCTGGCAGCCCGTGGCCAGTACACAGTGAAATCCAGCTTCACAGACGATGACAAGACCGACCACTTGAGCTGGGAGTGGCTCCTGTGCCTGAAGAAGGAGTGGAAGGAATAGTCAGTATGGGAGCGAGAACGTTCCTGCGAGTGCATCCTGCCACCCCCATCACCTGCCATCCCCATCACCTGCCATCCCCATCACCTGCCACCCCCATCACCTACCA
>NC_063368.1:20102021-20111182 GCF_021869965.1 Rhincodon typus
CCTCCCTCCATCTCCCACAGCCCATTCTCTCTCCTCCCTCCATCTCCCACAGCCCATTCCCTCTCCTCCACTCCCCATCTTTCCTCTCTGCCTCTCCTCTTGTTCTGCCTTCATCCTCTTTCTCTCTTCTTCTCTCTACCCCACTCTCTGCATTGCCTTTCTGTCCTTTGTCTCTCTCTTACTCTCCTCTCCGTGACTCCACTTTCAGTTTGTTCCCCTTTTCTGTCTTAAGCTTTCTCCTTCACCTCCCTGTCTACTCTCATTCGATCGTGTTCTCCTTGCTGTCTCTTTGCCTCTTTCTTCCTTTGTGTCTATCTCTCTCTCTCTTTCCCCAGTATTTCTGTGCTGTGTTCTGTAAAACAATTTCTGAAGCACTCCAAGCCCAGTGTATGTGATCAAGAATTGGATGATGTGATTGAGCTGACATCCCCTAATAACAGACAACAATTTCTGTGACAATGTAATGCTGTAACAGTCATCCTTGAAGTCTATTTAAAATACAGCCTGTTGCTGATTTGCCAGCTTCATTGTAAATTGCACATGTTCTTCATCAGGTCACATGGCTACCATTCTGTTAATAAAATTTGTTTAACTTCTGTTGCTGATGTAACGTTTTTCCAGTAAATTTGACAATTCCCTCTTTAATCTCTTCTTTTAATCATTTTCAGAATCAGGTGTGAAACATACCTTTGCACTTTTCAAATAAATACATGAAGGCCTTTGAGATGGCCCGGAGGGAGATTTCGCTGAAATGGGTGCTGGGATGATGGGTTCAGTCACACACAGACTGTATACATGGTGCGGAGGTGCTGCTGGTCGACACAATCTGAAATCACACGACACCAGGTTATAGTCCAACAGGTTTATTTGAAATCACAAGCTTTCGGAGCGCTGCTCCTTCGTCAGGTGGAAGTGACGAAATAAAATCAAAGACAGAGTAAGTCACAAGAGGCTGTTTCCGCTGGCAAAAAGGTCAGGATTCTCACAGCGATAGTAGGAACTGCAGGTGCTGGAGAATCTGAGATAACAAGGTGTAGAGCTGGATGAACACAGCAGGTCAAGCAGCATCAGAAGAGCAGAAAGGCTGACGTTTCGGGCCTGGACCCTTCTTCAGAAATGGGGGTGGGGAAGGGGGTTCTGAAATAAATAGGGAGAGAGGGGGAGGCGGATAGAAGATGGATAAAGGAGAAGATAGGTGGAGAGGAGACAGACGGGTCAAAGAGGCAGGGGTGGAGCCAGTAAAGGTGAATGTAGGTGGGGAGGTAGGGAGGGGATAGGTCAGTCCAGGGAGGACGGACAGGTCAAGGGGGCAGGATGAGGTTAGTAAGTAGGAGATGGGGGTGGGGCTTGAGGTGGGAGGAGTGGATAGGTGGGAGGAAGGACAGGTTAGGGAGGTGGGGACGAGCTGGGCTGATTTTGAGATAACAAGTTGCAGGGCTGGATGAACACAGCAGGCCAAGCAACATCATAGGAGCAGAAATGATGCTGCTTGGCCTGCTGTGTTCATCCAGCCCTGCACCTTGTTGTCTCGGATTCTCCAGCATCTGCAGTTCCTACTATCTCTGGGCTGGTTTTGAGATGCGGTCAGGGGAGGGGAGATTTTGAAGCTTGTGAAGGATTGGCAAATGACCCAGTGGGAACATTGAGACAGAGTGTTGCTGTGATCTGGTCTGTGCTGCCTGAAAAGGACATTGGGGGCAATTCAACAGAACATTCAAGAGGAGGCTGGATACTGAGGGCAAGGGGTGATATGGGAAGGGCAAGTCTCCTACCACCACCACCCCACCCCCGCCCTCCCCCCCCTCCCCCACAGGCAGGAGGAGTTGGTGAGTGACTGGTTTAGGGGTTGTGGGGAGTGGAGTAGGAGCAGCTACACTGATGCAGAGTGGGACATTGACCCGTCAGTGGGAGAATGGTCGAGCCCTTCGAGTGAAGCGGGAATGCAAACTGCTTGATCGTGGAGAGCAGGCCATTCTGTGGGAGATCCCGGAGACAGGGACGTAGAGCCGGGAATCAGTGGGAGGAGGAGGCTGGGCTGGTGCAGGGTGAGAGGTGGGGGTTTGGGGGTAGGAAAGGAGGGGTGTCTGCTCCCCACAGGGCAGGGCTCCTGTCCCCCCTCCCCCCGATGAGTGTAGGACAACCCTCCACCACACCCCACCTTTCTTCCTGAGATTCTAAAACCTTTCTTCATAAAAATGGGGGTGCCCACTCTGAGCTGACTGGCCCCAATGACTGGTTACGGTGTGGACATAATGGGGGGGTGGTGGTGTGGTCAATCCCTTAACGATTTATTTAGAAACGGGAGTGGAGGGGGCTGTTATTTCTGCGCCCCCCCCCCACCCCACCCCAGCGCTCCATGGGGACCGGCCTGGGGTTGGGGGACAATGATCAGAAAATCACCTGGCCAATTATAAATGCCCCCTTCACCCCTTATTGAACAAAACCACTCTGAAGGGGGGAGGTGAATAAATCCAGCCCTCGTGGTGGGGGGGGTAGATTTGCAGGGCTATGGGGAAAGTGTCATGGGGGAGTGGGGATTGGAACTAATGGAACAGCACAGAGGGCTAGCACAGGCTCAATGCACTGAATGGCCTCCATTGCTCCACTGAAGGGCAGTGATTCCAATGGGAAATGAAACTTTGGCTTGAAGCTGCGATGGGTCTTGTCCACCATTCCTTGGCACCGAGAACAGCAAATCCAGGTTTTAGTTCCAGTTTCCCATCATCTCAAGACTTTATTTCTGCACTTAATCATGGTTAGGCCTGTTCTGTACAATATCAATTTTTACTGAGGCTCGAACCACACATTCCTGTGAGTTGATGGTGTTTTTAGCTTAGTCACAGCCTGGCGACCGTTACTAAAATGAGAATCATTGACTGTCGCGCACCCCCCCATCACACACCGCCCCCCGACCTAACCCTCCCCCTACACCTGAACAGTTCCCACAGTCACGAGCTACCCCAGTGGGAGGGGCCTGACATCTCTCCAAGGTTCAGGGTTACTCAGCATATGTTTTTTGCTGAGGGTGGGGTTGACTTTGGAGTGGGTACTGTGGGTGGGCCATAATATCAGTGCCAGGTTTCTCTGGGGCACGTCCATTGTGGAGTTGGAGCAGTGGCAGCTCGGTATGATCCCACTCGGTATGATCCCACAGACCATAATCCTCCTCACCCTGCTCTCCCCGAACTCCATCTGGGCTGAAGATGAGGCGACTATCGAGGGGGAGTGGGAAAAGAACCCCAAAGATGGGGAGAGACAATTTGAAAACCTCCGCTCCTCCAAAGGTAGGACTCATAGAAACTTGTAGCAGGCCATTGAACTCATCATGCGAAATGCTGACTCTTTGAGCGTGCATTTGTGTTTAACTGCAGATAGTTGCTTCATGTCCATAATTCTATATGTTCCTCATTGTCAAGTTCCTTCTTTTAAAATTATTTTTGAAATGGGCTTCTGGCAGATACTGACAATCACTCCCTAAGTGATCAGCTGAAGGGATTAGAGAGGGTCAGTCAAGAGGAGATTCATGTCCAAGGATTGGATCAATAAATTCTTTCTGATGTGAGAGATTCAGTTTCACTGTTGCAGTGTTCAGACTGTCAGTAACTTGTTCATTAACCATTTGCTGCCTCAATCTCCAACAGATTAAACTCACATAGCGTGGACTGCTCCAGCTTTACCCTCGGATTCTATGGGCAGTATACCCACAATCTGACCCTTGTGCCCAGCGACTGCTCTGTGGTACTCTGTGACACAGACTGGGCATCATTATAGGCATCGCTCACCATGTCCCTGTGAATAACTCACCTGAGTCACGGAGAAACCTTGGGGGGGATGGTCAAAAAACACAACACATGCCAACATTGGCAATACATGCTCCGGGGGGATGGTACACACTGTGGGCATAGAGATATAGACAGGTTAGTGAAGTGGGCAACAAAGTGGCAGCTGGAGCTTTTTTTTAATTTATTCATTTGTGGGATGTGGGCATCATTGGCTCCCCAGCATTTATTGTCCATCCCTAGTTGCCCCTTGAGAAGGTGGGGGTGAACTGCCTTCTTGAACTGCTGCAGTCCACCTGCTGTGGGTTGACCCATAATGTCCTTAGGGAGGGAATTCCAGGGTTTTGACCCAGCGACACTGAAGGAACGGCGATATATTTCCAAGTCAGGATGGTGAGTGGTTTGGAGGGGAACTTGCAGGGGGTGGTGTTCCCATGTATCTGCTGCCCTTGTCCTTCTAGATGGAAGTGGTCATGGATTTGGAAGGAAGATCCTTAGTAAATTTCTTTGGAGTACAACATGGGGAAGTGAGATATTATTTGTTGGTTGTAAGAATAGAAAAGAAGATTATCTTTTAAAACACGTGAAACTTGTAAATTTCTTGGATTTATCCTGACATGGGAAACATGTGGGTGCAGCCTGTGATCAGGAAGATAAATGGGATGTTGACTTTCATTGGGGCACAAAAATAAAGACATTTTTCTTCTGTGTAGGGCTTTGGGGAGGCAGCATCGGCAGTAGCATGGGCAGTGTCAGTCTCCAAGTCTAAGGGGGTGCAGTGAAGGGTCATTAGACTGGTCCCTGCAATGATGTCCCTGATGGGTACAAACTAGGTCAATGTTCTTTGGAGCTTAGAAGAACAAGAGGTGATTACAAGGAAACGTACAATATTCTAAAGGGAGGGGCTTGGGCAGGGTCAGCATTGAAAGGAGGTCTCTACTAAAACAGGGGGGCACAGTCTCAGGATAAAGTGGACAATCATTTTGGACCAAGATGAGAAGAGACTTGACTCAAAGGGTGGGAACAATTGGTGTCCGTTCTCCCAATGGGCTGTGGAATATATTTAAGACTGCGATTTCAGAAAAACGAGTCAGAGGGTTAGAAAATAGCCATGAAGCAGAGAATCAACCATGATGTTACAGAATGTTCAGTAGGACTCATGGGGCTGAAGGGCCTCCAACTGCTCCTGTTTCTTGTGTTCTTATACATTAATTGTTCTAACAAAACTTCATGGCACAAAACATTCAGCAGCCAAAGATTTTATACTGTGTTCACCTGCCTGGAACAATCTCCCACTCGATCTATACTCTACAGCTAAGCTACTGCCCATGAGAAAATTATAAGAAGCTCACGAGTTATTGATTTCAAAGCTAATCATTGAACTGAAGTTGGCAACATGCAACCCACAAAGAAAAAACAAATACCTGGCAGAAAGAGAGAGAGCAAGAGAGAGAGAAAAGGAAACAGAAAGAAAAAGAGAGTAAGAAAGAGAGAGCAAGAAAGAAAGAGGGACTGAGAGAGAAACAGAAATTGAAGACCTGCAGTTGTCAAGGAACCTTCAAAGAGACAAATGCTTTATAAATGGAAGTGTAATCCTCTGAGTATCTCAAGCTATGAACATAATGATTAATAAAAAGACAGCAGTCTGGGAGAGAGACATATTTGCCCCCTTTAAAGAACACACTGGGACAGGGGTTAAAAGTGACCTTCAGACCTAGCCCATGGGTGGTAGTGACGTTCTACTGAGTGAACTAGTGAGCTGTCAAGGTCACAGCTTTGGGGTTTGCCATTAAACACCCCTGCACTACAGGTAAAGAAAGGGAAACACTGTTCTCACCCTGACAGCTACAACTAGCCACTGTTTAAAGGGATCAGGCCAAAGGGATTTCAATCAACCTGCACGGGGAACAATCTCAGGATTGACAGATCCATTACCAATGTCAATGATACAGCAACATCCACTAATATGGCTGCAATGTTTGACGCGCTAGTTTTCACAGATAGGTCAGAGATTGACCCCTTCTTTAAAACTGTTTTTCAGACACACTTGTTAGGCCCAATCTGTGTGTTTGTGTGCTCAGTTATTATTTTTTCTTGTGTTCAGTAACTGATAAACTCACTGTTTTCTGAATCAAGAAAACTTGGTTAAATTGCCTTTGATGTCAGTGTGTTCCTAGAATTAGGGGAAGTTAATTTTTGAGGATTTAGAAGTTCTTTCCCTTGAACAAGCTTCAGTGAAGCACCTGTGATTTGAATTTTGCCTGGGAGACAGAAAAACCTGAAATTGTAAAAGGGGTGTGTTCTGCAGTGGAAGGGTTTATGGGTGGAAACTGTGGATGATGAAACAGAGAGATTAGTGGGAGGCAGATTAAAATTGGTTTTGGTCAGCGAGGACCTAGACCTCAGAAACTAACCAAAGGGAAGATTTTCGACAGAAAGAAGAAGTCTCCACAGTAGACTACATAGCAAAGTTCTGAGAGTAATTCTTATGAAATTGTGAAGGGGCCTGACAACAGATGAAAATGTCCCAGACAATGATGAAACAAAGAGCACATTAACAAGCCAGTACCCGAAGCTTTATGTTAGTGTTTTGCCTGATAATCATAGAATCCCTACAGTGTGGACCCTTTGCAAAGAAGCCCACCCAGATCCATTCCTGAAAACCTGCATTTCCCATGGCCAATCCACCAAACCTATGCAAAATTGGCAACGTAGCATGGCCAATCCACCTAAACTGCACATCCTTGGACTGTGGGGAGGAAACCAAAGCACCCAGAGATGGGGAGAATGTGAAAACTCCACACAGGCAGTTGCCCGAGGGTGGAATCAAAACCTGGCCCTTAGCCCTGTGAGGCAGCAGTACTAACCACTGAGCCACCATGCTGTGTGTCAGGTACAAACTTAAAAGCCCAGTTCAGTGGCTGGTACAGAATAGCTAAGAAGCTCAGCATTTGATTAGCTCAACAAAACAAAAGCAAACGTTATGTCAGGTCAATGTGAGAAAGCAACATTACCAGGAGGCCAGGCCAATCCCACTGTCCCTGACCTGGAGGATCAGAGTAGGAGCAGGGAAGAATTGCAAAGAGAAACATGGGTGAGGAGCACATTGAACTTTCTACAACCTGACTAATCAATTCAGAAACAGTGGCAAATGTAAGAACTTTTATTGACCTGCCAGGCTACGGGGCAGTGAGCAGATACAAGGCTGTGACTGTATTCACTGATTTCTCTGAGATAATCCAGGCAGCACCCCCCACCCTTAACCGCACATCTTGTGAATGTGGGAGAGGGCCATAAGGAAATCTTCCAATCAACCCAGCGCAGTGCAGTTAGCCCAGGATCGGGAGCAGATTAACCAACTGCTAAAGCACCAAACAATCCAAACAAAAACAGAAATTGCTGAAGAAACTCAACACGTCCAGCAGCATCTGTGGAGAGAAACAGAGAAGGTTGATCCTAAACTTCAGCATAATGGCTTTACCACACGACAGGCAAAGCAGTCTGAGCCTGGACTGAGAGATGCCACGCAGCTTTTGAATTAACCTGTGGCAATAAATGGAGAAAGAGGCTGAATAATGAAAAGGAGCCTGTTCCTCACCCAATTCATCTGGAACTCGGTGATTTGGGAAATCCTGCTAAGAAATTAATCAAATCGGGGAAGTCAGAATGAAACATTGCAGCTAAAACAAATCTTCCACCTCCCAGAGCTAACAGCATTGACCACATCAGAGCTTATCACATATAACCAGGTAAATTCAATCCACTAACCAGCTCATCAGGTCACAAACTAAAACCTCACGGAAAGGGTTAGGGGATTGGGTCCAGCCAATGATTTCAAAATAAATTCCATGGTCAGTACAGAGGCAGCGCCACCCTGTCGGAGGGTCAGTGCTGAGGGAGTGCCGCACTGTCGGAGGGTCAGTGCTGAGGGAGTGCCGCACTGTCGGAGGGTCAGTGCTGAGGGAGCAGAGGGATTGTTCGCCATCTGAATTATCTAATTATGAGTGTTTTACAGATGCATCTAGAAGAATTTGGTTCCTAAAAAATGTCTCGACCACTGAAGATTTTATCAATGAGGCTCGAATTTGTATCATCGGTTTTATCAAGGTCTGTAATATTCTTCATTCCCTCATTGTCAGTCTTAGTCCATCTGTGTTGTAACACACCCCAACCTCTCAGCACTGAGCTAGAGTTGTATTGTCAGAGGGTCAGTACTGAGGGAGTGCCGCACTGTCGGAGGGTCAGTACTGAGGGAGTGCCGCACTGTCGGCGGGTCAGTACTGAGGGAGCGCCGCACTGTCGGAGGGTCAGTACTGAGGGAGCGCCGCACTGTCGGAGGGTCAGTGCTGAGGGAGCGCTGCACTGTCGGAGGGTCAGTGCTGAGGGAGAGCTGCACTGTTGGAGGGGCTTTCTTTAAGATGAGATGTGATAGTAGGGCCTTGTTTCCCAGTGAATTCTGTTTAACGTGCTCTCCATTGGTAGAGTAACAAGGGTATTTGGCGCAGTAACATGTGTCTTTTACCGGCAGTATTAATGGAGATGGTTTTGTCATTGGCCTGTTCCTGTTTGCGAGCTCTTACTATGTATAAATGTTCTGCCACACGTGCTGTGGTAAACTGCTCACACAGTGACTCTCTGTGCTGGGCCATACATCAGGCTGAGAGACCGAGAGGTGCTGTGAAAGAGGTGAGCTCCTGTTCAGTATCTCGTACGCTCATGGCTTGAGGGAGTGTACCGTGACAGAGATTTACCATCTGTCCATCGCTCCTGAGGGGTTCCGTGACATTTCTTCATCAGCTGCTGTTTCTGTTTCATGTTTGTTCCACTAAACAGTAGCTGTGCCCACCTGGGAGACCTGCAGTCTGCATTCAACCTCAGTATCACTCACCAGGCGGGGAGGGGAGGGGTGGGGGGGCAGGAGAGGGGGTGGTGTGGCTGTTTGGTACAATTCCTGTATTTGCTGGCCCTGAGCAGTGAGTGTTGTGGGATTGCTTCCTTCCTAAGTTGTCCTTTGGCCATTCCCACAGGATCTGGAATCCGACGATGCAGTGACGTTTAACGACCTCGTGGACACCGTCAGGAATTTACCTTTTGGTATCACTTCAGAGAGCGCTGTCTGGGAGAAATATAACATTACCCACAACACCATCACCCTCTTCAAGAAGGTAAGAGACAGCCCCAGGTTCACCCCCAACAAAAACAAATCCTACCCCAAGCTGTTGTCACCCACCATCAGTCCAGTATCAAACGCTCTCCCTCCTGGCTCCACCTGAGTTATTCCAGGCTCAACATCAAACTGTCTCTGCTCCAGACCTCAAATACTCCCTGGGCTAACCAACCCCATCTCCCCACCCCCTCTCTCCCCATGCTAACATCTCCCCA
>NC_063368.1:20111282-20119768 GCF_021869965.1 Rhincodon typus
CTCTCTCCCCATGCTAAAATCTCCCCATCCCCTCTCTCCCCATGCTAACATCTTCCCACCCTCTCTCTCCCCATGCTAACATCTCCCCACCCTCTCTCTCCCCATGCTAACATCTCCCCACCCTCTCTCTCCCCATGCTAACATCTCCCCACCCTCTCTCTCCCCATGCTAACATCTCCCCACCCCCTCTCTCCCCATGCTAACATCTCCCCACCCCCTCTCGCCCCATGCTAACATCTCCCCACCCTCTCTCTCCCCATACTAACATCTCCCCACCCCCTCTCTCCCCATGCTAACATCTCCCCACCCCAGCTAACATCTCCCTCACTCTCACCCACACCCCTAGCTAACTTCTTCCTTACCTCCTCCACCTCTTCCCCACTTCTTCCTGGATTCGATATTGATTTCATTTGTGACTGTTTTTCTATCTGTAATCTCCCCGCCTTCCCCCACAGGGATTTTGATTCTCCCCCCGAGTGGTTTTCTTGTTTCAACGCACAGTGAGGAACATGTCAGAAAGGATGGCTGTCTATTTCTATAACTGGACGTGCAAACTTTAACATAAACCCACTCAAACCCCTTCCTCAGAAATGGGGTGTTGGTTACAAAGTGGTTCAGATGTGATTATTTTCTCCCAGCTTGCTGTGTAATCTTGGACTCTGAGCAAATTCCACTCTCTGGCCCCTTTCTCCTGATCCGAGGATATCACATCTCAGGCTGTTATGTCAGGAACAGCCCTAACATGGCCTGCTGGCAAAATACGGAAACACCATCTGCCCTTGCCCCCTCTCAGCTCTTCCCCGGGTCTCGTGGACAGGCTGGGCCTGAACGGATTGAGTCAGTTGGAAGTTGCAATGATGGTTGACCTTCACAAAGTGGAGGTGGCTCCATAACCCCGATCACCGACTAACAAACTGGGAGTGGGTGGCCACGAGACATTACTCCCTAATCAATATGTGCAGAGACATTATTACACGCCGCTGGAACAAGTGGAACTTGAGGTAGGGACACTACCACTCTGCTGAAGCAGCCTTCATTAGATGAGAATCATAGAATCCCTACAGTGTGGGAGCAGGCCATTCGGCCCTTTGAATTCACACTGCCCCTCCAAAAAGCATCCCGCCCAGACCCACCCCCAACATTAGCTCTGTAACCTAGCCTGCACCTCCCTGGACACTATGGGTAATTTCCCACAGCCAATCCACCCCAAGCTGCACATCTTTGGACTGTGGGAGGAAACCGGAGCACCCAGAGGAAACCCAAGCAGACATGGGGAGAATGTGCAAACTCCACACAGACAGTCACCTGAGGGTGGAATCGAACCCGGGTCCCTGGTGCTGTGAGGAGCTAACCACCGTGCAAGCTTAGTCGCAAGTGTGATGCCCTTCTTTGCTAAATAGCCTGCCGAGTGTCACTTTGAGGCATGGATGAAGAGAGGCTGCTGGAGTGTGATGGCTTCCCCAGAACTGGAGCTCAGTGATGGGGAGGGGGAGAGCAGAGCTGGCTCGAAGCTGGGGAATGGGATGTGACTCTGTGAAGGAGCTGAAAATGCTGTCTGTTCTTTCTTGTAGTTTGACGAAGGGCGTGCGGACTTTCAGTTTAACGAAGGGGAGCTGGAACACGACAAAATCATTCAGTTTCTGCGACAGAACGAGATGCGTTTGGTCATCGAGTACAATCACATGGTAATGTGCTGCAGCCATCTCCCAGATCCCAAACCGAGAGGGCCAGTGAGGTACAGCACTCCCTATAGCAAGCCCAGCTCTTTCAGAGGCTATAAAACACCAGGGCAGGACCACAGGTTACTGGGCTGTTACTGGGCTGGAATGGGAGGCTGGAGAAAGAACTCAGAGAAACTATAACAAGAGGAACACAATGATTTAGGATTGATATCAATGAGATCTCTGATGAGGATTGACCTCTTCTATGGGGAATCCCCATGACTGTGTAAAGGGGGAATCAGAGGCTATGATTGGAAGGAAAGTTATTCTATAATGGCTGGGTTCAGATAGACCAGTGACATTCCTTGTCCATTTTGAACACACGGAGATAAACCTGTCAGCAAATGAATTTTGAGTTAACCGGGATCCAGGAGATCCTGAAATCCCAGGTGGGGAGTTCCTCGCCACTGAATCAGCTTCTTCTGAAGGAGTCAGAAGATAAGGAGATTTAGAAAGTCAGCTAAAGATGAGACTTAAAACACAAACTTGGAACAATGGAGAAACTCAGCAGATCTGGCAGCATCTGTGGAGAGACAGAGAGAGAGAGAGATAGAGGCAGAATTAATATTTCAGGGCCAGTCACCCTTTCTCGGAACTATCCAATTGGTCATTGGGAAGTGGGACACTGTGGTGATGGGCAGTTCCAGAAACCAATGGTGGGAGAGAGGTGGTGGGTGGTCCCTGAGATAAACACCATGCCCCTCAGGTTTGGAGCCAATGATGAGCCTAAAGCTGTGCACCATTGGCCAGGAGCCTCATCACCACAAACCCCCCACCAACGGCCAGTGAGCTAGCACCACCTAAATGAATCTGATCCAAACTCAGCTGGAGGAACATCAAAACTAAAAGGAGCCATAGGCCCTTCGGCCCCTCAAACCTACCATTCGATGCGTTCCTAGTCCATTGCCCAGCTGTTCCCACTGTTTTCTCTTGGATCCCTTTAGCCCTAAGAGCGATAACTAACTCCTCCTTGAGAATACCATGGCCTCAGCCACTTCCTGTTGGAGTGAAATATAGAACAGTACAGCACAGGAACAGGCCCTTCGGCCCACAATGTTGTGCTGAACATGACGCCAAATGAAACTGACCCCTTCTGCCTGCGCTTGGTCCATATCCCTCCATTCCTTGCGTATTCATTTGCTTCTCTAAAAGTCCCATAAATGCCCCTATCCTTTCTGCCTTCACCACCACCCCTGGCAGCATGTTTCAGATTCCGACCACTCTCCGTGTAAAAAACTTGCTCCTCACATCTCCTTTCAACTTCCCCCCCTCACCTTAAATGAAGGTTCCCCAGTACTAGACATTTCAACTTTGAGAAACAGATCCTGACCATCAACCCTATCTTTGCACCTCAAAATTTTGTAATTGTGGGGATGCCAGTGTTGGACTGGGATGGACAAGGTCAAAAATCACACAACACCAGTTTATAGTGAAACAGGTTTATTTGAAAATGCATGCTTTCAGAGCTCAGCTCCTTCCTCAGGCATAGTGTGAGAGAGAGGGCATATAAGACACAGAATTTATAAGCAGAAAGGTAACAACCCTAAAACTGGCTGTGTCTTGTTGAATCTTTAATCAGTTAGGAAGGAGACTACTGATTAAAATACAAAATCCAGATTCCTCTCAATTCATTGCCCCTACCTTTGGGTAAGAGTCCTCCAAGGTGGACTTTGAAATACACGACAACGCAGAGTCGCTGAGCAGGGGCTGATAGCCAAGTTCCATCCCCATGAGGACGGCCTCAACCGGGATCCTGGGTTCATGTCGCACTGCAGGTGACCCCACCACACTATATACACTCTCACACACATACTCACACACACACACACAGACACTCACACTAAACATTCTCACACACACACACTAACACACACACTCACACTATACACTCTCACACACTCACACAAACACACACACACACACACTCTCTCTCACACACACACACACTCACACACACACTAACACACACACACACACACTCACACACACACACAGACACACACACACATACACACACACATACACACATGCACAGACACACACACACACACACACACACAGACACACACGCACATGCACACACACACACAGACACACACACACACACACACACACATGCGCATGCACACAGACACACAGGCACACACACCCATGCATGTATGCACACATACACACACACGCATATACACACACACATGCACAGACACACACACACACACACACACATGCACAGACACACACACACACACACACGAACAGACGCACACACGTACACACACCCACACATGCACACACACACATGTACACACACACACATGCACACACACACACGCACACGCACTCACGCACACACATATATACAGGCACAGACACACACACACAAAATTATTTCATCCAAGATGTTTTGTGTAGTTGCAGATGCATTCTGTTTTGCTCAAAAAAAACCTGACCCCAGTGTAGAACACAGACAGATTCTAAGCAAGACTTGGCACCTAAAATGCATTGTCTGACCTGAGATGTCACCTATTGTATACATTGAAAAACCTTCAATTACCTAGAGGCAATGAATTGCGAGGAATCTGGATTTTGTATTTTAATCAGTAGTCTCCTTCCTAACTGATTAAAGATTCAACAAGACACAGCCAGTTTTAGGGTTGTTACCTTTCTGCTTATAAATTCTGTGTCTTATACCCTCTCTCTCACACTATGCCTGAGGAAGGAGCTGAGCTCCGAAAGCTTGAGTTTTTAAATAAACCTGTTTCACTATAACCTGGTGTTGTGTGATTTTTTTGACATAATGTTATAGACTTCTATCAAGTCTCCCCTCAGCCTCTGTCACTCCAGAGAAAGCAACCTGAGTTTTTGTAGCCTTTCCTTATAGCTCATACCCTCTAATCCAGGCAGCATCCTGGTAAACGGTGTAGAGCTGGATGAATACAGCAGGCCAAGCAGCATCAGAGGAGCAGGAAGGCTGACATTTTGGGCCTAGACCCTTCTTCAGCATCCTGCACCCTCTTCTGCACCCTCTCCAAAGCCTCCACATCCTTCCTGTAATGTGGTGAACAGAAGTGAATGCAATACTGTAAGTATGGCCTAACCAAAGTCTTATAAAGCTGCACCATGACATCCTGACTCTCCCTGATCACTAAAGGCAATCACATAATAGGGCCTTCTTTACCTCCCTCTCCTTGCATGGCCACTTTCAGGGAGCTATCGACTTCAACTCCAAGATTGGTCTGTAGTGAAATACACAGGCTCCCCACTCTCTGGGTGAAGGTATTTCTCCTCATCTCAGTCCCATCCCGTATCCTTTAGATTGTAACTCCCTGGTTCTGGAATCCCTGGTCATCAGGAACATCCTTCCTGTACGTCTCGCTGTCTAGTGCTAGTGAAATCCAGCTCAGTGCAACTCAGACCAGACAAGCCGGAATCTAAAGACGCTGAAGGTTCACTGATTGCACAGCGATCCTACATTCACAATGACTCTGAGAGCACTACATTGTCTGGAAGCAAGCTCAAGCTCAAACTGACTTTGTTCCTCTTCTCCTTCCCCCAGGATGCCAGCCAGATTTTTGGGTCAGGGATTCCAATTCATCTCCTGCTCCTGGTGAGCAAGAGATCTGCAGAATACAGACCGCTCCTAAAACAGTTGAGAACTGTTGCCCCTGAGTTTCGGGGGAAGGTGAGTAAAAGGAATCAGGGCGCGTACAATTTGGAGAAGATTGTTAAAAAAAAGTGAAATACTGCATTTGCTACAAATCTGAGATGGGAGCTTTCTGTGTGCAAATTGGCAGCTGCATTTCCTGTATCACAATGATGTCTGCACTTCAACAATGTTTAATCGGTTGTAAAATGCTTTGGGATGTTCCATGGCTACAGAAATATGTTCTGCATTTTTATCAATATCTCATACAATCATAGAATCTCTACAGTGTGGAAACAGGCCATTCGGTCCACATCGACCATCCCACCCAGACAGCAACAATCCCACCACCCCCAACCCTATCCCTGTAACCCCATGACTAATCCATTTAGCCTGAATATTTAACTTCAGTAAAAGAAAAGGCACAGCCTGCAATCCTGCATTAAAATGACAGCCTGGCGTTGCGAGACGAGGTGAAGTTGGGGAAGGTAAGGAGGACAGAAACTGAAATTTGTCTCAGGTGGTGAGCAGGAACTGAAATTCTACATTTCACCCACTCACACTCAGGGGATGCTTTCTGCTCCTGTCACCAGGGAGAGTGGGGTGGGGGCCAGTTCCCATCATTTGATGCTAATTTGTGTAGGAATCTAATGATTTGAATGCCACTGGGAACCAATGCCCCACTTTGCCCAGTTTAACGTTGGGGAGTGAGCTCCTGATCCAGATTTCTCAGCAAAGGCTGGGAATGTTGCCAGTGGGTTCCTGTGGTGTTGTATGTTTCAGCCTCAGTGTGATACACAGTCCAGGGGAAAGTTACACAGAGACTCTGGTGTCCCAGTTGATGCACTGCAATTCCTCACCACGAGTCATGGGGCAGGGAAATTCTGTTTTATTATTCATTTACAGGATGAGGGCATTGCTGGTTAGGTCCAGCATTTATTACCCACCCTTATTTACCCAGGGGACAGTTAAGAGTCAGCCACATTGCTGTGGGTCTGGAGTCACATGTAGGCCAGACCAGGCAAGGATGGCAGTTTCCTTCCCTAAAGGACCTTAGTGACCCAGATGGGGTTTTCCTGATAGTCAGCCAATGGCCATCAGGAGATTCTATTTTCCAGATTTTATTTAGAGTCACAGGGTCATAGAGATGCACAGCACAGAAACAGACCCTTTTGGTCCTACCAATCCGTGCCAACCAGATATCCTATATTAATCTAGTCTCATTTGTCAGCACTCGGTCCATATCCCCCTAAATCCTTCCTTTTCATGTACCCATTCAGATCCCTTTTAAATGTTGTAATTGTACCAGTCTCCACCACTTCCTCTGGCAGCTCATCCCATACACGCACCGCCCTCTGTGTGAAAAAGTTGCTCCTTAGGTCCCGTTTAAATCTTTCCCCCCCTCACCTTAAACCTATGCCCATCTAGTTTTAGACTCCCCCACCCTGGGGAAGAGGCCCTGACTATTTACCCTATCCATGTCCCTCACGATTTTATAAACCTCTATAACCTCAGCCTCTAATGTTCTGGGGAAAATAGTCAGCCCAGTCCCTTTTTTAATTGAATTCAAATTCCACCATCTGCTACAGCAGGATTCAAATCCAGGTCCCCAGAACATTACTTGAGTTTCCGAATGAATAATCCAGTGATAATACCACTAGGCCATCACCTCCCCATGAGAATGGATTGCAGTTCAGGGAAATTTACACTTTGGTCAGTTCCATAGGAGGTTCTCGGGAAAAGTGCGACCACTCTTGGTTTTAAGACACAGCGACTCCTGTCCTCTCTCGCAGGTGATTTTTATTCTGGTTGACACAGATGTGAAAGAAAACAGCCGCGTGAGCACATATTTCAAGGTGAAGGAAGCTGAACATCCATCACTTTGTCTTTTTCACGTGGCGACAGAGGCTGTTGCTGTGATGAAAGCCAGTAACATCAGCTCGGATTCCTTACGGGAATTCTGCACTAACTTCATGGAGGGGAAAGACACGGTGAGAGATATTCGTTACCATTCTCCAGCTTCACCTTCACCGATCCCGCCTTATTCTGGTATCGTGTACATTCCCCACTTCTACCATTTCACTACTACGTCCCACCCTTTCAAATGCCTGGGTCCGAATGTCTGCAATACCCTCCCAGAGACTCCCCTCTGCCCTATTCTCTTTGAGCTTTTAGTCTCCTGTCCTAATATCTCCAACTTTCAAATCTAATGTTGATCTTGCTTTCTGTGCACCTTCCCTGCAGCTGTAACTTTGTATTCCTCGCTCTGTGCTATCACTCAACGATCTTTGTATGGCATGATATACCTGTACCGTGTGCAAAACAAAACTTTTCACTGTACGTAGGTACACATGAGAACAATAAATCAAATCAAATGTGTTGGTAATCAGTTTTTGATCTTTTTTCCCTGTGAAACACCTTGTGAGATTTTACCTGACAGCCTCAACAACAACATTTCTCACAGAAGGCAAACTACGTCAGAGACTCTGGAGAAATGCTGGTTGCTGTGAGAAGAGATCTCCCCCTGTAAACCCCCAGCACAATGTCATGTCGCCTCACTGCTGCAATTCGTGCTGTAGCCTGCAGAGGGCACTCTCATCTCAATTCACAAAGTGAACGGAATCCATCCAAAAGTCCCCCCCCATTAAACCCTCCCAGACAGGGAGAGCATGGGGTTAGGTACAGAGTAAAGCTCCCTCTACACTGTCCTCTCATCAAACCCTCCCAGGTACAGGGACAGCACGGGGTTAGATACAGAGTAAAGCTCCCTCTACACTGCCCCCATCAAACCCTCCCAGGACAGGGACAGCACAGGGTTAGATACAGAGTAAAGCTCCATCTACACTGTCCCCCCGCATCAAACCCTCCCAGGGACAGGGACAGCACGGGGTTAGATACAGAGTAAAGCTCCCACTACACTGTTCCCCCCATCAAACCCTCCCAGGACAGGGACAGCACGGGGTTAGATACAGAGTAAAGCTCCATCTACACTGTCCCCCATCAAACCCTCCCAGGACAGGGACAGCACGGGGTTAGATACAGAGTAAAGCGTCCTCTACACTGTCCCCCATCAAGCACTCCCAGGACAGGGACAGCACGGGGTTAGGTACAGAGTAAAGCGT
>NC_063368.1:20119778-20128770 GCF_021869965.1 Rhincodon typus
ACTGGGACAGCACAGGGTTAGATACAGAGTAAAGCTCTCTCTACACTGTCCCACACCAAACACTCACAGGACAGAGACAGCACGGGGTTAGTTACAGAGTAAAGCGTCCTCTACACTGCCCCCTGTCAAACACTCCCAGGGACAGGGACAGCACGGGGTTAGATACAGAGTCACCCTGTGTTTTTCCTAAAATGCTCAGTCCCTAAAACTTCCCCAGATCAATATCATTCCCTGCTGTAGCCGTAGTGAACGCTGAGTATGTTGGGTTGTTTTTGGTGTTTGTTTACTTTTGCTGTAATCTGCGTTAAGATTTATTCAATCCTGTGTACACAGCCCAGGTGTCAGAGAGGAAGGCGCTATCTAACTGACTGTGAGAGATAATTCACTGAGATTGTGCTGGGCGCTGATGTGGCCTCAAATGACCTGGGATTGTACACACAGATGTTGATCATGTTGTCCATTCCAATCAAAAATCACTTTCCTGGAACTGACTGTCATTTATTGTTGTGTAACTCTCCTACGAAGCTTTGAGGTCAGTTGGAAAGTGCATTATTCACAGTTGGGCAGAGATGACCCTGGATTGAGTGGACATGGAGATGTTTTCACTAGTAGGATAGGCTATGACCCGAGGGCACAGTCTCAGAGTGAAGGGATGACCCTTTGGTACTGAGATAAGGAGGAATTTCTTCAGCCAGAGGCTGGTGTCTCTGTGGAAATGCAGAGGGCTGTGGAGGCCAAGTCATTGAGTGTAGTTGAGGCAGGGATAGCTTGGTTCTTGATTAGTAACGGGATCAAAGGTTACGGGGAAAATGCAGGAGACTGGGGTTGAGAAACATATCAGCCATGATCAAATGGTGGAGCAGACTCAATGGACTGAATAGCCTACTTCTGCTCCTTTATCTTATGGACTTATGGATTAACAGTAGGTAGAAAGTGTCAGGCGCACAATATTCCTACTTCTCTGTGATAAGTGCCCTGCCTTCTGACCTTTCGCACATACCCAGGGTATTGAGCGCCTGTCTGAATCAGAGACAGCTCCCCACAATCTCTCTCTCTCTGGTGAAAAATCCATATGGTAGCAAATCCAATCAGACTGGGGCTGGCCGCGATGCTTCAAAAGTTGAACAGCCGCTCATATCTGGGCTAGTTGTATGTCTGATGATGCAGTTAAATGGGGTGATGATGCTGCACATTCGGGAGAGTCAGTGCTTTCAGAAGTGGTGAAACCTTCAGGCTGTGAAACAGAAAATCGCCCACAGTGTACCAATAAAATGGTTTATTCATGTGATCAATTCTTGTCCATTCTTCATTGGTCACATTCACTGACAAACCAGCATCGAAACTGTTTTGTCAAGGTTTGAAATTTGAAACGTGCTATGTAAACATTTCCCTGTCACTGTGTAGTAACAGATTTTGCCTGGTAAGCAGCCCATGTGTGGGGAGTTTCTGAAGTATCTCTTATCCATAGTCAAGTTGTGTCTAAAATAAACTTACGTTCACAACCTTTCTGTGGATAATTACTGGAGCGTTCAGTGACAATCTGACCAAAGGGAAAGATCAATGAAGGGATTCTCTCCATTCAGTAAACTTCAAGGCAGATATTGATAGATTTCCACTTATTAATGACATCAAGCTATATGGGGATAGTGCAGGAATATGGTGTTGAGGATCTGAGTGGCCTCATCCTGCTCCAATGTTGCCAGTGTTAATCTTTCCTGATTAATGTGTAAACCAGCCCAGGGGTTCAGCTCTAACGGCTGCTGGCTCACTCAGTCTCTCAGTTACCAAACAGATGCATGAAGATTCAAAGTCAAACTTCCCATCTTCTCACTTGCCTTTCCAAATGAAACCAGTGCAGTGATCCATTTCGAGATTGTAAGAACTGCCGATGCTGGAGTCAGAGATAACACAGCGTGGAGCTGGAGGAACACAGTGAAGGGTCTCAACCCAAAACATCAGCTTTCCTGCTCCTCTGATGCTACCTGGCCTGTTGTGTTCCTCCAGCTCCACACTGTGTTAGTAGAGATCCACATTG
Source organism: Rhincodon typus (assembly GCF_021869965.1). NCBI lineage: Eukaryota > Metazoa > Chordata > Chondrichthyes > Orectolobiformes > Rhincodontidae > Rhincodon > Rhincodon typus. The sequence goes on from NC_063368.1 coordinate 20,121,814, forward strand.
TTTGCCAAGTTCTGGTTTGATTCGATCAGGCTGTCACATCATGTGTACAATACAGGACAGAGTGTGGCATCCATACAGACTGGCCATTCCAACTCTGGGTCAATGATGCCCAGACCTCTCTCCATAACCACATTCCCCATCCCATCCACACCTTAGTGGTATCCACGTCTCTGCTCTCACAAACTGCTTTCTTGGGCAACCTTTATCTGAGTGTGGAAGAAAAAACTGAAAGAACTGCGGATGCTGTAAATCAGAAACAAAAACAGAAATTGCTGGAAAAGCTCAGCAGGTCTGGCAGCATCAACCCCGAAATGGGTCGAAATGTTAATTCTGATTTCTCTTCACAGATGCTGCCAGACCTGCTGAGCTTTTTCCAGCAATTTCTTATCTGAGTGTGATCTTTTACTCCTGCCTTGGTAAACTGTGAACCCTCGCTGTAATCTCAGTGTTTCTACATACACTAGAAATAGAAGATACTGGAACATTAGTCTGCCCCCTGCCCAAGGATGACATGTAAACTTAAGAGGTATTCCATATTCGGGTCCAGAATGTGTAACAGCGAAAATATTTAATGTTTGACGGGGTAGGTGGAGATGAATTGTTTCTGCTGCGGCTGGGAAAGGGGGGTCTTGGATATGGAAACTTTGTTTAAAATCAGGGCCGGGCAGTTCAGGGTGACCTTGGAATACAAATCTTTACCCCAAGGGCTGTTAGAAAACTCAAACTGTCTCCCCCATTGGCAGAATTGTCGAAGCTGGGGTCAGTCGATGTTTTGGATATGATTTAAAGTTTCAGGAGGAATCTGCAGCAAAACTGGCTAAATGGAGTTTGGGTAGAGATCAGCCATGATCTGATTAAAGACAGTGAAGGAGAGAGAGATGGAGAGACAAACTGGGTAGACAGGAGACAAAGAGAGAGAGAGACTGGACTGAGCCAGAGACTGAGAGGGAGGGAGGTGACTGAGAGAGAGAGAGAAGGCCAGAGGAAATTGAAGGCAAAAGGACACAGAAAGAGAGACAGAGAAGAAAAAGAGTCAGACAGAAACAGAGAGGAGTGTGTGGAGGCAGAGAAAGGAACAGAGAGGGGCAAGACTGAGAAAGAGAGAGACACAGAAAGAATTTAAATAATTGTGGAAAGCTAAAACTTCTTTTCCTCTCTTTCAGAGCATTGTCAAACCTCCAAGACCTCCATCTGAAGAGCTATAAATCATCAGGAGTGGATATTGTTTTGTTTGCATTTTCATACATAACCATCACAGCAATCGACCCAAAATAAAGCTCCATGATTCACTGTGGAACAAATGCTTAGTGATCTCATACAGACATCAGCATCAAAAACAAATTGTAACCAGTCATGCAGTTGCTATAGAATAATTCTAGCAATGTTAACCTTTTAGCTGCATCTAACCCTGTGCTGTCCCTGTCCTGGGAGTGTTTGATGGGGACAGTGTAGAGGAAGCTTTACTCTGTACCTAACCGTGTGCTGTCCCTGTCCTGGGAGTGTTTGAAGCGGATGGTAAATTAATGGTAAAATGTAATGATGAACACTCCCCACCAACTTTCAACCAATCAGGAACCGGATAACTATTTTTAGAAAACCTTCAGAATTCTGTCTCACTTTGTGAAATGATCAGAAATCACTTCAGGATTTCACCGTGCCAGAACATGACATTCCCTCCTATTTGCACCATCTGTCTGCTCACTGCTGTAATATCTGCCATGGAAACGACCCTGCTCCCACCCACCAACAGGAGTAACACAGGAATGACAGTGGGAACACCAGTCAGTGAGCCTGCCTCTGATAACCGTCCAGGACTGAGTCAGAGTCACACACAAAAGGCCCTTTGGCCCATTCAGGCTAAACCTATCCACCCCACTCCCACTTCCCCGCACTAGGCCCCTAGCCTTGAATGTTATGACATCTCAAGTGGCTCAGTTGAGAACTTTTTAAAGGTGTCCTGCCTCAAATCGCCTCCGAGGCAGTGCATTCCAGACTCTCACCATCCTCTGAGGGAAAAGGTTTTCCTCAAATCCCCCGCAAACCACCTGCCTTTCACTTGTAAATGATGCCCCTTATAACTGACCCTTTGGTTAAGGGGAACAGCTGCTTTCTATCCATCCTGTCCATGCCCGTCATAATCTGACACACCTCAGTCAGGTCACCCTCAGCCTTCTTTCTCCAAAGAGAACAACCTGACCCTATCCAGTCTCACTTCATCGCTGAATAGCTCCATCCCATGGTCAGGAATCTCCACCCCCCCACCTCCAGTGCAATCACATCTTTCCCATAGTGCGGAGACCAGAACAACACATGATGCTCCAGCTGTGGCCTCACCGATGCCACATACAGTGCCAACACAACCTTCCTGTTCTTACAGTCTATACCGTGACTGAGAAGGTCAAGTGCCCCATCTGTCTTCTTCAACTCCCTTGCTAACCTGTGCTGCCACTTTCAGGGATCTGTTGGTAAAGCACCCCTACATCCTGCTGAGCTTCCTGGTGTCCTGCCATTCACTGAGTATTCCCTCGTGTTGTCCCTTTCTTCCAAAGTACAACACCTCAAATGTCTCAGGGTTCCTTGTCCAACCGAACACCCTGCTCCTCACTACCAACCATCTGGACAATCTCTGCGTCATCCGCAAATGTACTCATCCCCCCCTACCCTCCCAACTCACCTTCTTATCTACATTATTCATGTATGTCACAAAAATGATGTAACATATACGAGAATATATATTTAGAGAGGGGGGGCATTAGCCTGAATCCCTGCTCCTGGTCACTGTCTATGTTTTGACTCAGCGGGGTATATGTTAGATCACAGATGGATTCTGCTGCAGTTTAATACAGAACCCCCCCCCCCGCTCACAGAGAGTGCTGCGACTTGGGGACAAAACCCAGGGTTAAGAGTCTGGGCCTGAGCAGCAGACACAGAACCAGATTTTCAGTGACTGCTTCAAGGAACGAGCTGCAAGGTAGATGTTGTAACAGTCTCCTTTTTACCCCAGAGACTGTGGAGCTGAGCACGGGGACAAGGCAGAGTTCCCTTCACTGATCTCAGTCTGTGATAATCCTCTGAGTAACAGTGTGTTCCTGAATAAAACCAGATTTATTATTTGGAAAATTAAGCTGCTACAAAAGATGAATTAACTCGATACGGAGCCTCAAACCCCTAGTTAATGGCACCTTTTAAATGGAATCAGGGTTATCAGCCAGTAAACTGTTCCATGTCCCAGGGATTTCGCAGACTCAGTGCTGACTCCTCACCAATCTCAGATGAAAGCTGCACTCAGGGTCGCTTTGTACATTTTCCACTCTCTTCATCAATTGTTAACCATTCCATTCCTAAACCACAACCTCTTCTCAAAAACCTTCCTCAAATCGTTTTGGTTTACATCTCTCCTTAAAGGAGCCCTCCCCCACAAACCCCTCCCATACACCCATCCCCTAAAACCTCATCCCCTCAGCCCCCTCCCACAGCCCCTCCACCTCCCAAACCCCTCCTCCTCCCACAATGCCTTCCTAAAACTCACTCTCTAAATTTCACCCTGCGTCGCTCAGGCAGGTAATAATATTGTTTCCGTCACCCTCACTCAGTCCCTCATTCATAGAGTCATAAGGGTTATACAACATGGAAACAGACCCTTCAGTCTATCTCATCCACACCGACCAGGTTTCACAAACTAAACTAGTCCCACCCGCATGGGTTTGGCCCATATCTCTCCAAACCTTTCCTATTCATGAACTTTTAAACATTGTTACTGTGCCTGTATCCACCACTTCCTCTGGAATCTCATTCCACATGCAAACTATTCTCTATGTAAAAGAATTGCCTTTCATGTCCCTTTTAAATCTTTATCCTATCACCTTAAAAATATATGCCCCCTTGTCTTGAAATCCCCCTCCCTAGGGAAAAGACACCTGCCTTCACCTTATGTATACCCCTCGTTATCTGATAAGCCTCTACAAGGTTTCCTCTCAACCTCCCATGCTCCAGTGAAAAAGTCCCAGTCTTTCCAGTCTATTTTTATACGTCAAACCCTCCGTTCCTTTCAATATCCCGGTAAATCTTTTCTGAACCCTCTCCAGCTTGATAATATCCTTCCTATAACTGGGTGACCAGAACTGGACACTGTATTCCAGAAGAGGCCTCATCAATGTATTGTACAACTTCAGCGTGACTTTCCCAACTTCTATACTCAAACATCTGAGCAATGAAGGGGAGCGCACCAAACGCCTTCTTAACCACCCTGTCTACATGTGACACAAACTTTAAAGAGTGATGTACTTGAGCCCCTAGGTCTCTCAGTCTGATAGCACTACCCAAGGCCCCTCACCCTCACTCAACCTTTCACCTTCCTTCAGCCCCTCATCCTCCCTCAGTCCCTCCCTCATTTGCTTTACATGTAAGGAAGTGCAGGAAAGGGTGGGTGCGGGGCCTGTGGTCATTTCTGTGATTCAGGGGGCACACAGTCACTGTTTGATGTGTTTTTGGGATGTGGGTGCCCCGGGCTGAGTCAGCATTAATTGCCCCCGTTAAAATTCGACCACATTGATGAGAGTCTGGAGTTACATGTGGTTACAGTGGAGAAAGCCAATCAGATTCCCCTTTCCATGTGACCTTTACACATAGAGCGGCACGGTGGCTCAGTGGTTAGCACTGCTGCCTCACAGCACCAGGGACCCAGGTTTGATTCCAATCTCGGGTGACTGTCTGTCTGGAGTTTGCACATTCTCCCTGTGTCTGTGTGGGTTTCCTCCGGGTGCTCCAGTTTCCTCCCACAGCCCAAAGATGTGCAGGTTAGGGTGGATTGGCTACACTAAATTGCCCGTAGATGTTTAAGTTAGGTGGGTTAGACATGGGGAAATGCAGGGGTAGGCGAATGGGTCTGGGAGGGATGGTCCTCTTCGGAGGGGCGGTGTGGACTTGTTGGGCCGAATGGCCTGTTCCCACAGTGTAGGGATTCTATGATGCTTCACTTGTGGACAAGGCCCTTCCTCCCTGACAGACCCTAGGTCTCTCTGTCTGATAACACTACTCAAGGCCCCTCAGTTCCTCCCTCATTTGCTTTACATGTAAGGAGATGTGGGAAAGTGAGATTCACATCAATGGTGACTCTGACATCATTAAGAAGTGGGTGCCAGCCTTATAGGAGCTTGTGAAGAGGGACGTCTCAGATACTGCTCTAGAGAGCTGTGTTCGACACCCCACTGTGTACAGCTGTAAACGAAGGAATGTTACGTTCCATCAGGAGTTAAAGGGTCTTACGTGCAGAGCGGTAGCAGGCTCAGTGTGAAGGTAGCAGTATTGGCTTAAAACACAGTGTACAACAACATGTGGTACCCAGGGTAAGAATGATAATTCAGGCAGGAGATCACAAAAAGAAATGAGAAGCAAAGAGGTTACACAAGACACTGGCCGTGGACATAGGAAGGACCTCGCTGAGGCTGCTGTCGAAATGTAAACAGTAAAGGAGGGGGGAGTAGGTCTGGTTATGGGTCAAAAAGGGAGGGTTTCCTCATAGAATCCCTACAGTGTGGAAGCAGGCCATTCTGTCCATCAAGTACACGTACAGACTGACACTGTGGTGGAGTGAGATTCAGTCAGGGCTTTCAGAAAGGAATTAGATCAGACCATGAAGAGAACGGTTTTAGGGCAGCACGGAAAGGATTAACATGCAGGACAGGCTGATACAGTAAGCTAGCATGGAGGAGATGAACCAAATGGCCTCCATCTGTGAGGTAACCAATTTGTGATGCTTTGATTCTGATGGTCCCTGATGTTAATGATCTCCCAAGCAAGCCTGGTTTATATTGGCCTTTGAAGAATGGTAACAGGAGCTGGAGGGAGAGGGAAACAGTGAACTGTAGTGTCCACTTCTCACCAAACAGTCCATGAAACCACAACCCCATTTCTTACAGCAGCTTGTCAATGGGATGGGACCATCTCTAGTTGCCCATTGAGCTGCCTTCCTGCAGCCTATGTGCTGTACAAATGTGCCGTTAAGGAGGGAATTCCAGAATTTTGACCCAGCGACACTGGTCAAATGGCAATATATTTCCAAGTCAAGATGGTGAGTGGCTTGAAGAGGAACTTACAAGGGGGTAGTGTTCCCATGTATCTGCTGCCCTTGTCCTTCCCGATGGATTTGGAGATTCTGTCTTAATCCAGTGCAAGCTGAACAACAGGTTGGGGTCACGCCTGATAACATATGAAGAGCAAGACTGGTACAAACATTACATTCACATGTAAACTCACTGAAAACTGCCACATTGTGGGAAGAATGTAATCAATTGCGAGCTTAATGAAGCACAGTGTTGAGCTAATGGCAAGTGTTTAAACGAAAATTTAGTATTGATTTCAGGAACGTAAGCTCGTTTCGCCAGTTATAAACTCATTGCATTAATAGTGTTCTGTCAAATGGAAGCTGTTTCTCATAATCCAACACTGAAATGAAATTCCACAGTTTCCCCTCGACTAGGTCCAGGTTTCTCTGTTTAATCCTCATCCATCACAGACCTGTAAAGTTCCAACCAGGTGATGACCACAGGAAAGAAAGCTGGACTTCAAAGAACGTTCAAGCCTTTGAAGCAAGTAACGAGTGTGCCTGCATAGCTCCATGTGATCAGAGAGTTTCATAATTCTTTCAGAAGAAACCATCTCCTTTGGCTCCTCAAAGTACTTCGTTGCTAGTTCGACAGATGGACTGATAGTTAGCTCCTGCTATCACTCTCTGAATTTACAGCCACCTTCAGTTTTTCACAAAAAACCCACACTCTCTGTGCAGGTTTAGCTAGGACAATCAACGGAGGCACAATGTTCAGTTTCCAGTTCCCACAGTCACAGCTTGTGGCTTCCAGTCTCAGTTCACAATCACTAATGATGACAGGCCCAGGGTCAGTGCTGAGGGAGCGCCGCACTGTCGGAGGGTCGGTGCTGAGGGAGCGGGCACTGTCGGAG
>NC_063368.1:20133770-20153942 GCF_021869965.1 Rhincodon typus
CTGAGGGAGCGCCGCACTGTCGGAGGGTCAGTGCTGAGGGAGCGGGCACTGTCGGAGGGTCAGTAGTGAGGGAGGGCCGCACTGTCGGAGGGTCAGTAGTGAGGGAGGGCTGCACTGTCGGAGGGTAAGTGCTGAGGGAGCGGGCACTGTTGGAGGGTCAGTGCTGAGGGAGCGCCGCACTGTCAGAGGGTCAGTAGTGAGGGAGCACCGCACTGTTGGAGGGTTAATGCTGAGGGAGCGCCGCACTGTCGGAGGGTCAGTGCTGAGGGAGTTCCACACTGTCAGAGCGTCAGTAGTGAGGGAGCGCCGCACTGTTGGAGGGTCAGTGCTGAGGGAGTACTGCTCTGTGAATAGAGCGGTTAGACCAGACTGACTCAATGGAGAGTGCAGGAGGGCATGCTGGGAGCAGCACCAGACAGTCCTAAAAATGAGGTGTTTACCTGGTGAAGCTACCAAACATGATTACTTATGTACGAAGCAGCATAATCAGCAAGTAATACACAGAGCTAAGCAATCCCACAACAAACAGATCAGATCTAAGCTCTGCAGTCCTGCCACATCCAGTCATGAATGGTGGTGGACAATTAAACAACTCACTGGAGGAGGAGGCTCCACAAATATCCCCATCCTCAATGATGGAAGAGCCCAGCACATCAGTGCAAAAGATAAGGCTGAAGCATTCGCAGCATCTTCAGCCAGAAGTGCCGAGTGGATGATCCATCTCGGCCTCCTCCAGTGGTCCCCAGCATCACAGATTCCAGCCAATTCGATTCACTCCACGTGATATCAAGAAACAGTTGGAGACACTGGATACTACAAAGGTTACGGGCCCTGACAACATTCCGGCAATAGTACTGAAGACTTGTGCTCCAGAACTTGCTGTTTCCTTAGCCAAGCTGTCCCAGTTCAGTTACACCGGTATCTACCTGACAATGTGGAAAATTGCCCAAGCATATCCTGTACACAAAAAGCAGGACAAATCCAACCCAGCCAATTACCACCCCATCAGTCTCCTCTCGACCATCAGTAAAGTGATGGAAGGTGTCAGTAACAGCGCTATCACACAGCACCTGCTCAGCAATAACCTGCTCAGTGACGCCCAGTTTGGGTTCCGCCAGGGCCACTCAGCTCTTGACCTCATTACAGCCTTGGTTCAAACATGGACAAAAGAGCTGAATTCCAGAGGGGAGGGGAGAATGAAAGCCCTTGACATCAAGGCTGCATTCGACCGAGTGTGTCATCAAGGAGCCCTAGCAAAACTGGAATCATTGGATATTAGGGGCAAATGCTCCGGTGGTTAGAGTCATACCTGACACATTGGAAGATGGTCGTGGTTGTTGGAGGTCAGTCCAGGACATCTCTGCAGGAGTTCCTCAGGGCAGTGTCCTCGGCCCAACCATCTGCAACTGCTTCATCAATGACCTTCCCTCCATCATAAGGTCAGAAGTGGGGATGTTCGCTGATAAATGCACAATGTTCAGCACCATTTGTGACTCCTCAGATACTGAAGCAGTCCTTGTTCACATGCAACAAGATCTGGACAATATCCAGGTTTGGGCTGACAAGTGACAAGTGACATTCGCGCCACACAAATGCCAGGCTATGACCATCACTAATAAGAGACAATCTAACCCCCACCCTTAGACATTCAATGATGTTACCATCGCTGAATATTTTTTCCCCTCTTTATTCATTCATGAGATGAGGGCGTTGCTGGCTAGGCAGCATTTGTTGCCCATCCCTAATTGCCCAGAGGGCAGTTGAGAGTCAACCACATTTTTGCGGGTCTGGAGTCATGTGGAGGCCTGACCAGGTAAGGATGGCAGTTTCCTTCCCTAAAGGGCATTAGTGAACCAGATAAGTTTTTCCCGACAATCAGCAATGGATTCATGGTCATCATTAGATTCTTAATTCCATATGTTTTATTGAATTCAAATTCCACCATCTGCCATGTGGGATTCAAACCTGGGTCCCCAGAACGTTATCTGGATCTTTGGATTAACAACCAGCAATAATACCACGAGGCCATCGCCTCCCACACACGGTCAACATCCTGGGGGTTATCATTGACCAGAAACTCAACTGGACTCACTACATAAACACAGTGGCTATAAGAGCAGGCCAGAAGCTGGGAATACTGCATTGAGTAACACACTTCCTGACTCCCCAAAGCCTGTCCACCATCTACAAGGCACAAGTCAGGAGTGTGATGGAATACTCCCCACTGGCCTGGATGAGTGCAGCTTCAAACAACACTTGAGAAGCTTGACACCATCCAGGGAAAAACAGCCCCCGCTTGATTGGCACCACATCCACAAATATCCATTCCCTCACTACCGACGCTCAGTAACAGCAGTGTGTACTGTGTACAAAATGCACTGCAGAAAGTCACCAAGGCTTCCAAACCTGCAACAACTTCCATCTAGAAGGACAAGGGCAGCAGATACATAGGAACACCGTCCCCTGCAAGTTCCCCTTCGAGTGACTCACCATCCTGACTTGGAAATATATCGTCGTTCCTTCACTGTTGTTGAGTCAAAATCCTGGAATTCCCTCCCTAAGGACATTGTGGATCAACCCACAGCAGGAGGACTGCAGTGGTTCAAGAAGGCAGCTCACCACCACCTTCTCAAGGGGCAACTAGGGACGGGCAAGAAATGCTGGCCCGGCCAGGGAAACCCATGTCTTACAAATGAATTTTTAAAAAAATCTGGGGTTGGGCTGGGGGTAATGCAATTGGGGTCACGGATGAGGATTAAAGGGAGCTGCTGAAAGCCATGCCCCTGATTTTGCCTCTGAACTCCCTAAGCCCTCACAGGTACCAGGCTGTGATCCCCCACCCCACCCCACTTTGCCTTCCTGCTGCCCTGATCCCAGACTGAGCTGTCCTGCCTCCAGTCAGCCTCAATCAAAGGATTGCATGCCTCCGATTGGCCGACTGCTTCAGGCAACCCCAAGGATTGATTGGCTTGGAGTCACGGAGGCGGCGCCACATCTGATTGGGCCTCATTCCAGGGGCTTTCTCTCTGGTGGGGGCAGGACAAGTCTTGCTCCTTAAAGATGCTCCTCTCCATCCCCCCAAACCTCCAGCTCACTCCCTCTCCCCACCCCCTCCATATTCAAACTGAAAGGAGAAAATGAGAACCAGGTTTCAGCAATGGTACAACATTGAGATTCATGCATCATCCCATTTGTAACGTAGTCTCATCTTTCATAGAATTCCAGGAACAGCCCATTCAGGTTAACCAGTCCATGCTGCTGTTAAAGTTTCACCCCAGTTCCTTTCTCATCCTGATTTCTCTCACACTCTGTACGTCTCCTTCCTTTTCTCACTCTCACACACCTGTTCAGAGTCACTTTCTCAAGTGTCAGGAGTGGGATACCTCTTGTCTCTGGAAAGCACAGTGCTGCCCGCTGAGTCACAGACTCCCAGCTGGCTCACAGACAGAGGCATGAAGCTTGTTTTTTTTTGGCCAAAAACATCTGACTACATAATGAGCTTTGCCTTGGGGGACTAAACAGGACCGATCTGTTGGACAGTGCTGTGCGTGCAACTGAACATCAGGCATGTGCCAGCAGTTTGTGTTAGCATGCAGCAATGTGACTCTGGGCTGTTACTGAATGGATCCCACCACAGATTAGAGGGAATAAGGGGATAGGGTCACACCAGTTCACTGTGGGGTGTGCTTCAGATAAATCCAAACACCTTTTTGATAGAAAACATTGCTCCTAACAGGAATGTATGGCACTGTGTTCAAAGAGAATAGCTCATTCCTTCCATTGAGAGCCATCAATGCACCTGGTTAACTTGTCAATAATCATTTTCATTCCAATTAAAATAATTTTGCTCTCACTGCCTTCACCACAGCCATGTGAAAGCTCATTTTTGGAATTTTTTTTTAGAAAACCATTCCTACCATATGTTTGTGGAGCTGGTCCTGTGAAATGCCAGAAAGCACTATTTGGAAAATGTCAAAGGAAGTGTTTATGGAGGTAAACACCACAGGTTCCCCCCAGGAGAGCCTCTGGGACCCAGGACAGATCCAAGCAGGTGACTGGAGATGGGCCTCCATTGCTCAGCACACACTGACTAATGTCAGACAACAGCAGCAATGGGGCTGCACCTTCAAAACCCACAACCACCTCCATCTAGAAGGACAAGGGCCACAAATACATGGGAACACCAGCACCAGCTGCAAGGTCCCCTCCAAGCCACTCACCATCTTGACTTGGAAATATATCGGCATTTCTCCAGTGTCACTGGGTCAAGATCCTGGAACTCCCTCTCTAAAGACATTGTGGGTCTACCTACAGCAGGTGGACTGTGAAGGTTCAAGAAGGCAGCTCACCCCCTTCTCAAGGGCAACTAGGGATGGACAATACATTAACTTCCTGCCAGTGACACCCTCAATCCAAACAATGATTGTTCTTCGGCCCCCAATCTCTCTCTAGATTAGTCAGTTCCTCAAAATTTCAGCTTGCCCTGTGGAAACAGAGTCAAAGATTAAACTAATGCCACATCTCAAATGAATGATGTTATCATTGTAGATTATCAATCCTCTGCCATTAGGTTATGCAGAAATAGAACATGGTTTCTGAAAAACAAGAAAACAATAAACTTTAGATAGTCTTCTTCTGAGGCAGAGTCAGGGTTGACTTATTTCCACAGCAGGTCTGGGTCCTGAAGTGACAGACTAGTCCAGTACTGGATTCACAGACCCTGCCTCAGCTGGGTCGTGTGCTGTTTGAGGAGATGGGCAGGAAGCTAAGGTTTTCACACACTCCTTTCAGTCTTTGCTGTTGGCCTTGGCATGGGCCTGTCAGACATGCTCGATGCTGTTGGATCTTTTGTGGATGCTTCTTCTCCAGTTGATGGTCTTGGGTTAGAGATTCCCGTTAGTTGCTGGGGATCATTGCATTTTTCACAGACGTTTTGAGGATGCCTTTGAAGATTCCCCTCTGGCCCCCCAGTAGCAATTTTATGGTGACAGTGCTCGGAGTAGAGTGCTTGTTCTCGAAGGTAAATGGATAATGTACCCAATCAATGCAGTTGGTTGACAGTAACTAGTGCTTCAGCGCTGGGGATGTTGGCCTGAGAGAGACACTGATATTGAAGTGCCAATCCTGCTGGTGAATTTGTAGGACTTTGCAGAAGCATCGTTAATGATATTTCTGTAGAGACATGAGATATCTGCTGTACATTGTCCATGTCTCTGACACAAACAGAAGGGCAGGTTGTACTACTGCCTTGTACACCAGGAGCTTGGTGCTGAGTGTGAGGTCTCTGTCGTCAAGCACCCTGTCCTGATAGCCAATGGGATAGCACAGGGGAGATGAGCAGAATTTCATCAGTGATGGCAGCAAGTCGCAATATCTGAGAATTGATTCATTGGATGACCAGCCTCTGTCAGAGGAACAGTCAGGAGCTCATGAACGGCCTGAGGTCCCTGTCTAAGAGGGGGTCGGGGGATGGGGTGATGAATTGGTCCTGGTGATGGCTCTCAGACAGTGATGGTGCTGAGGATAGGGCATAACTGAACTTTGTAGTGGGATCTCTGATCAAAGCTTTCACTGATACATGCATCTGCATGTGAGCTGTTTGTGATTCATGTACAAGAACACCCAGACCCCTCTGTGCTGCTCTTTTTCTGGAGTCTCCTCCCAATTTAATAAAAGTCTGCCTTTTGATTCTTCCCACCAAAAGTACATGACCTCACATTTTCACACATTAAACTCCATGGGCCTAGCTTTTACCCATTCGCTCAAACTATGTACATCGCCTGGACAGAAAACAAGGTTAATATTTCAATTCCAGTGAAGGCTCACTAGACTGTAAATGGTAACTCTGCTTCTCTCTGCAGAAATGCTGTCAGACCTGCTGAGTTTCTCCAGCAGTTTCTGTTTTTGTTTCAGATTTCCAGCATCCGCAGTTCTTTGTTTTGTTTTATCTATATTCTCTTTCAGATTCCTTGTGTCCTCCTTACAACATCCTCTCCCATCTATCTTGTATCGTCAGTAAATTTGAATATGTTATACTCAGCTTTGTCCTCCAACACATTAACGTAGATAGTAAAGAATTGAGACTTTAGGACCTCACTCCACAAGTTACCTTTTTCAAACCTGAAATTGCCCATTAATCCCAACTCTCTGTTTTCTTTGCATCAACCAATCCTCAACCCATGCTAATACATTACCCCAATACCCTGAGATCTTATCTTTTGTGTCACCTTATCGAAAGCCTTCTGAAAATCCACATAAGCTACATCGATCAGTTTCCCTTTATAACTTGGCATGTTCATCCTCAAAGAACTGTAGAAAATTTGTAAATTGTGATTTCCAGTGTTCGTTGCCCATCCCTAATTGCCCTGGAACTGCATGACTTGCTATGCTATTTCCAAGTCATTACTGTCAATCAGTATGTAAGCTGGTTAAGACAGCAAATTTCCTTTGCTTAAATGGAAGGGTGGGTTTTTAAAAAGACAAAGATAATTTGGAATCGCATTTCAGATTTATTAATTGAATTGAACTTTCACTAGATGCTGTGATAGGATTTGAACCTTTACCACCAGAGCCTTAGTCTGGGTTACTGAGCTCCTAACCTGATGGCCTCACCACTACATCTTGGGTGAGTACCACATTCAGATTGAGGGTTTCAGCTGAGTATTCACAAATTTTCTAAGGGGCTTAGAGACTTTTCTCCAGAATATAGAGCATTATTTCTCCATTAATATTTTCCTGGGAACACCTTGGCCAATCCTGGGTCAGTCTGGAATAATCACTTTGGGAGAGAAAGCAGACTTACCACTGATACCAACCTATTGGCACCAAGCACCAAATCTAGGCCAGCTGGTTATAATTTCCTTCTGTTTCCTTCAATGATTTCCACTCCTTCCATTTCCAACTCTCTCCTGGGCATCAGTTTAATTCAACCCAGGTGTATATGAAAATCCAGAGTGCATGGCTGCTCTGTGTCAATGTGAGGCCTCCCTTAGAGATTACAGAAATTCACAGGGAGTTTCCAACTGATTTTAACACCTGACCAATTGTGCGGTTTACCACATACATATATTTGGGGATTGTCTGCTTTGTTCCATTAAAAGATCTTTTAATGAATCAGTCAGACTGGCTGCCTGTGTTTGCTCAGTAATGATTCACTTGGAGCTACTTTCATGGTGAATCACGCATTATCCTTGCCATGTCATTTGTCTGCAACACTTTGCCTCCACTGTGGCATTACATTTCAGAGGAGATCTGATAAGGGTTTTCAAAATCACCAGCGGGCTGGACAGATTAAGAGTTTCAGTCGGATTCGCAATTTGATGTATTCATGTGTCATAGAAACTACATAAGGACTGCAGCGGTTCAAGGAGGCAGTTCAGCAAAACCTTCTCAAGGGCAAATAGGGATGGGCAATAAATGCTGGGCCCAGCCAGCAACACCCATGTCCCATGAAAGAATAAAACTAATTACTTACCTGTCTATCTGTTCAAGGTGAGCAGAAGGAATTTCTCTAGACATTATACTTTTTTCACTGGGATAAACGAGGGCATGCCTCAACCACGTGTTGCCTTCAAGGTTCTGTGGACACATACATCAGGGCACTTCTGATCCTCTGCACCTCCTAGGGTCTCACCATTTTTTGTATACTCCCTTGCCTTATTAGTCTTCCCAAAAGGTATCACCTCACACTTTTCAGGATTAAATTCCAATTGCCATAATTCAGCCCATATGACCAACCTGTCAATATAATTCTGTACTATAATGCTTACCTCTTTGCTATTTACTATGCCACCAATTTTTGTGTCATTTGCAAACCTACCAATTAAACCTCCTACATTCATGTCTAGATCATTAATACGCTGTACAAACAGTAAAGGACCCAGCTCCAAGCCTTGCATTCACCACTGGATATAAGCTTCTAGTCACAAAAATAACTGTCAACTATCATACCCTGCCTCCCGCTGCTGCTAAGTCAATTCTGGATCCAATTTGCCAAACTGCCCTGGATCCCATGGGCTCTTGCTTTATTGTCCAGTCTCCCATGTGAGGCCTTGGCAAAAGCCTTACCAAAGTCCATGTAGACTACATCCACTGCACAACCCTCATACATACATCCAGTTACCTCCACAAAATACTGAATCAAATCTATCAGACATGATTTCCCCCTAAATAAAGTCATGTTTGATTAATCTTTGACTTTCCAAGTAGAGATTAATTATGTCCCTCAGAATTTCTTTTCAAGAGTTTTGCTACCACTTACGTTCAACTCACTGGCCTATGGATCTCTGATTTATCTACACCACCCTTCTTGAACAAGCTATCCTCCAACTGTCTGGCACCACTCTGTCCAGTGAGGATTTGAAAATTAATTTCAAAGCCCCTGCAATTTCCTCCTTGCTTCCCACAGCAGTATGGAATATATCGCAGCTAGACCTGGGGAGTCTGCTAAACCACTAACAGCTCCTCCATCTCAATTTGTTCAAGTGTATCACACTTCTTTTCCATGACTTTGATACATATATCAACCTTCTCTACAGTGAATACAGATGCAAGTGACCTATTTAAATCTTCACCTACATCTTCTGTCTGCATATACAGGTTGCCACTTTGGTCCCACTCTTTCCTTGGTTACCCTCTCACTCCTAATATATTTACAAAATGCATTTAGATTTTCCTTTAGCTAACCTGCCTGTGTTTTCCATGCCCCTCCCCCATTCAATTTCCTAATTTCTTTTGCAGTAATCCTTTGCTCTTCCTACACACCCCCGGGATCTCCAATGTTTCAAGTAACTGCAATTAGCTTCCCTTTTTGTCCTTATCCAAAATACACATTCCTCAAGATTGAGGATTCTCTAGATTTCATCTTTATAGGAATACATTGACTGTGAACTCTCACTGTTTCCTTTTTGATAGATATTCGTTGTTCCCGTGTAGATTTTCCAACAAATCCACTTTGACCAGATCCTGTCTTTTCATATTAAAAAGGCCTCCCTCCAGGTCAGTACCTTTATTTCTGGTCCATCTTTGTCCTTTTCCATCTACTTTAAGTCTTACTGAGTTATGCCCACTATTACTGAAGTGCTCTCCCACTAACTCTTTTGTCACCTGCCCAGCTTTGTTTCCCTAAAATTATGTCCAGCACCAGCCCCTCTCTTGCAGGACAGCTTAGATGCTGGCACTAGAAGCTCTCCTGGATAGATTTTAAGAAATTCACACTGCCCAAGACTTTTCACACTTTGCCCATCCCACTTAATGTTGGGGAAGTTGAAATTGCCAACTATTATTGCCCTATAACTTTTACACTTCCCTGAAGTGTACCAACATACCAATCAGTCCCTGACTGTTTGACAGTCTATACCACACCCCCAGCAATGTGATTGCCTCCTTTTTGTGCACTTAGTGCATTGGCTGGCTTGTGGTAGCCATGTGGCCTTAGCTCTGAGGGTCTTTGTATGTAATGTGACTGCGATTAAACACACATCTCTTAGAACACAACTCTGGTTTCTCTACTGGAGTTGGAGACATCGGGTCACACAGATCAGTAGCTTCCTGGTGTCTCAGCAGCAAGGGGTAACCAGGAGAAGGCAGTAACACTGAGACAGACGAGCTGCCTGATCCTGGCTCTCTGAGCTCCGATTGTACACGTGTGGAGATTAGAAGGAGTTGGCCCTTGGCAGTGACTGTGCCCTTTGCCAGGAAGTTGTTGATGTCTGTGAAAAGCTCAGCACCTTCAAGACAGAAGTGAACAATACTCATTTACACCGTGACCCCACTCTGCAGCTTGCACCCTCCCTGCTCTGCGCTGCTTTGATGGTGAGTGGAGAATCTAACTTTCGGATAACATGTGTTCTTGTTTATTTCCAGATGAAGCAGTTATTATATTGGGAACACGCTGACAATTCATGTGACCGCTTCACATATAAAGTTCACAGAATATTTCGCAGCCTGCACCCTCCAGACCATCAACCTGTTTCCATTTGGGAAAGAATCATGTCAAAGTCTCCAGTCTCTGCTGGACTTTGGAACAAAGTCAGCTGCCAAAACCTGTCCGTGTTGGCGCTGCTCAGCCTGCTGCTTTGGGACAGAGCCACACTAGACCATGGAGTTTGGAATGGCCTGTTCACTCAGGGCAGTGCTCAGCAAGAGGCAGAAAAATAGCAAGGGTTAGCAGGACATGATGTTGAACTGAGATGGTGCAGGGAGTGGGTAAGTCCAGTCTCGTCCCTGCTGAAGATAGTCACACAGAGTCTTGGTGACAGGCCATTCAGCACACCATATCTACACTAGTCAATAAGCATTCACCTATTCTAAACCTACTTTCCAACACAATGGCCTGTAGACTTTTACACAATGGCAATTCGAGTGCTCATCTGAATCCCTCTTCAAAGTTCCTGCTTCGACCATTCTCCCAGGCAGCGAGTTCCAGATACTCACCACCCTCTGGGTGAAAAAAAACTTTCCTTAAATTCCCTCTAAGCCTCCTGCTGCTCCCTGCTTATTGACTCCTCAACTAAAGGGGAAGGTTTCTCCCTATTTACCCAGCCCATGCCCCTCGTAGTTTTATATCTCAATCAGGCTTGTTCCCCTCGGCTTTCTCTGAACTGAGGAAAGTAACCCCAGCCTAAATGAGTGTCTCTCCATCGTGGAATCGCTCCAGCCCAGGCGCCATTCTGATGATGGAGACAGCACCCACTTCTGCTTTGAGATGTCAGAGCCTGGGCCATATTCTTATTGAATAGAGCAGCCCAGTAGGCTCAGGGCACTTAAGAAATCAAGGAATGTAAGGAGAGGGTAAGGGAGCTGGAGTTGTTACACAATGATCACCAGACCAGGTCTGAGGGGCTGATGGTCCACCCCTAACTCTTGCTCCTTCTATTGTCATGTTTACAAGGCACAGTCAAACACAGTGAAACTTTTACTGCCCCAGCAGCTTCCAGCCCTGTCCAGCAAATCATTTAAAAACACTGCAAATAAAACATGGTACAAGAATGGTTTACTGCGGACAGACAGACAGTTGATCATCTCAACTACTTCATAGGAACAAGAGTAGGCATTCAGCCCCTCTGCACTGGTTCATTCAGATCTTGCCTGATCTGTGGCCTAACCCCACATGCTTGGGTGGCTCAGTGGTTAACACTGCTGCCCCACAGCATGAGGGACCTGGGTTTGATCCCACCCTCTGTCTGTGTGGAGTTTGGACGTTCTCCCTGTGTCTTTGTGGGTTTCCTCCCACAGTCCAAAGATGTGTAGGTTAGGGTGGATTGGCCAGGCTAAATTGCCCAATTGTGTCCAGGGAAGCATAGGCTAGGTGGGTCAGCCATGGGAAATGCAGGGTTACGGGGATAGGGTAAGGGTATAGCTCTGTGTGAGATGCTTTTCAGAGGGTCAGTGTGCCTTGTTGGTCTGAATGGCCTGTTTCCACATTGTGGCGATTCTATACCTGTCTTTTGCCTAAGTCACAGATTCCCTACAGTGCAGATAGAGGCCATTCAACCTAATAAGTCTGTACTGACCCTCTGAAGAATGTCTCTTAATGCCTTTGCTGAACAATAACTTATCCACCTCTGATTTAACACTTTACACGGATCGAGCATCCACTGCCATTTGTAAAAAGAGTTCCACATCTCTCCCACCCTTTGTGTGTAGAGCTTAGAATTTTTGTAACTAAAAACAGAAAATGCTGGATATACTCAGCATTCAGACAGAGTCTGCAGAGAGAGAAACCAGGTCAAGGGACCAGATTGATGGATAGTCACCAGAATAGGAACATTATTCTGAAGAAACGATCTGCAGCAGGTAAACTCTCCATCACTCTGTTTGCAGAGGTTCCCTAGACCGCTGAATGTTTTAACATTTTTATAGTTTCCTTTGAGAATTCTGGCATCCACAGAACTTTGTGTTTGTATTGATGCCTCAGATTTCTTCAATGTAAGGAAACCAACAAGAAATTGCCTGAGCTTGAAAAGACATTGAGAATTTCAGATACATCAAGGCACATGGGAAAGGTTCAAAAAAGCTGAGAGAGAGAGGATTTAGGAGCAGGATCCACTCCAATGCGTTTACATCCAATGAACTAAGTTTTATTGTCACTGTTAGCAGTGAAGAGGTGTGGCAACCATTCCACGCACAGCAAGATCCCACAAACATCAGGAGATAATGAACAGAAAAGATTCCTCACAAATGAAGGTGATTGAAGGACAGTTATTGTCCAGACATGGGACCACAACCTCCCGCAATCTCCCATCCGAGTCACTCATTATCCTGACTTGGAAATATATCACCATTCGTTCAGTGTCACTGGATTAAAATCCTGGAATCCCCCGCTAAGGGCATTGTAGGACAACACAGAACAGCCAGACTGTAAGGGTTTGAGAAGGCAGATCAACCCACCACTATCAAGGGGGCATCTAGGGACAGGTAATAAAGGGGCAGTCCAGCCAGCAATGCCCAGTGCTCACCAGTGAACTAAAGCAAACCATCAATTGAAGCCACCAGCTCAATGTCACCGAGAGACCCAAGCAACAGAGAAAGCTCACATTAAAGGGTCTTCACAGGAATGGGAACTCTAACAGTGCAACAATCTCTTCACACTGACTCTCTGACAGCGCGGCGCTCCCTCAGCACTGACCCTCCGACAGAGCGGCACTCCCTCAGCACTGACTCTCCGACAGTGCGGCGCTCCCTCAGTACTGACCCACCGACAGTGCGGCGCTCCCTCAGCACTGACCCTGTGACAGTGCGGCGCTCCCTCAGCACTGACCCTCCAACAGTGCGGCACTCCCTCAGTACTGACCCTCCGACAGTGCGGCACTCCCTCAGTACTGACCATCCGACAGTGCAGCTCTCCCTCAGCACTGACCCTCCGACAGTGCGGCGCTCCCTCAGTACTGACCCTCCGACAGTGCGGCGCTCCCTCAGCACTGACCCTGTGACAGTGCGGCGCTCCCTCAGGACTGCACTGACAGTGTGCATCTACCCTGTGAGTTGACACTGAAGACAACTACTGAGTAGGTTTGAAATAGAAATGTTTGGAGCAGCTGCAATTTGTGAGGAATGCACGGATGGGATAATGGAGTCGTCGAATCATAGAGACCCACAGCACAGGAAAAGTCCCTTTGGCCCATCCAATCTGTGCTGGTCGAAAACAACCACCGAATAATTCTAATTTCATTTTCTCGCAGTTGTCCCCTGGGATTATATAACTTAGCACATCGAAATACTTCAGAGTTTTGGGACTTTCTGCCTTTCCCACACTCACAGGCAGTGAGTTCCAGATTTCCACCACACTTTTTCCTCACGTCCTTTCCAAACATCTGGCTCCTTACCTCAAATTGATTCTCACTTGTCAAATTGATTCTATCAAGGTGTAATGTTTCTTCCTAACTGCCCAATGTAAGCTCCTCCTAACTTTATACATCTGATTCATGTCTCTCCTCATTCCCTTCTGCTCCACGGAAACTAGAACAGTCCTTTGGGTGGCCAAGTGGCTCAGCGGTTAGCACTGCTGCCTCCCAGTGTGAGGGAGCCCGGTTTGAATTCATTCTCAGGCAACTGTCCAGGTGGAGTTTGCACATTCTCCCCGTGTCTGCGTGGGTTTCCTCCGGGTGCTCCGGTTTCCTCCCACAATCCAAAGATGTGCAGGTTAGGTGGATTGGCCGTGGGAAATTGCCCATTGAGTCCAGGGATGTGCAGGTTAGGTGGATATAGCATTACAGGGTGGTGGGATGGGTCTGGATGGGTTGCTTTTTGGAGGGTTAGTGCAGACTTGATGGGCCAAATGGCCTCTTTTTGCACTGTAGGCATTCCATGATTCACTCCATCCAATCTCTCTTCATAATCGAAACTTTCCAGGCCAGGCAACATCCTGTAAATCTCCACTGCACCCTCTCCAGGTCTATCACATCCCTCAGTTTGCTGATGAAGGGTCTTGGCCCGAAACATCAGCCTTCCTGCTCCTCTGATGCTGCTTGGCCTGCTGTGTTCATCCAGCTCTACACCTTGTCTCGGATTCTCCAGCATCTGCAGTTCCTACTATCTCGCATTATTATTCTGGTGAGGTACTGCTGAATATTTGGTGTTCCCAATAATTAGGGGTTACGTTCTGAAATCTTAAAGAGTTAGGAAGGAATTCTGCTGACAGTTATTGCGAAGGAAAGTACGGTAGTTAGTCTGCACTGTTCAGTGAAGGCAGAAGGCCAGAAATATAAAGAATTAAAGGCACCTTTGAAAAGAAAAGCTCACAGATGTGACTGGAACTTCTCTGCCACAAACAAAAACAGGAATTGCAGGTCTGGCAGCATCTGTGGAGAGGAAGGAGAGTTAACGTTTCCTGTCCTGTGACCCTTCTTCAGAAACATTCACTCTGTTTCTCTCTCTACAGATGCTGCCAGACCTGCTGAGTTTCTCTAGAAATTCCACAGTTTTTTGATGGATTCTTGGCCATAAAGACTGACTTTATGGTTTTCTGTTTTTGTGGTGACTGGGTTCAGTTGGTGACCACTTGCAGAATGTGCAGAATAACAGATTATTGAAATCACTGACAGATGGCAATATAAACCATTTTGGAAAAATATCACAGTGGGGGGACAGAGCACACACATGACAGCATGAGGACCAGTTCCTACTGGTCAGACTAATGTCTTTGATAACTCCCTTTGAAAGCATCAGAAACTGTCAAAACTGATATACTATAAACCAACACTGCCAACCATCTGAACACTCTATATACTGTTTGGGATCCTTACTTTAGGTAAAATGATCTTTTTGTTAACTTACTCACAGAGTTTTAATTTCATTCGGGGGAGTGTGTTAGTACATGGAAATGAGTCTGGGGCAATTACAGCATGGGGTTAGATACAGAGTAAAGCTCCCTCTACATTGTCCCCCATCAAACACTGCCAGGACAAGTACAGCACGGGGTTAGATACAGAGCAAAGCTCCCTCTACACTATCCCCATCAAACACTCCCAGGACAAGTACAGCATGGGGTTACATACAGTGTAAAGCTCCCTCTACACTGACCTATTTTGGGGGAGTGTGACACTGATTTGGGGAAAGTGACACAGTTGTGGTGCACAGTTGTACAATGTGTTTAAGGAGGGAGTGGGCTTTGTAAGTTGCAGTGAGATCTGGCTGAGCTGAAATTTCTGTCAGGCTCTTTTCTGGATCAGTAGCTCATACAGAACCTGCTTTTATTAACCTGAGCTATGAAACAATTAAAACCTTACACCTTGCTTTCAGGCTTTGTTCTCACATAAACTTTAAAACTTGGGTAATGAGCTTTGGCTCCAGGGTTCTGTTTGCAAAACAACTTTCATGTTTCCAGAAGCTACTTCTGCCAAAAACCAATTTTCCGACATTAACCCCCGGCCCCTCCCCACCTTCCATCACCCCACCCTGATCATGAGGTACCTCTCCCCACGACCCAGCCCCCCGGGGGGCGTTCCTGACATAATGAGTTCAGACGGGGCAATATAATGCTGCTATGGCTGTCCCCAGCTCTGACCTGTCTGTCTCACACTCTGAGCTCTCTCTTCGTAAAGACACACTCAGACCAAGGACAGCATCGAGATGAGGACTCTGATTCTGCTCAGTCTCTGTGCACTGGCTGCTATCTGCATGGGAGGTAGGGAGTTCACCCCTTCTTACAATACCCTCCGAACCTCTACCTCACTCTTCACTGTGATGTTCTGCTCTTCTCTTCCTTTTCCCTGCTCCGGGTCCGATGCATGTCAAACTCACACTTTGATTCCGGTTTAGTCCTGGGAAGTTCCACTGGGAATATTGACCCCGGGTTCATTACCTTTTCAGGTCGAAAGTAAAACCCAATTTTTACCTCTGGCTATTGGTTGGGGAGCAACACAATATCCAAGGATTTTGAGCAGAATTCGCAAAGTGATGGTGCCTTGAGAAAGAGTGTGTGTGTACGGTCTCTGGGAGTCAAACAGGATAGTGACAGCTTTCTGGATTTTATACAGAAAACAGGAATCTGCATTTATATAGCACCTTTGGACGCCCGAAAGTGCCTCTCAGCCATTGGATTTTAGACCCCAGTGCAGCCACTGTTGCGATGTTGCACATTCAACAGGCAAATCCATTCACAGCAACATCCTAATTGCAGCAATAAGATAAACAATGAGATAATCTGTGTGTGAGTGAGATTGCTGAGCGGTATCTTATCAGCTCTTCATGGAATAATAACACAGGTTGTTTTATAAGTTGGGCCTTGATTTAACATCTCATTTGAAATGTGGCATCCTTTCATAATTCAGTGCTTCCTTGATACTGAGTCAGTTCAGTTTCCGCGTTCAATTGGCTTTCACAGCAGACCATCTGACTCAGAAACTACACTGCTAGTCCGTGAGCCATGCACTGCCGACATTAACTGTTAAAGATTGGGCAGCTTGCTCAGCATTGCTGGGTTCTCAGACCCATTATTTCTGAGTACATCATTGTGGGAGACTGAAGGGAAAGTGACAGGAAACCTTGGAAGGTTGGAAGGTGCTAATACATTGTGGAAACAGTCAGTGATACCTGTTCATAGTGTGCTAACACCCCAAAATTCCTAACACTACTAACAACATGCCCTTTGTTTCAAAAGGTTTATTTATCTATCCAGTTAACATCTTACCATTTAGTGTATATTTGCTCTTTGTTCCTTCTTCAAAAGGTAGCATTCCAGCACCAAATGGGATCTTATTCCCAATGTACTTCCCAGTCTGTTTTCTCCTGAAGATAGTCAGACCCCCATTCAGTTTCCTACTCTCCCTGTCTTTGTAGCATCTGTAAATGTTGGCATCCTGCCCTTTATGTCTCAGTACAATATGAAATCTGATGCAAACCCAGTGCCGTATACTGGTGGCACAGGGAAAGCAGTGAGAAGCCTGAGCCAGAATTTCTTACTTTCATTTCAGACCTGCTGAGATCAGACTCCCTTTTCTCGATTCTATTCAGGTCCTTCCTGTCCTGGATCTGTCTGCTGATCCTTCGGGGTGGCACGGTGTCTCAGTGGTTAACACTGCTACCTCACAGCAGCAGGGATACAGGTTTGAATCCAGCCTTGGTGTCTAGTCTGTGTGGAGTTTGCACATTCTCCCTGTGCCTGTGTGGGTTTGCTCCTGTTTCCTCCCACAGTCCAAAGATGTGCAGATTAAGTGGATTGCCCCTAGAGTCCATGGACATGTAGGCTAGGTGATTAGCCGTGAGAAATGCAGGGTTACAGGGACTGGTAGGTCTGGGTGGAATGTACTTCAGAAGGTCAGTGTGAACTAAATGGCCTGCTTCCTCACTGTAGGAATTCTATGATTATCTGTTTGTGTTCTCCACTTCTATTGACACCTCCCAGTTGTCACTAACGTATTCTCCTCCTTGCTGTTGTCTAAACATCACCTGTTCTCATTTTGACTGGTTAGTGATAGCCAGAAAAGCCCATGTTAATGGTTCTCTGGCCACCCCTCACCTCGCAAATTCCAAAACCTCCCCCAGAGATTTATCACTTGAATCTATCCTCTTTCTGTGTACTAGGAGTGTTATCTGGAAACATATCCTGTTGTTTACCACTCCAGTAAATTTCAATGTTTTACAAATCTCACCTCTGTTTTTCTCTCCAATCCTCTCTAACCCCACAACCTCCCCTGAAATCTGTGCTCCCTCCCAATTCTGATCAATTCCAATTCCTCACTCTTTCATCAGGAGCCATGACTTCAGCTGATAAACCGTTACATCTGGAATTCCCTACCTAACCCTCTACATCTCTTTATCTTTCTATCCTCTCCTTGTTGTTAAAGAGAACAGAACAACCTTTCAGAACCAATCTTCTCTCTGTCTCTGTTTCTCTGTCTCTCTGGAAGTGCCTGACCCACTGGCTATTCCCAACAGGTTTGTGTTTGCTGGTTCCACACTCATTGCTAAAAGTGAAGCCCCATCCTGCTCATTCTCTCACCACTTTGTTCTTTTCTGTTTCAGCTCCCAAAGAATTCATTGGACCTGCTGAGAAGGAAGGTCAGTGTTTCCATCCGGGAAAGAGGACTAAGTGAGGGACAGCGAGGAAACTGAGTCGGCGGTGGTGGGGGGGGGGGGGGGGGGTGCGGTGGTGGTGGTGGTGGTGGAGAATGACACGCAGTGAGCTGGCTGAGAGAAAGAGAGACAGAGAGTGAGGGGCAAGGGCTGAGCTGAAGACAGTTGGATAATCTCTCCACTCTGCCTGGAATGGGTGGGTGTGTGAGGAGGGGAACTCAGGGTGAGGAACTGGGACTGAATGAAGAGCCTGGCTGCTTCTGATGATGTGTGAACCTGAGAAAATAGTCGAGAGATGAGCAATGTTGCAATTTCCAGCCCGGATGTAATCAGCAGAAAGTATTCAAATTCAATGCTTACAACCCAGCTGATGTCATCCCAAAGCCACAGCAACCACTGCCCTGTAATGATGCTAATGAGACTTTCTTCCCTAGATTATACCTTCTCTGGTTTTGATAATCCTATATTGTGATTGCTAACTGCAGTGTAATCCTGTAATTACTCACAGCACACACGGATGGTCAGTGTTATTCTGCATCAGCTGAGAGTCAGGGCCAGCTTGCTGAGGTCATGCTGCATGTTTTATATGAGGAGTTGATGGGTTACTAACCAGTAATTTAATGACAGAAATCCAATCAGAGTCAAAACAACATCTCAGAGCCCTCAGTTAAACTCCGATTTATTCTCCAGTTCTGCCAAACTCAGCTGCAGGAGTTCAGAGAACCTGCACACAAAGAGGTCATTCAACCCACAGGATCTGTGATAGGTCTTTGAAAGAGCTCTCCAATTAATTCCACTCCAACCCTCTCTTCCAACATAGCCCTGAAAACTAACTTGAGTCTTCTGATCAACTCTCACCCCTCACGTCCCACATACACACTGACTCTCACTGGGGTACGGGGTCACACACACAGACACACACACTCACACACACACACACACAGACTCTCATTGGGGTACGGGGTCACACACACAGACACACTCACACACACACACACACACACACACACACACACACACACAAACTGTCACTGGGGTACGGGGTCCCACACACACACACACTGACTCTCACTGGGGTACAGGGTCCCACACAGACACACTGACTCTCAATGGGGTACAGGGTCCCACACAGACACACTGACACTCACTGGGGTATTGCCCTCTGACCTTTCATGTTTGGGTGCATTTTGTCAAATCTTTGATTCCTCGTTAATGGAATTCTTTATATTTTCTTTAGAAACCTTTATGGACAAACAATCTGCAAACAACTTTGTGAGGAGAAAGAGACACACATATGGTTACTATCATCACTACCCATCGTACGAAAGGTGAGCTCTCCACTGCAAAAGCAGGAGCGCCTCTGGGTTAAACTCCCTGCCCCAGAATTTAAATGTTTCATCTGCAACCCCAGGGGGAGGGGTATATGTCTCCCTGACAGGAACGTTACGGTGTAGAACTTGCAAATTTGGAGCAGAAGGAGGCTGTTTCCTTCAAGCCTGCTGTGCCAGTCGATGAAACCGTGGTGGATCTGTTTGTGTCCATTTCTATCCATCTCTCATAACCACTGACCCCTCTGCCTCACAAGAATCTCTCCACCTCCACCATAAAAATAGTCAATAATCCTCCACTTCCACAGCCTCCTGAGCCAGAGAGTTCCAAAGTCACACAACTCTCAGAGAGAAAAAACTAACCCCTCCATCCTGAGAGGGTGACCCTTCATTTCAAACCACAGCTCACTCAGCCAACTCCTGAGGGAAGGTTGGACAAGATTGGCCTGTATCAATGGAGTTTGGAAGAATGAGAGGTGATCTCATTGAAACAGCACAGTTTAAAAAGAGGGGCCTTTCCTTTAAGGAGATTGTTTCTCTCGTAGAGGATCTGAGGAGGTCTCTTCTCCAGAGTGGGGCAGGAAGGGTCAGAGTACAGGAAGGGCCAGGGTTGGTCAGGGTTTAGGGTGGGTCAGGGTGCAGGGTGGGTCAGGGTTTAGGGGGTCAGGGTGCAGGGTGGGTCAGGGTGCCGGGTGGGTCAGGGTGCAGGGTGGGTCAGGGTGCCGGGTGGGTCAGGGGTTAGGGCGGGTCAGGGTGCAGGTTGGGTCAGGGTTTAGGGTGGGTCAGAGTGCAGGGTTGGTCAGAGTGCAGGGTGGGTCAGGGTTTAGGG
>NC_063368.1:20153952-20157714 GCF_021869965.1 Rhincodon typus
GGTGGGTCAGGGTGCAGGGTGGGTCAGGGTTTAGGGTGGGTCAGGGTTTAGGGTGGGTCAGCGTGCAGGGTTGGTCAGAGTGCAGGCATGGCCATTGAGTATTTTTAAGACCACGGTAACCACATGTTTGATGAATGAGGGGGTCAGAGGCTATTGGGGGCAGACAGGAAAGTTAAGCTGAGGCCATAGTTACACCAGCCACAATCATACAGAATGGTGGAGCTTTCATGAGGGGCTGAATGGCCTGATCCTAACCGTGTTCTATTCTGTTCCATGTCGGTGCCTGTGTCTGTGATTCCTCCACATACTGATGCCTGATGGTGGGGTAATGATAATATCAAAGCTCTGGGTTTAAATCCCGCTACAGTCACTGGCAAAATTCAACCAGGTTTATAAAGTCTGGAAGTGAAATATCTATCTCAGTATAACAGCGGCTGTCCTTGTCAGAAGGACCCATGTGGTGTATTAATGGCTTTGAGAGAAGGAGATCTGTCCTTAGCTGATCGTGGAGAAATCCTAATGATGCTTTGAAATGGCAGGCCACCGGATCAGTTGTGATCCAATTGAATGGCAGAGCAAATTCCAAAGGGGCCGAACGGCCTACGTCTGCTCTGGATTTATATGCCGATATTTTAACTGACGACATCCCTGTGAAATCCATTGAAATGTTCCACTGCATTAAAGGCACAATATAGATTTAAGTTGTGATTGTATAGCTAACAGTCCTGTGTTGGATTGTTTCAGTGTCCGGGAGATCTACAAGAGCCCTATTGAAGTTAACAGGGAATACTGTGACGGAGATGAAAACTGTGGAAAGGGTTACCCCCAGGCAGTCTACGGCAAAGGATACGGCTATGGTTACCTTGGATCTTACCGACCTTACTATTACAGCGCCAAGTACTGAGCACATGTACATCAGATCTCTCCTCCCCTCCCGCTTTGTCAACAGGAGCCAGAGGTTAGAATGGAACAGTTACTGGAAATATGAACATAGCTTTTAATTCAAATAAAACCAGGGAAGTGAAAGCACAAGATATTTGCCAAGTAGGGCCCTAGTTAAAAGGAGGCAATTTAATCCCCAAAACTCCCCATCCACAATGACGGGGTTGTTAAAGCTGTACTTTGTGATGGGGATAGAGAAGGCCCATCCCTCCCTGAAATTCCTGCTGGGCTTTCACTGTCAAACCAGAGACCCACTCGGTAACTGGACATCAGTGGTGGATTCTGAAGGCTGTAAAGGGTATGGTCTAGAGGACAACATCTATCCCATAGGTGCCAGATAGGGCAGCCAGGCTCTCAATGCACAGTTGTAAATCTCATTGTAAATCATTGCAGCCATAAGCTTGGCTGAGATCAAAAATCAAAGTCTATTGTGTCCCTAAAGCAGTCCAACAAGCCAGCTTTATTCACCGTGACTCGAAATTTATACTGGGGAATGAATTTCCAATGAGTCAGTGATAAGGGAATCTTTTGAGTTTTGCAGCCTTGCAGAAGTGTCTGAATTTTGGAACGGTGCTAACTATGTGATTATGTGTTTAGGTCTGAGATTGAGCTGACCCCTAGGGTCAGAGAGGCAGAATAACACCAACTCAATAGAATGGAAAACCTGGTTAGAAATGAAAGCAAATTGGGGAATAATTGCTGGACAAAGCTACTTGTTGAGAGTCTATATTAACAGGACACACGGTCCTGGGTCTTGGGGCACCCTGGTGAGGTATAACAGAGAGCGAAGGCAAATTGCATCTTGCTCACTCTCACAGCAAACATTAACAAACCACCAACAAACAGAGATCTGCTCACTATTGCCAGTAACAGTACTGTTCTAACCTGTGAAGCTCAGGAGTGTGAAGGAATATTTAACCGTCAGCCGTTCGGAAAGACATGACTGATGGAAACAGAAATGTGTACATTATCATGATGTTAGGACACAGACAGATTTAGTTTCTGATCGCCCATTAATAATATGCATGTCTCCAACATACTGTTCCATTTATTACTCCTTTCACAATCACTGCCTTGTTTCTTTAACGTCCTTCTCAGTGTAAAGCTCTCTTGCTGTAACTAGTGAGATTTCACTCCAATATGCATGCATTGCTGCCGTTCTGTGAAGATAGCAAAAATAATAAATAAAATGCATTCTTCCTCCCGTCTGATTTCTCCCAGTGTTGGTTATTGCCTTGAGCTGGTAAATTTGAGGGGATAGAGCGGTAATTAACAAAAGTGATTTAGCAGGTTTTCACTGTGAGAGAATAAATTGAGAGTGCGATTGTCTCGTTTTATAGAATTTTAAAGGGACTGGTTAATGGGGACAGTGACAATTTGCTTTTACTTTCTCCAAAGGACATGACTGGAATTGGCAAGAGTAAATTCAAAAACTGATCTAATATTTCACTGGGACATCCAATGGATGGAACTGAATCCCTTAGGATCTGGTGGGAGCCGGTTATTTGCAGATAGCTGGCTGGAGAAGATAGCAGATAGTAGAAAGTATTATTTTGGGATCCAGTGGATTCAGAATTTGAGAAATGATATGTTATGGGATACTCAGGAGGAACAGGTGGGTTTAGACTGATGGATCCCAAAGCTCTGCTCCAATAGGATGTTGGGTGGAGTTTGGTGGGGGCTTGGTCCCCTCCGCACATGAAGGAGGGGGTTGATTACAGGAAAGATGTGGAAGCGTTGGAAAAGGTGCAGAGGAGATTTACCAGGATGTTGCCTGGATTGGAGGGATTTTCTTAGAAGGAAAGTTTGAGAGAGCTAGGGCTTTTCTCTTTAGAACGACGAAGGATGAGTGGTGACTTGATAGAGATGTACAAAATGATCAGAGGTATAGATAGAGTGGACAGCCAGAGACTTTTTCCTCGGGTGGAGGTGGCTATTACGAGGGGGCATAGCTTTAAAGTGAGTGGAGGTAGATATAGGGGAGACGTCAGAGTATGTTCTTTACTCAGAGAGTGGTAGGGGCGTGGAATGCATTGCTGGAGAGGGTAGTGGAGTCAGCCTCATTAGGGGCATTTAAGCAGCTATTAGATAGGCATATGGATGATAGTATAAGGTAGGGGTGGAGGTTAGATAGACCTTAGGTTTAGGGTAAAAGTTCGGCACAACACTGTGGGCCGAAGGTCCTATACTGTGCTGTATGACTTGTTCTATGACTTCCACCCCCCCTCACATGTGGGTCTCTTGTAGATACATTGGCTGATCACTGATCATTCATTAGCCCCAGGATCATTTGATCAAGTGGCCAGCCTAATGGGAGGTGAGATACATTGACTGTGTTCTGTGATTAGCTATGGATCCCTACATGCTTACATTTCTGAAAGATGGTTACATGCTTGGAACTAGACATTGTTGGAATCAAAACGAAATATGGTGGAAGCTAAGTGCTGGAGAACCTTCCCAGGTCTGGCAGCATCTGTGGAGAAAGACAGAGTTAACATTTTGGGTCTGGTATGATCCTTCTTCAGAAACAACAAAAGGGTTGGAAAATGGTGCTTTTGAAGCTGTAGACACAGGGGGACACCTTCATTTCCACTTTTCAGACATCCTTTATCACCCGCTCACCACTGTTAGGAAACCCTTTTTTTTCTGGTTTTTTGCAACCTTACAATCTGCTCGATTGTAGTCGGTTAGCTCAGTTGACTGGACAGTTCATTTGTGACACCATAGCGTGGGCTCAATTCTTGAACCAGCTGAGGTTACCATGCATGCCCCGCCCTCACATCCTCTCCCCTCGCCTGTGGCATGCCCCACCCTCACATC
>NC_063368.1:20157724-20159058 GCF_021869965.1 Rhincodon typus
CCCTCGCCTGCAACATGCCCCACCCTCACATCCTCTCCCCTCGCCTGCGACATGCCCCACCCTCACATCCTCTCCCCTTGCCTGTGACATGGTGACCCTCAGGTGAAACCACCACTAGTGTCATTTCTCTCTATTGAGAAAGTGAGACAATGATGGCTTTACCTTCACACATCAGTTCCACTTACTCCTCAGCATAAAGAGCTCTGTTTTCCAATCCCTTTCCGTTCTGAAGTATGGTCATATCAGACTCGAAATGTTGATTCTGTATTCTCTCCATAGACACTTGCAGATCTGTTGAGTTTTTCCAGTGTTCGGTTTTATTATAAAGACGTGTCTGTCTTCCTCAGCTGGTATTTCACAGACTGACCTGCTGCCTATGGAGATCTAACCAGGCAGTTTAAAATCCAAACTCCTCACCACAGCTACAGCAGTGAGGAGAACATGTGTTTGAGGAAGAGATTGGAAATTGAGGCAGGGTGAATCCAGGATAAAACCTTCTTCAGTAATCTGCCTTTGAGGTTAACTTTACTAAAATATACCTTTGGGGGAGATAATGTGGATTAAAAGAACATCTTTGCACATCCCTCAGCACTTCACACTGTTTTAATAACTTTCTGACACATTTGATAGTTATTGCCTATTCCTTGAGAGGGTGTTGGCATATAGTGCTGCAAGTTCTGACAGATGGTAATGTAACGGATGATTTGTTGAGGAACGTGATGGGAATAGGATTCTGAAACTCCTGTAGAGCAGTGGAAGGGGGTGTGGTGCCCTTGTGCTGCAACATCCTCATTATTCCACCAAAGAGCCCGTCTTTGGCCTGTCGTGAGGTTTAAGCCCAGAGTCTCCCAGGACAATCCCACAGCTCATGACTCAGGGAGGAGGACCGTCATTGGCCTGTATGTGGTGAGCACTCACACCAGTCGCAGCAATAATGCTGAACAAGGTCAGACATCCCTAGTCTGGAGGCTCCCCCAGTAATCCACCAATTCAGTACTAATAATATCCTCAATGTCAGCAACATGTTGGATTAGCTAATTGAGTCTATGTCTGTGTGTGTGTGCGCCAGTGCGTGTCTGAGTGTGTGTGTGTGTGTGTGTGTGTGTATGTGTGTGTGTCTGTGTGTGTATCTGTGTATGTCTATGTCTATGTGTATGTGTGTGTGTGTATAAGAGAGAGTGTGTTTGTATGTCTGTGTGTGTGAGAGAGAGTGTCAGTGTGTATGTGTGTGTAAGTGTATCTAATTGTCTGTTTTGTGTGTGTGTGAGAGAGAGAGCATGTGAGTGTGTATGTCTATGTCTATATGTATGTGTCTGTGTGCATGTGTGTGTGTG
>NC_063368.1:20164058-20164285 GCF_021869965.1 Rhincodon typus
TCCCTCAGCACTGACCCTCCGACAGTGCAGCACTCCCTCAGCACTGACCCTCGACAGTGCAGCACTCCCTCAGCACTGACCCTCGACAGTGCAGCACTCCCTCAGCACTGACCCTCCGACAGTGCGGCGTTCCCTCAGCGCTGACCCTCCGACAGCACGGCACTCCCTCAGCACTGACCTTCCAACAGTGCGGCGTTCCCTCAGCACTGACCCTCCAACAGTGCGGC
>NC_063368.1:20164295-20170598 GCF_021869965.1 Rhincodon typus
CCAACAGTGCGGCGTTCCCTCAGCACTGACCCTCCAACAGTGCGGCGCTCCCTCAGCACTGACAGGTTTTCATTTTACAGAATGTGCTCACTGTAAAAGTTTACTACAGCTTTGAGTTTAGTTTCATTTTAATGGTGCGAATGGTAACGTTTATGGAGACTGGTGCAAACGTCAGTGGCAAAACAGGATTTGTAAGCATGTAGCTTGCTACACCAACCCCAATTTATAGCATTTCACTTTATTCACGTTATGACATGAGGGCAGAGTAACAATTCTTGTGCTAAAGTCAAAATGTGTTCTCTCTCACTTCATCTGTGGGAGGCTATTTCTGTAATTAATTGACCCTCCGACAGTGCAGCACTCCCTCAGTACTGACCCTCCGACATTGCGGCACTCCCTCGGTACTGACCCTCCGATAGTGCAGTACTCCCTCAGCACTGACCCTCCGACAGTGCAGTACTCCCTCAGTACTGACCATCCAACAGTGCCGCGCTCCCTCAGTACTGACCCTCCGACAGTGCGGCGCTCCCTCAGCACTGACCCTCCGACAGTGCAGTACTCCCTCAGCACTGACCCTCCAAGAGTGCGGCACTCCCTCAGTATTGCAGTATGAGTGTCACAGTGCAATGCTGAGGTCCTGTGCTAACTCTCTGGAGTGAGAACTGAAGCCACAACATTGTGATTCCTCAATGAGGGAGTTTTACACTGACATGTTGTGAAATGTGGGTGGGTTATCTACTTTCACATTCCTGCACGCAGCTGGGCCTCCTGTAATTACAGCCAGCTGGACAGAATTCCAGGCTACACTCAGCATTTTCTCCTCAGCTTGGGGGCCACGGGAGCCAGAGGTTACTACAAGCAGCATAAAGAGGCAGAGATGCCAGTGGGAGGCTTGTGTTAACTCTGTACCCAGTACAATATCCCCTACCCACGTTCTCCCTTAGGTATATACATCCTGTAAACAGGCTTACATCAGCCTGCTCAGATAGGGTGTGAAACCTGTCGGGGTAGGTGGGGCTTGAAGCCAGACCTTCAAGCCCAGAGGTACGGACACTATCACTGCAGCACAGGAGCCCTTCTGTCAGGTGGCCTCCAACTGCAACTCACATATCGTGTAACCAAACGAAAATGAAGGCAGATTTGTTTTAACATTCCAGCCCAGAACACACTTTCTCAGTGGGAAATGTCGCAAATCCTCTGCCTGTGTCAAATATGCCCCATTGAAAAAAATTATCTGTAGCAGCGAGCAAGTTAAATCTCTTTGTGCAGTTTGTATTGGAAGAGGAGATGATTGATTGAAATTCAGTGTTTGGTAAATCTCAGGCCCTGTAAATGGACAGTTTTGAAATGTAATTGGTGCATCCCCTGGGGTGAGATTTGGTGGGTGGGGGCAGAGCCCCTGCCTCTCAACCATAAGTTTCAGGGAACTCAAGCAGGGAGTTAGGAGGGCAAGAAGGGGTCATGAAATGACCTTGGCAGGTAAGGTCAAAGGCAATCTTGAGGCATTCTATATATACATTAAAAACACAAGGATAGCTAGGGAGAAAGTAGGATAAAGGTGGGAACTTGTGCTTGGAGGCAGAGAATGTGGGCAAGATCCTAAATGAGTATTTTGCGTCAGTATTCACCCAGGAGAAGGGTATGGAGGATTGTGTGATTAGTGTGGAGCACGTTAATATGCTAGGGCATTTTGGGATCAAGAAAGAAGTGTTATTGGATCTCTTGAAGAACGTTAAGGTGGATAAGTCCCCAGGGCCTGATGGAATCTATCCCAGGTTATTGAGAGAGCCAAGAGAGGAAATTGCTGGGGACTTGACAAAAATCTTTGTATCCTTGTTAGCCATTGGAAAGGTCCAGGGAGACTGGCCAGTAGCTAATGTTGTTCCTCTATACAAGATGGGAAACAGGGATAATCCAGGAAACTATAGACCGGTGAGTCTCACATCAGTGGTTGAGAAGCTATTGGAGAGAATTCTTAGGGTTAGGATTTACGCGCATTTGGAAAAGCATGGCTTTGTTCAGGGCAGGTCATGTCTTTCTAACTTGATTGAATTATTCAAGGAGGTGATAAACCTGATAGATGAGGGTAGAGCAGCAGATGTTGTCTACATGGATTTTAGTAAGGCTTTCAACAAGGTCCCTCATGGTAGGCTCATCCAGAAGGTTAAGATACATGGGATCCACAGTAACTTGACCACGTGGATTCGGAAATGGCTTGTCCATAGAAGGCAGAGGGTAGTGGTGGAAGGGTGTTTTTCGGGCTGGAGGGCCATGACCAGTGGTGTTCCACAGGGATCGAGATTGGGAGCTCTGCGCTTTGTGATACATATAAATGACTTGGATGAAAATGTAGATGGGTGGGTTAGCAAGTTTGCAGAAGACACAAGGATCGGTGGAGTTTGGATAGTGTAGAAGGTTGTTAAAGGATACAGCAGGATATAGATCAGTTGCAGATATGCATGGAGAAATGGCAGATGGAGTTTAATCCAGGTAAATGTGAGGTAATGCACTTTGCGAGATCAAATGTTGAGGAATAGTTTACAGTTAATGGCAGGACTCCTAACAGCATTGATGTACAGAGGGATCTTGGGATTTAAGTCCATAGCTCCCTGAAAGTTGCCACAGAGGTATATAGGGTGGTAAAGAAGGCCTTGTGTTTATTGGTCGGGGTATTGAGTACAAGAGTTAGGAAGTCATGTTGCGCTTTATAAGATTTTGGTTAGGCCGCATTTAGAGTACTGTGTTCAGTTCTGGTCACCACATTACAGGGAGGACATGGAGGTCTTTGAGAGGGTATAGAAGAGGTTTCCCAGGATGCTGCCTGGATTAGAGGGTATAAGCTATAAGGAGAGGCTAGAAAAACTCAGATTGTCTTTCTCTGGAGCGACGGAGGCTAAGGGGAGACTTGATAAAAGTCTATAAAATTATGAGATGCTTAGATAAGGTTGAAAGCAAGAATCCCTTTCCCAGAGTTGAAATGTCTAATACTAGGGGGCATTCATTTAAGGTGAGAGAGGAAAAGTTTAAAGGAGATGTGAGGGGCAAGTTTTCTACACAGAAAGTGATAGGAGTGTGCAATGTGCTGCCAGGGGTGATGGTGGAGGCAGATATGACAGGAATGTTTAAGGGACTTCTAGATAAGCTCATGAATAAGCAAGGAATGAAGGCATATGGACCATGGGCAGGCAGAAGGGATTAGTTTCATTTGGTGTCATGTTTGGCACAACATGGTGGGCCAAAGGGCCTGTTCCTGTGCTGTACTGTTCTATGTTTTATGAATCCCACTCCAGACAAGAAATTTGTCTTCATGTCTACCCTCGGGCGACTGTCTGTGTGGAGTTTGCACATTCTCCCCGTGCCTGCGTGGGTTTCTTCCGGGTGCTCCGGTTTCCTCCCACAGTCCAAAGATGTGCAGGGTAGGTGGATTGGCCATGCTAAATTATCCACAGTGTTCAGGGATGTTTAGGTGGGTTAGACAAGGGAAATACAGGGGGATGGGTCTGGGTGGGATGCTCTGAGGGGCAGTGTGGGCTTGTTGGGCTGAAGGGCCTGTTTCCATACGGTAGGGATTCTATGATTCTATGACATGGTCAAACAGGTTGACGGTCATTTTATAAATCCTTCCAACGCTCACCAATGGCAGGTGTTCAGAATGGTTTCTCGTTAACCGTTTGATGGAGAGCAATGTGCAGCTTCTCCTATCAGTAGCTATAACTCCAGAATACAACCAGGAAAGTCAGCAACTCAAAGCCCATGGGGAGACACTGGATGGTCCAAGGTGCCAATAGTGCTGGGTCTGATCCTTTCTCTGGTCCAGAGGGATTCAGGACCAGCCTCTTTGACCTACCCTTCCTGGAGGCTGGAGCCCCGAGCTGTGCTTGGGTTGAGAAAGAGGACGGTGTCGAGAATCGAGCGCAGCATGAACTGGGTAAGATTACCCCCGTTACCCAGTCACCGGCAACATCGACCACTAACCACTGCTCCTGTTGCCTACTCCTGGCACTGCAACTTCTCTGAGAATTCAGGCCCCTACCTCCCCCAAACTCCAGCCATCCTCTTGGGGGGCCCAGGCTCTCCAGAAAGGCCTGTACCCTGCGAGGGCGCTCCTGTTTCCCTGGGCAGTGCCTCTGTTCTGGCTGGGCCTGGGGGAGCAGGGGTCTCTTTGCTGAAGTCACCCTGCCATCCCACAGTCAATGGGTTTCATAAGGACCAATACACAGAGCCCGAGAGTCACTGGGTCATAAAGGTCAGTGAAAGAGGTAGATTTTAAGGACCATCTTAAAGGAGGAGAAGGAGGAGAGAGAGGGAGAAGGGAGCAGGTGTTTAGAGAGAGAGTGAGAGAGAAGGGAGGAGATGTTTAGAGAGAGAGAAGGAGGGAGAGGTTTAGAGAGAGAAGGAAGGAGAGGTTTAGAGAGAGAGAAGGGAGGAGAGGTTTAGAGAGAGTGAGAAGGGAGGAGAGGTTTAGAGAGAGAGAAGGGAGGAGAGGTTCAGGGAAGGAATTCCAGATTTGAAGGAGTGCAGAGCTAATGTGGGGCGGGGATTTGTTTGGGGATGAAGGGATTTGAAAGATTTCAAGATAATGATGTGAATTGTATAATTGAAGAATTGCTGGGTAACTCTGTAGCTCAGAAGGAACTAGTGAAAGGCGATTCTGACCAAGCTGACTTGGAAATATATCGCCGTTCCTTCACTGTCTCTGGGTCAAAATCCTAGAATTCCCTCCCCAAGGGCATTGTGGGTCAACCTACAGCAGGTGGACTGCAGCAGTTCGAGAAGGCAGCTCACGCCCACCTTCTCAAGGGGCAACTAGGGACAGGCAATAAATGCTGGGCCCAGCCAGCGACGCCCATATCCGATAAATGAATAAAAATCAAGAACATCCAAAGAGATGCGAAGACATTGCATGTTGTGTTCCTGAGTGGGATACTCACAAAATATCTGATCCCCTCTTGTTTTCTGACAGATGTTCAGAAGCAGCACCAATACCAGTTGGTTTTGCAGCACACAGTTAGTGACTGAGGCAGCTCGGTATTTATAACTCTCTCCTCATACAGGCAGCGGCAGACACTGTCATTTCTCAGCCAGACAGACTCTAGCATCAGGGCTCTCTCTCTCCCTCACTCTCCAGCAGGGCCCAGTGGAAAACACAATGTCTGAACTGAGGCACATCATCTCAGGTTGGCAAACTCCTCAGGAAGAGAAAAGGGCCTTGCAGCTGGTGGAAATAAATTACAGATGAGGAAACCATAACAAAATCAGTTGTAATTGTTTCCTGTGCCTTCAGCATGAGGGCAAATACTCAAGAACAAGGCATTACTGAATCTTTCCAAATCCACTTGCTCACTCACTCAGCAAAGCAGGTCACATTCTAACCGTCTGCAACTGTTATGGAACAACAATTCTGGTCTCCCTGTTACAGGAAAGGTGTCGCAAAACTTGAAAGGGTTCAGAAAACATTTACAAGAATGCTGCCAGAGATGCTGGGTTCAACATATAGGGAGAGGCTGAATAGGCTGGGGCGATTTTCCCCGGAGCATCGGATGTGAACGGGTGACCTTATAAAGGTTTATACAATCATGAGCAGCGTGGATAGAGGGAATAGACAAGGTCCTTTCCCCAGGGTAGGGGACCTAACGGGCAGCTTTTTCACACAGAGGGTGGTGTGTGTATGGAATGAGCTGCCAGAGGAAGTGGTGGAGGCTGGTACAATTACAACATTTAAACGGCATCTCGATGGGTACAAGAATAGGGAAGGGTTTAGAGGGATATGGACCAAATGCTGGCAAGTTGGACTGGATTAATTTGGGAATTGGTCGGCATGGACGGCTTGGACTGAAGGGTCAGTTTCTGTGCTGTACAACTCCACAATTCTACAACTCTAATTGTTCCGAGCTGCCTATGTTAAAGTGATCCTAAGGCTATTGTCACCAGAACAGGAAGGTGCGAATTGAACTGATTTTGGCCAGGTACTGGAAAGAAAGGTCATGGGTCTCAAGGCGCTGGGAGTCGGATGAGGACTTTCTGTGACTGTCACAGATGTGCGAAATACAAAGGTCAAGATGTACACAGCAACATCTCACAAACAGGGACCAGGCAATGATCAGGAATGCTGTTTAAGTGCTGTATATTATGGAAGTATAATGGCACCAAGATAACAGGGAAAACATGACCGAACCTCCGACAGTGAGGTGCTCCCTCAGTGCTGACCCTCTGACAGTGCGGCACCCCCTCAGCGCTGACCCTCCGACAGTGCGGTGCTCCCTCAGCACTGACCCTCCGACAGTGCCCACTCCCTCAGCACTG
>NC_063368.1:20170608-20179964 GCF_021869965.1 Rhincodon typus
GACCCTCCGACAGTGCCCACTCCCTCAGCACTGACCCTCCGACAGTGCGGCGCTCCCTCAGCACTGACCCTCCGACAGTGCCCACTCCCTCAGCACTGACCCTCCAACAGTGCGGTGCTCCCTCAGCACTGACCGTCCGACAGTGCGCCACTCCCTCAGCACTGACCCTCCGACACTGCGGCGCTCCCTCAATGTAAAGAATCTGTGATTGCTGTCCAGGCCTAGACCCTTCTTCAGATTTCTGAAGAAGGGTCTAGGCCCGAAACGTCAGCTTTCCTGCTCCTCTGATGCTGCTTGGCCTGCTGTGTTCATCCAGCTCTACACCTTGTTATCTCAGATTCTCCAGCATCTGCAGTTCCTACTATCTCTGTGATTGCTGTCCTTTGTGTTCTCACTGGCCCTAGCTTCGGGCTCAAGCTGCTAATCAAGCTGCACATAGACTTTGATGAAACTGACCATTCAGCTCAACTGTTTCATGCTAACTCTTGTCAGTCTCCTCCTGCCCCCTCTACATATCTTCCTATAACCATTATTCTGTATTCCTCATTCACATCTTTAATCAGCTTTCCCCTTCCATTTGTCTACACTCCTCCAGTGTCTCATTCAGCTCACTCCAATCTGGCACACGTGCAGCAGGAGATCAGGTGAATATTTCGGTGACAGCGCCAATCTCACCCTCCCCATTCTGCTCTTTCCAATGTCTGCAAAGTCCTTCCACAAGTCCACCTCCTCTCTATTATATCCCTCTCTGTCCTTCTGTGTCGCAGAAATACAAACCCATCCACAATCATCCCTGTATCCAAGGAGAGGACAGCTCCCTGCAAAGCCACTGCTGTGTTTCTTTAAATGATTGTCCAGTTTGATTCCAGCTCCTGTTGCGCAGTGAAGGAATCATTTGAAAGTAAGAGAGCGGCCAAAGTGTTAACTGTACAGGTGGCTCTGAGTG
The DNA here is from genome assembly GCF_021869965.1 of Rhincodon typus. Lineage (NCBI taxonomy): Eukaryota > Metazoa > Chordata > Chondrichthyes > Orectolobiformes > Rhincodontidae > Rhincodon > Rhincodon typus. Next base: position 20,171,555 of record NC_063368.1, read on the forward strand.
TTTCTCACAGCCAGAGTTACTGTGGTTTCCGAAATACTGCAGTCATAATTTGACTGTAACTATACACAGAGTCCCAGCTAACCTCAGGAAGACACCACTCTGTCATTTTCAGCTCTCTCTACCTTCTAATCAGCTGGAAAACTCAAAGCCTCTCATTTAAAACAAAAAAATAAGGATTAGTCCCTGGAATATGATTACACAGATTGGGCAGTGAGTCTGTGCCAGGTGTAAGATGCAGCTGCAAAGGCCAAGGTTTCAGGTTCAATCCCCGCTTGGAGGTAACTGACCACAGCTCAGCTTTCACCAACTCAGCCAGGAACCTGGGAAATCTAAACAAACCAGGCAGGGTCTCTGCTCCTGACCATTGCCCAGTCACCACCTTGTTCACTGTTCAGTAGAGCAACATGAATTTGAAAGTCCTGCAACACAATGGAGTGGAATCCACTTGAATCAATAGAATCCCGACAGTGTGAAAGCAGGCCTTGCAGCTGATCGGGCCCACATGGACCTTCAAACAGCATTTCACCCAGAGCAGTTTAAATTCAGAGGGAATGGCAGTCAGGGCAGTGCAATGTTCCTCCTGCAGGATGTGGGAGGGAAGCGTCAACAGCAGTGACCCTGCTGACTTCACCTGTGGGAAGTGCATCCAGCTCCAGCTCCTCAAAAACAGTGTTAGAGATCTGGAACTGGAGCTGGAGCTGGATGAACACAGGATCATTCATGAGGTGGTGATAGGACCGAGCTACAGGGCCATAGTTACCCCTAAGAACGAAGGCAATTGGGTGATAGTAAGGAAAGGGAAGGGAAGGAAACTGTCAGTGCAGGGATCCCCTGTGGCCGTTCCCCTCAATAATAAGTATACCATTTTGGATACTGTTTGGCGGGGGGAAACGACCTACCAGGGAAAGGCCATCGCGGCCAGGTCTCTGGCACTGAGCCCAGCCCTGTGGCACAGAAGGGAAGGGGGGAGAATGGGGGATTCAACAGTAAGAGGCACAGACAGGCGGTTCTGTGGACGCGAATGAGACGAACGGATGGTGTGTTGCCTCCTGGGTGCCAGGGTCTGTGATGTCTCGGATCGTGCCTTCAAGATCCTTAAGGGGGAGGGTGAGCAGCCAGCAGTCATGGTACGCATAGGTACTAATGATATAGGTAGAAAAAGGACTGAGAATGTGAAAAACAAGTACAGGGAGTTAGGTTGGAAGCTGAAGTCCAGGACAAACAAGATAGTTATCTCTGGATTACTACCAGTGCCATGTGATAACGAGGTAAGAAATAGGGAGAGAGTGCAGCTAAACACGTGGCTACAGGGCTGGTGTAGGAGGGAGGACTTCCATTATGTGGATAATTGGAGCACATTCTGGGGAAGGTGGGACCTGTACAGTAAGGACAGGTTGCACCTGAACCAGTGGGGCACAAATATCCTGGGATGGAGGTTTGCTCGAGCTATATGGGATGGTTTAAACTAGATTGGCAGGGGGTGGGAAACCGGATTTGTAGCAGCTACTGAAAGGCAGTTCGAGAATGATATGTCTATGGAGTCAGTTTGGGTTGAGGTCAGGAACAAGAAAAGAGCAGTCACTTTATTGGGGTTTTTTTTACAGACTCTCATAGTTGCAGAGAAGGGTCTGATGAAGGGTCTAGGCCAGAAACATCAGCCTTCCTGCTCCTATGATGCTGCTTGGCCTGCTGTGTTCATCCAGCTCTACACCTTGTTATCGCAAGTGTTAGACCTGTTGGTAGGAGAGCATTTTGGTGGTAGCGATCATAACATTGTTACTTTTACAATAGTCATGGAAAAGGATAGGTACATACAGCAGGGTAAGATTTATAATTGGGGGAAGGGTAATTATAATTCTGTTGGGCAAGAACTGGGTAACATAAAATGGGAACAGATGCTGTCAGGGAAGAGCACTATAGAAATGTGGAGATTGTTTAAGGAATGCATTCTGTGTGTGCTTGATATGTTTATCCCTAGCAGGCAGGGAATATGCAGCCAAGTGAGGGAGCCTTGGTTCTCAAGAGAGGTTGAACGACTAGTTAAGAGGAAGAAGGATGCTTATATAAGGTTTAGGAAACATGGATCGGAAGAGGCTCTAGAGGGATGCTGAAGGAGGTGAAGAAAGGGCTTAGGAGAGCTATAAAGGGGCATGAGAAAACCTTGGCAGATAGGATCAAGAAAAACTCCAAGGCTTTTTACACTTACGTGAGGAATAAGAGAATGCCCAGATCAAGGATTATAAAGGGAATTTGTGCACGGAGCCTAAAGAGATCGGAAAGGTCCTTAATGAATACTTTTCTTCGGTATTCACAACTGAGAGGGACCTAGTTGTAGGGGAGGATAGTGTAAAACAGGGTGGTAGGCTAGAGGAGGTGGATGTTAGTAAGGAAGATGTGCTAGGAATTTTGAGGAAGTTCAAGATAGATAAGTCCCCCAGGCCTGATGGGACTTATCCAAGGATTCTATGGGAAGCGAGGGAAGAGGTCGCAGGGCCTTTGGCGATGATCTTTTCGTCCTCACTGTCCATGGGTATAGTGGCAGCAGATTGGAGAGTGGCAAACGTCACTCCCTTGTTGAAAAAAGGGAATAGGGATAACCCCAGAAATTACAGGCCAGTTAGTCTTACTTCAGTGGTTGGCAAATTATTGGAAAGGGCTCTGAGAGATAGGATTTATGATCACTTGGATAGACACAGTTTGATTTGTGATAGTCAGCATGGATTTGTGAGGGGTAGATCATGCCTCACAAACCTTATTGAATTCTTTGAAGAGGTGACCAAACACGTGGATGAAGGTAGAGCAGTGGATGTGGTATACATAGATTTAAGTAAGGCGTTGGATAATGTTCCCCATGGTAGGCTCATGCGGAAAGTAAGGAGACATGGGATAGGGGGAAATGTGGCAGATTGGGTTCAGAATTGACTAACACTTGGAAGACAAAGGGTGGTAGTGGATGGAAAATATTCAACATGGTGCTCAGTTACGAGTGGTGTGTACCACAAGGATCTGTTCTGGGCCCTCTTCTATTTGTGATTTTTGTAAACGATTTGGTTGAAGGAGTGAAAAGGTGGATTAGTAAGTTCGCGGACGATACGAAGGTGGGTCAAGTTGTGGATAGTGCGGAGGGCTGTTCTAGGTTACAAAGGGACATTGATAGGATGCAGAGCTGGGCTGAGAAATGGCAGATGGAGTTTAACCCTGAAAAGTGTGAGGTGATTCATTTTGGAAGGACAAATTTGAAAGCAGAATACAGGGTTAACGGAAAGATTCTTGGCAGTGTGGAGGAGCAGAGGGATCTTGGAGTCCATGTCCACAGTTCCCTGAAAGCTGCCACCCAGGTGGATAGAGTTGTTAAGAAGGCGTATGGTATGTTAGCTTTCATCAATAGAATGATTGAGTTCAAGGACCGTGAAGTTATGCTCCAGCTATAAAAAACCGTGGCTCGGCCGCATCTGGAGTATTGTGTCCAGTTCTGGTCACCTCATTACAGGAAAGATGTGGAAGCGTTGGAAAAGGTGCACAGGAGATTTACCAGGATGTTGCCTGGAATGAAGAGAAGGTCTTACGAGGAAAGATTGAGAGAGCTAGGGCTTTTCTCTTTAGAATGACGAAGGATGAGAGGTGACTTGATAGAGGTGTACAAAATGATCAGAGGTATAGATAGAGTGGACAGCCAGAGACTATTTCCTAGGGTGGAGGTAGCTATTATGAGGGGGCATAGTTTTAAAGTGAATGGAGGTAGATATAGGGGAGATGTCAGAGGTAGGTGCTTTACTCAGAGAGTGGTAGGGGCGTGGAATGCATTGCCGGAGAGGGTAGTGCAGTCGGCCTCATTAGGGGCATTTAAGCAGCAATTAGATAGGCATATGGATGATAGTATAAGGAGGAGATGGAGGTTAGATAGACCTTAGGTTTAGGGTAAAAGTTCAGCACAACATTGTGGGCCGAAGGGCCTGGACTGTGCTGTATATTCTATGTTCTGACATACCCCGCCCACCCTATCCCTGTAACCCTGCATTTCCCACGGACCATCCACCCTAACCTGCACATCACTGGACACTAGGTGCAATTTCCCATGGCCAATCCATCTCCCCTGCACATCTTTGGACAGTGGGAGGAAACTGGAGCACCCGGACGAAACCCACGTAAGTCGGAGGGTCAGTGCTGAGGGAGCGCCGCGCTGTCGGAGGGTCAGTGCTGAGGGAGCGCCGCACTGTCGAAGGGTCAGTGCTGAGGGAGTGCCACATGTTCGGAGGGTCATTGCTGAGGAGCTCTGAGCAGATTATGAGGTGAGAGGTATTTAACTGGATCAGGTGTCCTTTGCAGTTTTGTCGAAATGATGTGTCTGAAATTTAAACAATGGAAATCCAGAAACTCTGAAAACAACACAACAATTGTGTTGGTTGAATTTGGTTAACTTCAGCCTGGCCTCTTCTCTCTCCCTGGGAGCTGGTGGTGCGAGGGTGATTCTCGAGACCCTGTCATTACCAGCTAGCGTTTGGGATTTTTTGGAATTCCTGATGCTGTGGCAAACCACAGTCCTTCCGCCTCCGGGATTCTCTGCCCACAATTGGCATGTGAGCCAGCCAGTGTCAATGAGCATCTGTGACTGGGGAGAGTATAAATGGTGTGAAATCTGCCCTGAACCCTCAGACTTCTCAACATTTGCCATCTCTGATTGAGCAAGAAAGGCCGGAGAGAGAGAGACAGAGACAATGAAGACGTTAATCTTCCTCGCTCTGATTGGTCTGGTCGCTGTATGTCATTGTCGACGTGAGTACCTTCATTTCCAATTGATTTCTCTCTCCACCCAGGAGCTGTATCCCAGTGACTGGCTCATCGCCCATTCGTAGGTTGCTCATCGCGGGTCGGCCTGGGTGCGTTGGGCCCTGACGTTGGTAAACTGCCTTGATTGACCACTGCTAATGCAAAGGTGCACCTTGTGAGTTGCATGGTACATTTACAAAGCCATAGGAGAGACAGGTGGGAAATTGCCCCTTTACTTGTTGTAGCTTTGCAAGGACTATTTGCAGAGTTAGCTGTGGAAAACTGACAACGTTTGTACAAGGTTGTTAGACATTTACCCAGACATGAATCAGATTAGCCGCAGGAAGAGTTTGCAGGTACAGTCCTGAAAGGGTTGTGGCTAGGCATCTCTTTCCTTTGGTGGTGGGGTCATTGGAAGAATCTTAGATTGGAGGAAGTTTACTCTGTACCTTTGAAAATCACCAAATCATTTGTAAAATAATTGAATGGTCCCAAATAGTAACAGACAAATGATGTGAAGGAGTAGGAGTTTGATTTGGAGTCTGTAATGAGTGTTCGACATCCAACCCGATCACTTTCTATTGGCACTACCTGAGCAATTTTCATAGAATCCCTACAGTGTGGAAACAGGCCCTTCGGCCCAACAAGTCCACACCAACCCTCAGAGCATCCCACCCAGACCCATCCCCTATAACCCACCTAATCTACACATCCTTGAACACTACGGGCAATTTAGCATGGCCAATCCACCTAGCCTGCACGTCTTTGGACTGTGGGAGGAAACCCCACACAGGCACGGGGAGAGTGTGCAAACTCCACACAGACAATCACCTGAGGACATCTGTCCCTCCGTAACATCATAGAGATATCACTCTGGGAGCTGACCTCGATCCCTTTGGTCACACAAAACTCTTCTCAAATCTTTAAGTCAATACTTTCCAGATGCATTCACTACGCTCCCCCAGTTCTGTTTGATTCAGAACACATTGGTTCTAAGTGGGACTTCAAGGTCATGGAGACTCACAGGGATTGCGTCCAGTGACACTCCTTGGGTCAAAGTGCAGACTGTGGGCATCAGTGGGCTATTGAACCATAGACAGCATCACAGCTAATCCTAGCATCTTCCAAGCTCAGCCCTCTGAGACTCACAAGCAGATTGTTCTACAGCAACCAAGACAGAGATAGATAGATGTCAGGAGAGAGGGAATGAATGGAGGTCAGGAGAGAGGGAGTGGATAGAGATCAGGAGAGAGGGAGTGGGAGTGGATGGAGGTCAGGAGAGAGGGACTGGATAGAGGTCAGAAGAGAGGGAGTGGATGGAGGCCAGGAGAGAGGGAGTGGATGGAGGCCAGGAGAGAGGGAGTGGATGGAGGTCAGAAGAATGAATATAGAGGGAACAGAAGGTTAGTGATTGTTCCCCTTCCAGCCCTGTTTCTCCATTCTGCATGGCTCAATAAGACATTGCAACCTTATGGTCTTCTCATTACCATGAGTGCTGTTGAGGCTGTGTCATTAAGGATATTCAAGGCTGAGAGAGACAGATTTTTAAATCAGAAAAGGAACTGAGGTTATGGAGAAAAGGCAGGATAGTGGAGTTGAAGATTATCAGATCAGCCATCATCTCACTGAATAGTGGAACAGACTTGATGGGCTGAATGGACGAATTCTGCCCTATGCCTTTTGGTCTCATTAAATCCAACCATCAGTCAGAAAAAAGGCAATTGGTATTGTTAGTGGGCTATCGTATTCATTCATTGGACATGGGCAACCCTGGCTGGGCCCACCATTTATTACCCATCCGTAGTTACCCCTTGAGAAAGTGTGGTAAGCTGCCCTCTGTGCATATGGTGCAGGGACCCCCAAAGTGCTGTTAGGGAGGGGGTTTGAGGATAGTGACCCAGAGTCACCAGTTAACCAGTAAGGGGAATTTTTAATATTCGAATTTTGTAGGTTTCAATTGATCTGGGAGACAGTTGTGAAACTTTCTGAATTCTGTGTGACTGTGTTCGGTAACACAGCAATGCAGGAGAGACATTCTGAACATCTCTCACTCCTCCCTTTCTCTGAAACCTCCTCCTGCCTTGGAACCCAAACCCCTCCAGCTCTGACCCACCCCACCAAGCACTGGCCATGTCTGCTGCTGCCCCCAAGCCCTGAGCTCTGGAATTCCTCCCTCCATATCTCCTATCCCAATGGAGATGTTCCACAGAAACACCGTCTGTGACCAGGAGTTTGGCTGTCTCTCCTGAGGTTTGTTTTTGTGGACTTTGTGCCAATTTTTAAAAATCTGACTACCCTCAAGAGAAGTGAATGGAGACATTTACAAACCAGGACCAGGAGTAGGTCACTTGGCCCTTTGGATCTGCTACTTCATTCTATAAGATCGCAGTTGATCTGATTTTAGCCTCAACTCTACATTCCTGCAAGTTCCCAATCATCCCCTTGGGAATCGAGAATCTACCTCCCTCTGCCTTCAAAATATTTAAAGATTCTGCACCCACTGCCTTTTCAGGAAGGGAATTCCAAAGTTTCTCTAAGAAAAGGTTTTCTATTTCCTCCTGCTCTCTGTTTTAAATGGTCACCCCCTTTATTTCTAAACAGAGACCCCTTCTTCATAGAATCCCTACAGTGTGGAAGCAGGCCTTTCGGCCCATTGAGTCCACACCACCCCGCCAAAGAGCATCTCACCCAGACTCAACCCCCCACCCTATCCCTGTGACCCTGTATTTCCCACGGCGAATCTACCTAAACTACACATCCCTGGTCAGTATGGACAATTACCCTCAGCCAATCCACCTAGCCTGCACATCTTTGGACTGTGGGAGTAAACTGGAGCATCAGGAGGAAACCCATGCAGACACGGGGAGAAAGTGCAAACTCCACACAGACAGTCGTCTGAGGGTGGAATCGAACCTGTGTCCCTGGCGCTGTTGTCAGTGCTAATCACTGCATGACCGTGTGACCCACAGGAGTCTCCCTAGGGTCACCCACAAGAGGAAACATCCTTTCCACATTCACCCGGTAAATTCCCTTCAGGATCTTATATGTTCCAATTAAGTCACCTCTGACTCTTCTAAACCCCAGAGAATGCAGGCTGAGTCTGTCTGGCCTTTCCTCATCAGGTAATCCACTCATTGCAGCGATCAGTCTGGAGGCTTTGCTCAGTAAAAGGCAGTAAATAAATGTAACTAGTTTTTGTTGTGATTCCACGAGGAGCCTGTTGTCTGGGCCCTTATGTCAATTTCACATCCATCAAAGTGGGTTCATTGAGAGCAAACCTGACCCACCAGGGTGATCCGATCTGCTCTCATTTCCACCACTTCAACATCGTAAATCTTCAAATGGTCCAGCCAAGAGCCGACACCTCCCAGGTTCACCAGCTGCCAGGAGAACAACACTAGGCTCTACATCAGACTGGAGCTGCATAAACTCTCTCTCACAAAGTTAATGTGTTCAAGTATCAGCCCAGAGATCACAGCATAAAACACAGAATTGCATTCCTGGGACAGCGCAGAGGGTCAGTGCTGAGGGAGTGCCGCACTGTAGGAGGGTCAGTGCTGAGGGAGTGCCGCACTGTAGGAGGGTCAGTGCTGAGGGAGTGCCGCACTGTAGGAGGGTCAGTGCTGAGGGAGTGCCGCACTGT
>NC_063368.1:20180464-20187695 GCF_021869965.1 Rhincodon typus
ACCCCTTGGTTCCCAATGGCTGGAGGTAGGGTTTCACCGAGCCCCTTTATGGTGTCTGGCATTTCTGGGTTGGAGGTGCGGGGGGGCTCCTCTCCGTTTTCCCCGTGGTGCTGTGCGTCTTTTTTTGTTGGTGGCCATCCCTCCACATGTCCCCATTGCCAGAGGAACTCCTGGTGTGTCCATTGTGCACTTGCCCCTTTCTGTTTTGCCGTGGGCCTGTGGGGGCCCGGACTGGTTTTCCCTTTCCAGTTGTTTCTCACTGGTATCCACTCCCCCACCTCCTTCAGTTCCTCTTCCTCCATTGCATCTGCCTCTCGGTGGGGGTGGAATTGGCTGTTGGTCCAATGCACTGTCCTCTCCGGCCTGCCCCTCCTTTGGGGTGCCCCCTTGTTTCAGTTTTTTTACCGGGCGAGGGTGATATCTCGCTGTGCTCTGGAGGATCGTGGCTTGCATTGCCCCCTCCAGCCATCTGAGCATATATGGCAACAACAGCACCAGGACCAAGCCCACCACCACATCTTGGGGGCAGGCCTTGTACAGGTGGCCTGCTTGTAGCTCTTGGACTCCTTGCAGCCCTTAGTCAGGTGGCCCCTCTGTTCCTGCAGTGGGTCACTTTGCAGTCTGTTGCCATATGCCCTGCCCTCCCGCAGGTTTGGCCCACTCTCGGCTGCCCTGCATATGTCAGGTAGCCTCAGCTCCCTCCAATCGCTAAGCTGGAGGGCAGGTAGGGGATGTTTCTGTCAGCGTCTGCCCTCAGGGCCACCTTGACCTGATGTTTGCTGGTCCAGATCCTAAAGGGATCCATCACGTCAGTGCTAACACTTTCCAATTGGACATACCTTCTCAGGAAGGTGAGAACATCTGCTGCGAGGACATGGGGGTTGTACATATGGAATGTAACAACCCCGTCTCCTCTGTGCAGGTAGGACAAGCAGCAGTGTTGCAGACAGGATGGGGAGGGAACACTCTCTTCCTTTCTCCTCAAATACTTTCAGGAGGCACTCACATTGCCTCATGCTCCTGAAGGCCATGTCGAAGTCTCTCCTGCTGGGGAAATCCTGCAGGCAGTAGATGTCCACAGCGATCCAGGAGGATCCTGTTCAGGAAGAAGGTCTGAACGACTGGCGATCCTTCCTCCATCTTCTTCACAGTCACCCCGACTGTGTTTCAGATCCCTTGGCCTGGGGCGTGGGCACATGCTGAAGCCATAGCTCTAGTTGGCTGCTCACTGAATTGGTGATAGGCTAAAGCCAGCAAAAAGATCCACCAATTGCAGGTCAACACTTGGCTGATCCCAGGTATGGAGGGACTGCCTTACGAGAAGAGGGTAAGTAGGGTGGGCTTCTACTCATTGGCGTTTAGAAAGATGAGAGATGACCTCACTGAAACATGTACAGTTCTGAGGGGACTTGACAAGGTAGATGTGGAGAGATTGTTTCCCCTTGTTGGAGAGTCTAGGACCACAGGGCGTTAAAAAAGCCATTCAGTCCAATGAGCCCATGTTGGGATTAATGCTTTATTCAATTTTCCTGTTATATTTTCTCCTTTAAATCCAGCATTAGACCTATCTATCCAACCTTCTCCCTATGGGAGTTACCTTAAATTCATGTGTGTAATTTGCTTCAACCACTGCCTATTGTAATAAGTTCCACTGTCTTACCACTGAAAGTAGTTTTTGTGATTTCTGGATTTCTTGAGGAATGACAACCTCTAATTATGCTTTTCTTCAAAAGAGGAAACATTCCCCGTCTCTTACAAACGTAGGGATTAGGAGCAGAAATAGGCCATTCGGCCCCTCAAGCCTGGTTTTCCTATTCCATAACATTGTGACGAATCTGTTTGAGTTTTGATTTCCAGATTTCCACCCATTCTGACTTCCTTGCTTCACAAGAACCTCTCTATCTCCACCTCCAGAAACTGTGACTCCAATGCCTGCTGAGGAAGAGAGTTCCAAAGTTGCTCAGCTCAAAGAGAAAACAATCCTCTTCGTCTTTATGCTGAAAAGGCAATGCCTTCCTGTAAAATTATTTTTAAGAAATGTTTGTTTAAAATGTAAGTGGTCTCACCCAATCTTCAAAGACTCAGCAAACCCAGCATCTATTCTCTTTGATGGAGGAATATTTTCTGAGCAGTTTCGCCTGGTTCCTTATGATATTGAGGGAAATTATAACCTAGCTAAAAATAATTCTCTTTCGGATTATTGCTGCCTTCCTTCAGGTGAGGCCTAATTGCACTTTGTGGATCCGCATTAAGTGTCCTTGAGTCTAGCTCCCTCTGGTTGAAGTGAAGGGAAGTTCTTATCCCTGATCCTAATGGCCTAAATGATGAATTAAGGTTGGAATAAAACACCCTATGGAGAGTTTGCTATCAATTTTAATTAACACCTTTTACATCTTGTCTGAATTATTCGTTTGTTTCTTTACTTGACACCTTGTCCCTTTTGTCTTTAGTCTCTCCTGCCTTCTGTCTGAACACTAATCTTCTTCGTTCTTTTCCACCCCTCTTCCTTCCTCTACTGTTAAAGCTCTAACTTGATCTAGCTCATGGACTTGGGGTGTCTCCCAAAGGGGTATCTGAGGGTTTTTATTTGAGATTGCCAGCATTTCACTTTGTCTTTCAGATGAGGTGTTAAACTGAGACCCTGCCTTCCTTTTCAATGTAAAATGTTCAAAACCACTATTGTGATGAGGAGCAAGGGTCCAGATTGATATTTACCCTGCAGGCAACCATTTGGCCCATCAATCCAGTACCACTCCTTAACCATCCAACTCCATCCACATCTCAACTCTTTCTCTGTAATCCTTCAAGACTTTTTGAAAATTCCTGTTCAATCCACTTTCACCACCCTTTCAGCCAGCAGGCCCCAAATCCCAACAACTCTCTGAGTTCAACAACTTTAGGGCTTGAAGCACCTTCTCCCTTGTCCTTACCCCAACCCTCACACATCAGGCCTTGTTATTCACATGGTCTGCTGCTACACACCACCCATTGTTAGCCACTAATTGTCACCATTAGCAGCTATTCATTCTCCCAGTCTGATTGTTATCCACTCCTTTTTCTGTCCGACTGTTCTTCTCTTGGGCTCTATCTCCACCTATTGTTTACCCCTTAAACCCTCCACCCCACCCTATCTTCTGCATAAAAAACAACTTTTTCCTAGCTACCATTAGTTCTAAGGAAGAGTCACTGGACACAAAACAGAAAGACGCTCTTTGGTCTGCCCAAAACTCTTGTTGGTTTTCCAGAGCAAGGCGTTGACCCTAATCGAGTGTTGCAGACTGGTACATTCCAAGGTCCAGGACTACATGCTGAGGGACGCATTAAAGCTTGGAGCAGCTGCCTCCAAGGCACAGTGGGGAAAGACCACCCTTTAAGGTCTTTCTGCTGAAGTTAAATGGGAATCTGTTCTGTTACTGGACCCTCCTGGTGCCTCAAGTGTATATAAATGTCATCTTGTAGAAGAAATAAGTTCTGAAGAAGGGTCTAGGCCCGAAACGTCAGCCTTCCTGCTCTTCTGATGCTGCTTGGCCTGCTGTGTTCATCCAGCTCTACACCTTGTTATATCGAAGAAATAAGTGCCTTGGGTTTGTTTGCTGCATAGAGTCAAACTTCAATGTTTATTTTGTTTCTTCGTATGTTACTGTACAGAACCGGACTGCTTTAGGGACTATGTATGTATATGAAGATATTTTTATGAATAAAGTATATTTTTGAAATTAAAAAAATTTAACTCTGATTTCTCTTCACAGACGCTGCCAGACATGCTGAGTTTTTCCAGCCATTTCTTTTTTTTGTCACTGTTTACAGCAATGTTTTCCGCTGTTCCTGATCTGATTCTTTTGCCAATCACATTATGAAAGGTCACAGACCTGAATTGTTCTCCCAGTTTCACTCTTTATGGATGGTATCAGACCCACCATGTTTATCCAGGATTTTCTACTTTTAACATCTAAATCTGCATCCTCTGGCGACGGTGCTAAATTAACAGCAAAGTCCTGTTGAAATTGAAGTTCAACGTAAAAAACAGAAAATGCTGGAGAAACCTCAGCAGGTCTGGCAGCAGAAAGAGAAACAATTAACCTTTCAATTGCAGTTTGACTCTTTTTTGGGACTGATGGGGGCTGGAAATGTGATGGGTTTTTTTGCTGTTCCAGTACAGTTATAACACTGGCACCTACCCGACAATGTAGACAATTGCCCAGGTATGTCCTGTACATAAAAAGCAAAACAAATCCAACCCAGCCAATTGCCGCCCCATCAGTCTACTCTTGATCATTAGTAAAGTGATGGAAGGTGTCATCAATAGCGCTATCAAGCAGCACCTGCTCAGCAATAAACTGCTCAGTGACGCCCAGTTTGGGTTCCGCCAGGGCCACTCAACTCCTGACCTCATTACAGCCTTGGTTCAAACATGGACAAAAGAGCTGAATTGCAGAGGTGAGGTGAGAGTGACAGCCCTTGACATCAAGGCTGCATTTGACCGAGTGTGGCATCAAGGATCCCTAGCAAAACTGGAATCAATGGGTATCAGGGGCAAATGCTCCGGTGGTCGGAGTCATACCTGACACATAGGAAGATGGTCGTGGTTGTTGGACGTCAATCATCTCAGCTCCAGGACATCTCTGCAGGAGTTCCTCAGTGCGGTGTCCTAGGGCCAAACATCTTCAGTTGCTTCATCAATGACCTTCCCTCTATCATAAGGTCAGAAGTGGGGATGTTCGCTGATGATTGCACAATGTTCAGCACCATTCATGACTCTTCAGATACTGAAGCAGTCTGTGTGCAAATGGAACAATATCCAGGCTTGGACTGACAAGTGGCAAGTAACATTCATGCCACACAAACGCCAGGCCAGGACCATCATTAACAACAGACAATTTGACCACTGCCCCTTGACATTCAATAGCATTACCATCACTTAATCCCTCACTGTCAACATCCTGGGGCTTATCATTGATCTGAAATTCAACTGGAGGGTGGGGGAGGAGTGACTGTAATAGATGATGGAGGTGCCCACAGGAAAAAGCGAAGGAGATGTTAATGGTGGTAGAGGAGAGAGGTAGATGAAGGGTAAACACAAAATACGTGGGATACTGAAATGAAAACAGAAAGTGCTGGATATTCTTGGCAGACCTAGCAGCATCAGTTGAGAGACAGAAATAATGTTTTAAATATGATTTTGTCTTCAGGTATTCCTCCGAGAAGAAAGGTAGCAATACAGGTAGATAAGATTGTATGCAAGGCATATAGAATGCTCTCCTTCATTGGCAGAAGCGTAGAATATGAAAGTAGGTATGAAACTGGATAAGACAGTGGTGAGGCCACAGCTGGAATATTGTGTGCAGTTCTGGTCAGCACATTACAGGAAGGACATAATTGTTCTGGAGAGAGTGCAGAAAAAATTTACTAGAATGTTGCCAGGGCTGGAGAATTGTAGCTATGAGGAGAGATTGGAGAGGTTGGGGTTGTTTTCCTTGGAACGGAGAAGGCTGAGGGGGTGACATGATTGAGGTACACAAAATTGTGAGGGGCAGAGATAGACAGGAGGAACCAGTTTCCCTTGGGCAGAGAGAGATCAAAAACCAGGTCATAGATTCAGGCGAAGTGGCAGATGGATTAGAGGCGATGCGAGGGTGCAGAGGGTAGAGGATGTCTGGAATTTGCAGTCTGATTTGGCGGTGGAGGCAGAGACCCTAAACTCTTTTAAAAAGATCTGCAAGTTAAGTGCTGTAAGCTGCAAGGCTATGGACCAGGTACAGGAAGATGGGATCAGAAAGAGCATCTGGGTGTCTTTGGGTTGGCATGGACAAGATGGGCCAAATCATCCCCACTTGTGCTGTATCATTTGATTTGATTTGATTTGATTTATTTACGTAAGTACAGTGAAAAGTTTCATTTTGCGAGCAATACAGACAGATCATAGCAAACAAGGACATACAGATCATAGGGTACTTAGAGCGAGAGATACAAGGTTATAGCTGCACCGGCTGTGCGCAAAGCAAGATCAGCATTATCTGAAGTTAGAGAGTCCATTCATCAGTCTAATAACAGCAGGGAAAAAGCTGTTCTTGAACCTGTTTGTGTTCAAGCTCTACATAACGGAAAAGGTTGTAGGAGAGCATTATCAGGGTGGGAAGGGTCTTTGACGATGTTCTCAGTCTTTCTGTGGCAATGAGAAGTGTAAATGGAGTCCATGGATGGCATGTTGGCTTCTGTGATGGTCTGGGTTGTGTACACAACCTTCTGTAGTTTTTTACGGTCCTGGGCAGAGCAGTTGCCATAGCAGGCCATTTTGCACCCAGACTGTATGCTTTCAATGGTGCATCTATAGAAGTTGGTGAGGGACCTTATGGACATGCCGAATTTACTGAGCTGTCTCAGGAAGAAGAGACGTTGTTGTGCCTTTTTGACCATCGCATCTACATCGGAAGTCCTGGACAAGTTGTCAGTTATCGTCAGTTCTAGGAACTTGACGTTCTTCATCCTCTCCATCTCAGTTCTGTTGATGTAGATGGGGGCGTGTCCTCCTCCCTTCTTCCTGAAGTCAATGATCAGTTCTTCCGTTTTGCCGACGTTGAGAAACAGGTTGTTCTCGTTGCAACACATCACCAAGCCCTCTATCTCCTTTCTGTATTCTGATTCATTGTTGTTTGATATACGTCTTACCACGATGGTGTCATCAGTAAACTTGTAGATATTTGATGGTTCTGTGAAGTGTAGGTATTAATGGGGGCTGTAAAAAGCAGAAAATAAGTCAAGCTCTCCTGACACCAAAGCAAGATGGAACTGTGATAACATGGGAAGGTGCTAAATTTTGGGGAGGGTAGTTTAAAGATTTGGGAACAATCTATTTTGCCAATACATTCTGACCTCACACCCGTCTCCAATACCACCCGGTGGATCCATGAAGGCCTCTAGGACCATGTTCCTATATCCCTGATCATTCTGCATCCAAGTACATCCCTTGCCCCATGTAGGCCTGTTCCAAAATCCAATAGCCACAGATATCCTCAAGTCCCCAAAACCTGTGCTCAAGTGCCTCCCCATGGCCCAGGGTACATCCCCATGGGCCAGGGTACATCCCCATGGCCCAGGGTGAAATCCCATGCCCCTCAGTGCTGAAACTACAGTTCCCAGTGTCCCCCGCGCGGCGCATGCGCGTTGTGTCTCCGGGAGGAAGATGGCGGCGGCAGCGGCGGAAAGCGAGGCCGAAAACGCGGAGAGTTTCCGA
>NC_063368.1:20190695-20199035 GCF_021869965.1 Rhincodon typus
TGCTGCCTCTCACTGGGACACAGTCCCTGAAGGTGCTGACTCTCACTAGGGGATGGTTTCTAAATGGTCCTTAGTCAGTTGGTGTCTGTGCTATGCTTTTGTCATTTATCACTTCCCAATTATGCGTTTGGAAAGTAATAGAAATTAACGTCAGTAACCAACAAGTGAAAGTTGCTGTACTGAAATTGCAGAATTCCAGAATGTGGTCACGATGTAAAGAGATTGAAGTGCGAACCACAGAAGTATCAGCTCCAGCATGACAACAGAGGAGCCTGCAGCTGGATCCCTGCCCCAACCTTTGCTGGAAACTGTGTGATCTGTGCTTCTACAATGCTAACCTGCTCACTAACTACTTCATTTGTCGTGATTCAGTTCATTCACAACAATAAAAGCCTCTTTTTGAATTCTTGGTCAGTTCTTTTTTGTCACTGGGAATAATGAGTGAGACATGGTTGTAGCTGTGTAGTGCACAGGATCAAGTCTCAGGGATAATTGGGCGACATTGAGATGTTCCTGAGTTCCTGTCAATGAGAACTGGGAAGCTGGAATGTTTCTGAATTCCACTCTCACTGGTTACTGGACACAACCATTTACACGTGCGCCTGGGAAAGGGCAAATGTACCACCGCTGCTTAAGAAGGGAGGGAGTCAGGAGACAGAAAACTATAGGCCGGTTAGCCTGACCTCGGTCATTGGTATGATTTTGGAATCCATTAAGAAGGATGAGATTGCAGAGTACTTGGAAGTACATGATCAAATAGGGCTGAGAAGCAACGCCTCCATCAAGGAACACTGATTCCTGACATGTCTGTTAGAATTGTTTGAGGAGGTAATGAGCAAGTTAGATAAAGGAGCCTGTGTACATGATGGATTTGGATTTCCAATTGGCCTTTGACCAGGTGCTGCATAGGAGGCTGGAAAATAAGATAAGGGCCTGTTGTGCTAGTGACAAGTTATTGGCATGGATAGACGATTGGCTGACAGGCAGAAGGCAGAGGGTTGTGATAAAGGGGTCTTTTTCAGCATGGCAGACAGTGATCCACATTGGGACCACAACTACTTGTGTGGTACACATTAACGATCTGGACAAAGGAACTGAGGGCAATGTTGCTCAGTTTGCAGATGACACAAAGATAGGTGGAGGGACAGGTAATGTTGAGGAAGCCGTGAGGCTGCAGAAGGCCCTGGCCAGGCTAGGAGAGTGGGCAAAGAAGTGGTAGATGGAATACAATGTGAGATTGTGTGAGGTTATGCTAAATGGTAGGAAGAAGCTTGAATCATCAATAGCATGTGATTAAAACTGATGTTCACATCCCCTACTATTGATTTGTTTTTATCATTTTCTGTGACAAAAAAATTCATTTTATTTTTAAATTCTGAGAAGATACAAGGAGAATGCAAAGACAGATGAACTAGAGGCCATTCAGCCCTTTGAGCCCATTCTACCATTCGTGAGTAACCTCTATCTAACATCTACCTGCCCTGGTTCTATAACCATTAATATTCTTCATATCAAAAGCCTCACGATCTCAGTTTTTAGATTGTTACTTAACTGCCAGCTTCTTGGGGAAGTCTTAGATCCCGTTCCTCAGTTGAGACCTCAGCTTTGAGCCTCGCTCTAATTCTGAAACTTCTTTTTCTTGAGTCATTTTCCCAGCCAAAGGAAATATTTTATTCAAAAAACAAAATGCTAGAAATGTTTCTGCCTGAAGATCATTTTTAACTCGAAATGCTAACTCTTTCCACAAATGCTGCCAGACCTGTTGAGTTTCTCTGGCTCTTTCTGACTTTATTTCAGATTTGCAATACCTGCAGCATTTTGCTCTTATTATAAAGTAAATGATGTCCCAGTCTGCTCCCACCAATTCCATTGATCACCTTCAATGCACCTATCAATTAGCCTGTTATTTTATTTTTAAATATCCCCTGTGGTGCTTCTCTCTAAATGCTTGCACCCTAATGTTCCAACTCAGTCAGATTACTCACTGTGGGTCAAAGAGGTATGGTGTTCATCATCTGGATAAACTCACAGACTCAACTGGGAGCTCCAACACGTTTATTATAGTTTATAATCAAAACAGAATAAAGTACAAAGGTGAAGACAATAGGTACATAATGCACAAGATCCTGTGAATCCACTGGGAAGAAATGCTCACCAACCCCAGCGTCCTCGACCAGGCCAACATCCCCATCATCGAAGCACTGACCTCCCCTTTGATTGGTTGCAATGGGCTGGGCATGTCGTCCACATGACCGACACGAGACTCCCCCAAGCAGGTGCTCTACTCCCAGCTCTGAAACTGCAGGCGAGCCCCAGGGGGATGGGGGAAGTGCTTCAGTGATACCCTCAAGGCCTCACTGGCGAAGTGCGACATTCCCACAGACAACGGGGAATCACTGGCCCAAGTCTCTCCAAAGTGGAGGAGGAGATTCCGGGAAGGAGTCGAACACCTCAGGACTCGCCGTCGGGAAAAAGCGGAAGCCGGGCGAAAAACAGTGCGCCCCTTTCGCTGTCACATCAATGCCCCCACCCATCCCCTTCCTGTGACCACCACCTGCCCCAAGTGTAACAGAGTCTGCGGAAACTGCATCGGTCTGTACAGCCACGTACAGGCTCACCCTGAGAGGTGGAAGAGAGTCATCCTCATTTGTGAGGGACCGGCGATGATGATGACATTATGGAATGTGTGATTAAAACTATTCAGCTTGTGCAATGATGGTATTTGTGGTCTGCATTCAAAGAGTTCATGTAGTCAATAATCAGCAACATGGTTATAACCAATAGACCCTACCGAGCTAAGGAGGTCTAAAACAAGGTTAACTAGAAGGGTAGGCTCTTACTAGATACTGGTCCACAAACACTGTACCCACCCTTTGACTGGAATCAGGAGACAGAGAAGACAAAGGTACAATGCAAAGTTCACGGCCTTTTCTTGATCTCCCACCTCCCCAACCGTGTGGATCTGGCAGGAGATCCATAACCCCCCCACTGAACTGATATTAAAATCCCATCAGCAAGTCTTTGATTGTAAATAGAGCATTGAGTGAGGACAAAAAAAAATTCTGAACAAGTAAAATGACAGCAAAATACCTGATTAAATGCCTTTCCTCTGACATCTAAATAATCTAAAAAAAATTAGCGCCCATTTCATACATTTATTCACCAATCTGAATCATGTGACCATTTCAACTGAAAGGAGTTGATCCCAAAGAATCCAAATAATCACTAGACTATTAATCTAGAGACCCAGATAATGTTCTGGGGACCTGGGTTTGAATCCCACCATGGCAGATGATGGAATTTGAATTAAATTAAACAAAAGTCTGCAATTAAGAATCTACCGATGACCATGAAAGCGTTGTCAATTGTCAGAAAAACCCATCTGTTCACTAATGCCCTTCAGGGAAAGAAATCTGCCATGCTCACCTGGTCTGGCCTACATGTGACTCTCAATTGCCTTCTGAAGTGACTGAGCATTCAGTTATATCAATCGCAAAAAAGTCTGAAAGAAATGAAACCGGATGGATCACCTGTCATCGACCTAGGCATGGGAAAAGACAGTGGGAGAAACAGCCCTGTCGACCCTGCCAAGTCTTCCTCACTAACATCTGGGGGTTAGTGCCAAAACTGGGAGAGCTGTCTCACAGACTAGTCAAGCAACAGCCAGACATAGTCACACTCTCAGAATCATACCTTACAAACAATGTCCCAGACACCACCACCACCATCACCATCCCTGGATATGTCCTGTCTCACCGGCAGGACAGATCCAGCAGAGGGGGTGGCACAGTGGTATACAGTCGGAAGTGTGTCGCTCTAGGAGTCCTCAACATGAAGTCCCGTGGCTTCAAGTTAATCATGGGCAAGGAAACCTCCTGCTGATTACCACATACCATCCTCTCTCAGCTGATGAATCAGTACTCCTCCATGTTGAACAACACATAGAGGAAGCAGTGAGGATGGCAAAGGGACAAAATGCACTCTGGGTGGGGGATTTCAATGTCCACCACCAACAGTGGCTCGGCACCAGTACTACTGATCGAGCTGGTTAGGTCCTAAAGGACATAGCTACTAGACTGGGTCTGCAGCAGGTATTGAGGAGAATCAAAAAGAGGGAAAAACATACTTGACCTCATCCTCACCAATCTGCCAGCTGCAGTTACATCTGTCCATGACAGTATCGGTAAGACTGTCCATCGCACAGTCCTTGTGGAGGCAAAGTCCCACTTTCACATTGAGAATGACTTCCATCGTGTTGTGTGGCACTATCACGGTGCTAAATGGGACAGAATTCACACAGATTTAGCAACTCAAGACTGGGCATCCATGAGGCACTGTGGGCCATCAACAGCAGCAGAATTGTACTCCAGCACAATCTGTAACCTCATGGCCCAGCATATCCCCCACTCAACCATTACCATCAAGCCAGGATATCAACCCTAGTTCAATGGAGAGTGCAGGAGGGCATGCCAGGAGCAGCACCAGGCATACCTGAAGATGAGATGTCAACCTGGTGAAGCCACCAAACAGGACTACTTGCACACCAAACAGCAAAAGCAGCAAGTGATAGACAGAGCTAAGCGATCCCACAACCAACGGATCAGATCTAAGCTCTGCAGTCCTGCCACATTCTGTTGTGAATGGTGGTGGACAATTAAACAACTCACTGGAGGAGGAGGCTCCACAAATATCCCCATCCTCAATGATGGAAGAGCCCAGCACATCAGTGCAAAAGATAAGGCTGAAGCTTTTGTCGCAATCTTCAGCCAGAAGTGGGGGTGAGGGCACTTTTGGAATACTGTGTGCAATTCTGTTCTCCCTAGTATAAGAAGGATGTTATGAAACTTGAAAGGGTTCAGAAAGATTTCAAAGGACATTGCTGGAGTGGGGGGGGATTTGAGCTACAGGGAGAGGCTGAATAGGCTGGGGCTATTTTCCCTGAAGCATCAGAGGCTGAGGGGTGACCTTATAGAGGTTTATAAGATCATGAGGGTCATGCATAGGGTGAATAGCCAAGGTCTTTTCCCCGGGGTTGGGGAGTCCTAACTTGAGGGCATAGGTTTAAGGTGAGGGGGAAAGATTTAAAAGGGACATAAGGGGCAACTTTTATCACGCAGAGGGTGCTGGTGCGTGTATGGAATGAGCTGCCAGAGGAAGTGGTTGGGGCTACTACAATTACAAGATTGAAAAGGCATCTAGATGGGTACACGATCAGGAAGGGTTTAAAGGGATATGGGCCAAATGCTGGCAAACGGGACTGTAGGGTCTGTTTCCATGCTGTATATATAATTCTAAGTGCCGAGTGGATGATCCATCTCAGCCTCCTCCAGTGGTCCCCAGCATTACAGATACCAGTCTTCAGCCAATTCCATTCACTCCCGGTCATATCAAGAAACGGTTGGAGGCACTGGATAATGCAAAGGCTACGGGCCCTGACAACATTCCAACAATAGTACTGAAGACTTGTGCTCCAGAACTTGCCACTCCCCTAGCCAAGCTGTTCCAGTACAGTTACAACACTGGCATCTACCCTACAATGTGGAAAATTGCCCAACAATGCCCTGTACACAAAAAGCAGGACAAATCCAACCCGGCCAATTACCGCCCCATCAGTCTCCTCTCGACCATCAGTAAAGTGATGGAAGGTGTCAGTAACAGCGCTATCAAGCAGCACCTGCTCAGCAATAAACTGCTCAGTGACGCCCAGTTTGGGTTCCGCCAGGGCCACTCAGCTCCTGACCTCATTACAGCCTTGGTTCAAACATGGACAAAAGAGCTGAATTCCAGAGGGGAGGGGAGAGTGATGGCCCTTGGCATCAAGGCTGCATTCGACTGAGTGTGGCATCAAGGAGCCCTAGCAAAACTGGAATCAATGGGTATCAGGCAACAAACTCTGGTGGTTGGAGTCATACCTGACACATAGGAAGATGGTCTTGGCTGTTGGAGGTCAGTCATCTCAGCTCCAGGACATCTCTGCAGGAGTTCCTCAGGGTAGTGTCCTAGGCCCAACCATCTTCAGCTGCTTCATCAATGACCTTCCCTCTATCATAAGGTCAGAAGTGGGGATGTTCACCAACGATTGCACAATGTTCAGCACCTTTCATGACAGGAAGTGTATTGAGATGAATAGAAAACTGGTTGGCAGAGAGGAAACAAAAAGTGTTGGAATTAATGGGTCCTTTACAATTTGCAGACAGTAACTAGTGAGGTGTCATAGGGAGTGGTGCTGGAACGCCAGCTATTCACAACATATATTCATGATTTGGACGAAGGAACAAAATGTAACATCTCCAAATTCGCAGATGATACCATGTTGGGTGGGAGGGTGAACTGTGACGAGGATGCAAAGATCCTTCAGCATGATCTCGACAGGTTGGCGAGGGGCAAATGAATGGCAGATGTAGTATAATTTGGATAAATGTGAAGTTATTCACTTTGGAAGCAAAAACAAGAAGGCAGATTACTATCTGAATGGCTGTAAATTGGGAGAGGGGAGTGTGCAGTGGGACCTGGGTGTCCTTGTACACCAGTTGCTGAAGGTAAGCATGCAGGTGCAGCAGGCGGTAAAGAAGGTAAATGGTATGTTGGCCTTCATTGCGAGAGGTTTAGAGTACAGGAGCAGGGATGTGTTGTTGCAGTTATACAGGACCTTGGTGAGACCACACCTGAAATATTGTGTGCAGTTTTGGTCTCCTTTTCTGAGAAGGACGCTCTTGGTCTCGAGGGAGTGCAGTGAAGATTTACCAGGCTGATCCCGTGGATGGCGGGTCTGATTGACTGGGTTAGGATTGTTTTTGCTGGAGTTCAGACGAATGAGTGAGGGGATCTCATAGAGACCTATAAAATTCTAACAGGACTGGACAGGGGAGATGCTGGGAGGATGTTCCCGATGGTGGGTGTGTCCAGAACCAGGGATCACAGTCTGAGGATTCAGGATAGACCATTTAGGACGGAGATGAGGAGACATTTCTTCACCCAAAGAGCGGTGAGCCTGTGGGATTCATTACCACAGGAAGTAGTTAATGCCAAAATATTGAACATATTCAAGAGGTGACTAGATACAGCATTTGGGGCGAATGGGAGAAAGCAGGATTACGTATGGAGTTGGATGATCAGCCATGATCGTGATGAATGGCTTGAAGCAGGCTCAAAGGGCCAAATGGCCTCCTTCTGCTCCTATCTTCTATGTTTCTATCTCTGACACTGAAGCAGTCCGTGTCCAATACAACAAGATCTGGACAATATCCAGGTTTGGGCTGACAAGTGGCAAGTGACATTCGCGCCACACAAATGCCAGGCTATGACCATCACCAATAAGAGACAATCTAACCACCGCCCCTTGACATTCAATGGTGTTACCATCACTGAATCCCCCACTATCAACATCCTGGGGTTATCATTGACCAGAAACTTAATGTGGTGAGTCCAGTTAACAGAGTAGCTACAAGAACAGGCCAGAAGCTGGGAATACTGCCGCGAATAACTCACCTCCTGACTCCCCAAATCCTGTCCACCATCTACAAGGCACAAGTCAGGAGTGTGAAGGAATACTCCCCACTTGCCTGGATGGGTGCAGCCCCAACAACACTCAAGAAGCTTGACACCATCCAGGAAAAAGCAGCCCCCGCTTGATGGGCACTACATCCACAAATATCCACTCCCTCCACCACTGACGCTCAGTACAGCAGTGTGTACCATCTACAGGATGCACTGCAGAAATTCACCAGACATCCTCAAGACAGCACCTTCCAAACCCACGACCACTTCCATCTAGAAGGACAAGGGCAGCAGACACATGGGAACACCGCAATTGCAAGTTTCCCTCTGAGCCACTCACCATCCTGACTTGGAAATATATTCCCGTTCCTTCAGTGTCACTGGGTCAAAATCCTGGAATTCCCTCCCTAAGGGCATTGTGGGTCACCCTACAGCAGGTGGACTGCAGCAGTTCACGAAGGCAGCTCACCACCACCTTCTCAAGGGGCAACTAGGGACGGGCAATAAATGCTGGGCCCAGTCAGTGACACCCACATCCCACAAAAAGAATAAAAATAAAAATTAAGACTTTCCATATTTCCTGCAATCTCATGGGTCAAACTAATCAAAGCCTTGGCTCTGAGACAATTAAGAGTAAACAATTAATGGTCACCATCAGACTCTACCTTCCAATAGGAATAGAGAGCTACAACTTACCACTTTTTAAAAAATGTTTGAAATCAAGAGTAAGGGAAGTTACAAAAATATATTTAAACATTGGAATGTTTCAAAGGAACGTACAAGAACAAAATGACACTGAGTGCCCAGTACCAGCACATTGTTGTCCCAGTCACATAGCATGTT
>NC_063368.1:20199835-20209125 GCF_021869965.1 Rhincodon typus
GAAAGGAGAGTAGTCTAAATTAGCCCCAGGCTCGATCACTGAGGAAATGCTTGGAAATGTATTTTCCAGTGCTTAACCCAGCAAATACAAATCAAAAGTTTGTCATGTTGAACTAGCTATGTAATGAACGAGATTTGTCAAATTTCTTTCAAGACTAGGCAGGATTTAGAATCATAGAATTCCTACTACAGGAGCAGGCTATTTGGCCCATCGAGTCCACACCAACCCTCTGAAGAGCATCCTACCCAGATCCACACCCCACCCCATCCTATCCCGGTAAACCTGTATTTCCCATGGCTAATCCACTGAACCTGCACATCCCTGGTCACTATGGGCAATTTAGCATGGGCAATCCACCCTAACATACATATCTCTGGGCTGTGGGAGGAAACCGGAGCACCCGGAGGAAACCCACGCTGACACAAGGAGAATGTGCAAACTGCACAGTCACCCAAGGGTGGAATCAAACCCAGGCCCATGGCACCATGAGGCAGCAGCGCTAACCACCGAGCCACTGTGCATTTAACGACTACTGAGGTCTTGCTCGCTGGTGGAAGTCTCATCCTGCCTAATGAAAGGCTTCTTAGGGATCAGGGATCAGGGATCCTGGGGGCAGAAAGCCCAGCCATCAGCAGCCAATCC
Organism: Rhincodon typus; assembly: GCF_021869965.1. NCBI lineage: Eukaryota > Metazoa > Chordata > Chondrichthyes > Orectolobiformes > Rhincodontidae > Rhincodon > Rhincodon typus. The sequence goes on from NC_063368.1 coordinate 20,200,478, forward strand.
AAAGCCAGCAGCTGCCAGGACTCACCAATGCCATACAGTGGCTGCTGATGGTATTGTAACCAAAGAGGCCAACGATCAGCACTGGACCCCAGGTCTACAGGTGAGCTGGCCTGGGGGCTGGTAGGAGAGGCTGGGTTGGTGAATAGGCTTGTTTTTTGGTGGAGAGTGGGGAGGTGGGTGATAACTCTTGGGGCTACCTGAAGGCTCCAGTTGGAGACAGGTTGGGAAGGTCAGTCATGCAGCATCCTGGCTCAGGCCTCACTTTGATGAAGGCAGGAGGCAGACTGGCCTCGTTCCATTCTCCATCAGACTGAAAACCCGGTTTGGGGACGGCTATGTAACCCTGAACAACCACCACCACAACCCCACCCCCAGAACCGCGCTCCTCCCCATTCAATATATTTATTTACAAAGACTGTGAGCCTTTCCAGTCCAGTGCACAGGGTTGGCCCTCTTGATTTTGGAAGCAAGCAGGTGACATTGTCTCAGGGTCTGGCTCACGTCAATTTTCAGCCCAACAGAGGAGGCCTGTTTACTCTGAATCCTAGCCCAGGCAGCAATGCCATTAATCCAAAGTCAATGCGTACACATAAACAAACCTGTTGTCTTGGACTATGATCAGATTGTCATCTGGATCGATTGTAAGGACACGTGGCTTGTGAAGGCCATCAACTGTACTCAACAACTGTCTCTTAAACCTTCCAGTGGGCGAAAACACCAGGATCCTATTGGGTTCAGTGACATAGATATTGTCATTTCCATCAACACAGACACTGAAAGGATTAAGATGACATTGTATCCCATTCACAAAGCTCTCACTGCAGACGGTTACGAGCACTCCAGATCGAGTGAAGATCACAACACATTTCTTCCCACAATCAGACACAATGAATTCTTCTTCACTGTTCACTGCAATGAAAAGAAATCTACTACCATCATAACCCCTTGGCTTAATCCTGTCAACTACACGGCCATCGAGATCATACAGAGAGATGGAACATAGTGTTCCTTCGCTCACAGCCACATATACATCTTCATACGCGGCAATAGGGTACGCTGACTCGGAGCCTCGGAGGAGGAGCTTTCTCACCAGCGATCCGTCCATTTCTAAGAAGTAAAGCCTGTTCTTGGCGGAACACACAATAATATCGTCACAGATGGCCACGCTACACGGGTCTTCATCTTCATCTGGCAGTGAGATAATCCTGTTCAATGATCCACCTTTCCAGTAACACTTCAGGACCGCGTTCTCTTCATCCGCAACAATGATGTCTCCATCTTCGGAAGTACAGATGCCTGTCAATTTGGGCACCATGTTATGGTCCACCTTAGTGTCAAAGTGATATTTCTGAACTGCCCATTGTTGGGACTGAGCGGTGGCCTGGGTTTCAGCAATGCATGTCAGCTGCCCAGTATTGGGGAAAATTGGCTGGGATTCAGGACCTGAACCTTCACCCAATGTGACAGTGAAGAGATGAGTTTCTGATATTATACTCCGGACGTATTTGTTGACCATTAGCTTGGGGCAGGCTTTGTTTAATTCTTGGATGTTGAATGGTTGCAATGAACTGATCTGATCTTGTAAAATGCTCTCCAAACATACTATCTCCTTCGCATTACAATCCATCATAACCCTCTCACCATGTTCTCTCATGCTCTTTGTCTTCTCCTTCTGAAGCTCAAGGTTAGATTTGGCAGCTTTGATTAACTCTTCCTGTTTCTTCACATACTCCGAAACAGTTTTTTTGATGGCATCTCCCTGTTTAAACAGATCATTTAAAACCTCAGTCAGAGTGCTCTCTAAGTTGGAAATTATAGACAATTGCGTTGTTTTCACTTTGTCCATTGCTTCATCCAGTTCACTCTCTTGTTGGGCTAGAGACTGGGGAACTGTGCTGAGTCTTTCCAAAAGTTTCTTCACTGTGGGTTTCTTTACCTCAGCCGCCTCAGCGATCCCAAGCCGTTTATGTTTGTTGCAGGAATGGGAATAACATTTGTAGCAAATGACCCGGTCACACGTGCTGCAGTAATGACGGACTCGCTCCTTGGGGTGAAACTGGCAGCAGACCTTTTGCTGCATTATCATCCCTATATCGGCTTTATCCAGCAGGGCAGGGGCCAGGTCCACCACGTTATGGGTGCTGTAGTTAATCTGATGACTGTCCCCACAAGCTCTACACAGGTAGTGTAAGCAACTGATACACTGGGCCACTGCAGAGTTCTTGACTTTCCAGCCTTGGGGACAAAGGGTACATACCAACTCCTTCTTCTCCTCCTCCTTTTCCGGGCTTTTGAAGATATCCAGAAGGCTGTTGATGTAGAAGCTTGTCTGCAGGCTGCTAATGCCAGCACTCACATCAACGACGTCCCTACACTCTGGGCACATGATCTTACCAGCCTTCACCAGCTTTTGGAGGCATTCTTGACAGTACGTGTGTTGACAGGGCAACATTTTGGGCTGTGCCATCGTTTCAAGGCAGATTTTACAATTTAAAATATCATGTTGAATTTTATCAGCAATAGCTGATGAAGTGGCCATCGTGTCAGGTACAATCTGAAGAGGAAAGCAGAGAGAGAGAGAGAGAGTAACCCTCAGCAGTCAGTTCTTGAGAAGATGTGGCTAGGATTCCGAGCAGACCGTGAATGCATCAGAACAGATTTCAGTTTTAGGTTTTGCTGAATCGGAACCGGAACCGAAACCGAAACCGGGAGGGGGAAGAGGGGAGGGGTAACGCCGCCAGGGAAAACAAACCCTTTCCGAACCCATCAAGACTGAGACGGAGTAAAAGGGGCAGCTTCCGGGGCTCAATTCCCCCCCAAAATAGCACCATCTCCCCACAAACAAAATACAAGAAACTGCAAGGGTCAGGTATAACTGGGCGGCCTCAGGGTTAAAGGCGAGCGGCTGTACCCCCCTGGGGAGGGGGTGGGTGAGTACACAGAGGGTAAACAGCCTGGCCCAGCCCAGGGACAGGTTGCTGCCCCCACCCCGGGGACCCACTTCATGAAAGCCCATCCCGTGCGGAGGCTGGTGCAGGGTCTCTCTCTGTGGTTCCCACTTACCTGCGGGGCTCTGGTTCTGGTGAGTCACACTGGCTACTCTCCCGGAGCAGGGTGAGCTGTATCAGCCGTGTCCTCTCTCCCGAGCCAAGGCAGAGAGTCCGAGCCCCGCCCGCCGTTCACCCAGAGAGAGAGAGAGAGAGAGATAGAGAGAGCAGATCCGCTCCCAGCCTCTGGGCTTCCTCTTCCTGCGCACACACACACAGCAAAGTGAGACTGTGCGAAACAAACTCAACTCCATCTGATTCCCCCCCTCCCCACAATCCTAAACAATTTAAATTAATGCAGCAAACTCGTCTTGTCTCACGTGTATTTCCAAAGTGCAGCGAATGCTGAAACCTCTCTCATGTGTTTGCAGGTTCGGTTCAGTAGACGTTTTCACGGAAGTACTCCCTTTGTAATAACTCCAGCACTACAGTCCATTATTGCAGATTGTAGAGGGATCCATGGTTATGGCAGCACAGAGGGATTTGGGAGTCCAAGCACATCAATCAGAAAAAGGCCAGCACTCCACTCCAGTCAGGGATAGGGAAGGTTAATGGAATGTTGGCTTTTATTTCAAAGAAATGGAGGATAGGACATAGAACAGTACAGGCCTTTTGGCCCAGGATGTTGTGCCGACCTATTATCCTACTCTAAAAGCATTAAACTCATGGCTAGAAACCTAAAGACTTGGTCAATGTGAGGGATTAAACCCATGATCTTAACATGATTAGCACTATGCTCTAACTAACTGAGCTAACCAACCACCACAAAGACTCAGATCATAGATCATAGAATCCCTACAGTGTGGAAACAGGCCCTTCAGCCCAACAAGTCCACCCTGCCCCTCAAAGCATCCCACATAGCCCACCTAATCTACACATCCCTGAACACTACGGACAACTTAACATGGCCAATCCACCTAACACATCTTTAGACTGTGGGAGGAAACTGGAGCACCTGGAGGAAACCCACGCAGACACTTGGGGAAGGAGCACCTGGAGGAAAATAACAGGGAAGTCTTGCTAAATCTGTACAAGGTGTTAGTTAAACCATTAGCTAGAACACAGTGAACAGCTTCAATCTTATTTAAGGCAGTATCTTTTTATTGCAAAAATATACTTTATTCATAAAAGATCTTTATGGATATATGCAGGTACTAAAACAGTTCTATACAGTCTTTGCATATTAACAGAAACAAACATTGATCTGACATTGTCTGGCATTTCTGACTTATACAGGACACTATTTACATACATTTGAGACATCGGGATAGTCCGATAACTGAATGGACTCCTATTTACCTTCAGTGGGAAGACCTCAGACAGTGGTCCTTTCCCACTGTGTCTTGCCAGCAGCTGCCCCAAGCTTTAGTGCATCCCTCAGCACGTAGTCCTGGGCCTTGGAAGGTGTCAGTCTGCAGCACTCGGTCGGGGCCAACTGCTTGCTCTGGAAAACCAACAAGGTTTGGGAAGACCGAAGAGCATCTTTCACTGTGTTGATGGTCCTCCAGGCGCAGTTGAGGTTGGTCTCGGTGTGTGTCCCGGGGAACAGACTGCAGAGCACAGAGTCCCGTGTCATGGAGCTGCTTGGGACGAACCCCAATAAGAATCACTGCATCTCTCTCTCCAGACTTCCTTAAAAAGGCACATTCCAGAAGGAGATATAGGAGTTGGGAGGTCATATTGCAGCTGTACAGGACATTGGTTAGACCATTTGGAATACTGTGTTCAATTCTGGTCTACTATAGGAGAGATGCTGTGAAACTTGAGAGGGTTCAGAAAAGATTCACAAGGATGTTGCCGGGGTTGGAGGGTTTGAGCTATAGGGAGAGGCTGAATAGGCTGGGGCTATTTTCCTTGGAGTGTCGGAGGCTGATGTGACCTTACAGAGGTTTATAAAATCATGAGGGGCATGGATAGGGTGAATAGCCAAGGTCTTTTCCCCAGGGTAGGGGAGTTCAAAACTAGAGGGGCATAGGTTTAAGGTGAGGGGTAAAGATTTAAAAGGGACCAGAGGAGCAACTTCACGCACAGGTGGTGAGTGTATGGAATGAGCTGCCAGGGGAAGTGGTGGAGGCTGGTACAATTACAACATTTAAAAGGCATCTGGATGGGTACATGAATAAGAAGGATTTAGAGGGATATGGGCTAAATGCTGGCAAATGGGACTGGATTAATTTAGGATATCTGATCGGCATGGATGAGTGGGACTGAAGGGTCTGTTTCAGTCTCTATGACTCTATGAGATGTGTAACAGTCTCAATGCCCCCTGCAGCCACTTTGAGGGTGGTGTACGGTGGCACAGACCAACTGGACGTGCATAAAGGCTCTCAGGAGGAATGCCCATCTCACCACCAGCCAAGCAATGCTTTGATTCTTATTGGAAAGTTTTGATGATGAAGCATTCTGCCAAATAACTTTGACAGTCTGCTCAGGGAACAACCCAACAGGATCCACCCTCTCCTTTTCCAGCAGGGTCTCGAGGACACTATGTGCTGACCACTTCCTGATGGACTGGTGGCCAAAGTTGTTTTTCTTCACAAATTTCTTCATAAAGGATAGGTGATACAGAATGGTCCAACTACATTCCACGGCAGTGAGGCCAGTCCCATCCTTCAACACCAGGGACAGTTAGAACCTCAATACGTAGAGACACTTGGTGTTTGCGTGTCATGGGTGTACACGCAGCTTGATGCAGCCGTACACAAAGGATGAGGGTGATGTTGGGTACATTCTCCTCCCATTTATCCAGAGTTTTGTACATGGTGTCCTTGTGAACACGATCCACTTTAGACCTCCAGATGAAGTGGAAGATGATTCAGATGATTGCAACGGCACATGTTCAGCAAATAGGCCAAACCTGTGTCACGTATCACAACAGAGAGAGTGCCTTATCACCTAATGACCAGGTTTTTATATGCAATGGAGAGGGAGCAAAAGACCAGTTTCTGCCTCATTCCAAGATATGCTCCTTCCAAGATTTTGCACATTCCTGGCCCCTCTGAGCCATATTCCCTACGTCCAGGTAGTCTGTCCTAATGGTGAAGGGGATAAAGGATCAGTTGACCCAGTTTCCAAAGAACATGGCCTCGCTCTTGCCTTGGTTTACTTTGGCTCATGAGGACAGTTCAAACTGGTTGCAGATGCTCACGAGACAGCGGATCCGAGCAGAAAACAGTGACCTCATCCATGTACAGGGAGGCTTTAACCTGCAGGCCCCCTGCTGCCTGGACCAGTCACCCCTCTCAGGCTCACATCCTTCCTGACAGACTGAGCAAAAAGCTCTATGCAACACACAAACTAGGCAGGAGAAAGTGGGCAGCCTTGCTTGACTCTGGATCTGATCAAGAAGCTTTCTGATTCCCATCAATTCATAATCATTGCCAGTCCCTTGCAGATGAGGATGACTCTCTTCCACTCTCGGGGTGGGTCTGTAAGTGGCTGTACAGACCAATGTGGCTACCACAGGATCTGTTACATTTGGGGCAGGTGGTGGTCACAGGAAGGGGATGGTTGGGGCATTGATGTGGCAGCGTGCTCCTTTCGCTCCTTTCACCCGGCCTCCACTTGTTCCAGATGGCAACTCTCAAGGTGCTTGATACCTTCCCAAATACTCCTCCTCCACTTTGGACAGTCCTGTGCCAGTGATTCCCCGGTGTCTGTGGGAATGTCGCACTTTGCCAGTGAGGCCTTGAGGGTATCACTGAAGCCCCACCTGGGGCTCACCTGCCGTTTCAGAGCTGGGAGTAGCGCACTTGCTCGGGGGAGTCTCGTGTCGGTCATGCAGACAACGCATTGATTGAGACTGCACTAACAATGTTGGTATAGAGCAGTCAGATCCAGTTACGGATTCCCTCCCCAAAGTCTGTGTTAGAGAACATGTCCCACATGTACGTGTGTGATATCCTGCCAAAGGCCTTCTCCTGGTCCAGGCTGATGAGGCCGGCATCCACCCCCCTGTCCTGCATGTCGGTGATCGTATCCCTGAGTAGCGCGAGGCTCTCAGCGATCATCCTGCCCGGTACAGCACAGGTCTGGTCGGGGTGAATTACTGATTCCAGAGCAGACCTGACCCAGGTGGCGAAGACCTTAGAAAGGATTTTGCTGTCTGCATTCAGCAGTGAATTTGGTCACCCATTTCTAATTTCCTCCTTCTCCCCCTTCCGCTTGTAGATGAGGGTGATGATACCTTGCCTCATGGATTCACACATGGTACCTCATGTAAAGACAACAATCTCTTCCCTCAATGTCAGCAAAATGAAGGAGCTGGTCATCAACTTTAGGAAGTGAAGTGGAGAACATGCCTCTGTCTGTATCAGTGGTGCTGGGATGGAGATGGTTGAGGGCTTCAAGTTCCTGGGAGTAAATATCACCAACAGTCTGTCCTGGTCCATCCACATCAATGTGACAGTCAAGAAAGCACAATGTCTCTACTTCCTCAGAAGGCTAAAGGAAATTCAGCATGTCCACAATGACACTTACCAACTCTTATAAATGCACCATAGAAAGCATCCTATCCAGATCTATCACAGCCTGGTATGGCAACTGCTCTGCCCAAGACCACAAGAAATTACAGAGAGTTGTGAACACAGTCCAGGCCATCACAAAAACCAGCCTTCCTTCCACTGACTCTGTCTACACTTCCCACTGCCTCGGGAAAGCAGCCAACATCAAAGACCCCTCCCATTCCAGTTATACTCTCTTTCACCCTCTTCCATCAGGCAGAAGATACAAATGTTTGAAAACATGCACCAACAGATTCAGGAACAGCTTTTTCCCTGCTGTTATCAGGCTTATGAACGGATCTCCCATATAGATCTTTCTCTGCTCCTTCTCGAGCTGTAATGCTATATTCTGCATTTGATTCAATAACCCTGATGTACTTATGTAAGGTACGATTTGTCTGGATAGTAGGCAAAACAATACTTTTCACTATATCTCAATACATATGACAATAATAAATCAAACAAAATCAAATCCAGCAGGACCTGGCCATTCAAGTCCAATTGAGCCAAATGTAACTTGGCAACTCGGCCTGTAAGCCGTCATTTACATGAGTTTTGTTCTTTTCTAAGGACTTGAACACCTTTGAGGATGAAGAACCTCTCAATATTCCCTTTGACTGTTTCCCACTCATCTGTTGGAGACTCAAAGAGGGCTTTCATGGTTCTCCAACCTGTGTAATCCTTTTTGAGCTCCTCCATGTTTTCTGGGGTCAGCAGGTCATGTTCAGCTTCCATGTTCCCTTGCTGGCCCACTGATCATCCTGCACCTGACAGTCAGCCAGTAGGAGGCAGTGGTCAAAGAAACACCGGCTTGACATCAGTGAATCTGACTGAGAATGCTCGGGACACAAACAGGAAATCTATCCTTGAGTGGATAGACCCGTGTGGCAGCAACCAGGTGTATCTGCTCTGCAAGACATAGTAGGAACTGCAGATGCTGGAGAATCTGAGAATAACAAGGTGTAGAGCTGGATGAACACAGCAGGCCAAGCAGCATCAGAGGAGCAGGAAAGCTGACATTTCGGGCCTAGACCCGAAACGTCAGCCGTATCTGCTCTGCGCTCTGTCTGCATGGATACTGAAGATGTTGCTCTGCGCT
>NC_063368.1:20209135-20209721 GCF_021869965.1 Rhincodon typus
TGAAGATGTTGCTCTGCGCTCTGTCTGCAGGGATACTGAAGATGTTGTGCAGTTTGACAACTTTAATTGTTCCCATCAGGAAGCTGAACGTGTCGTCCATTTTAATGTCAGCTCCTTCAGATTGTCCATCCGTATCGATGATGCAGTTAAAATCTCCAGCAAGAATGACCAGCCTGGCCGTCTCTAGCAGCAGTGGAGCCAGCTGCTCGATCTGTACCTCTGGGGCGTACACAGTAATTAATCTCAGGGAGCGTTTCTGTATGTAACGTCTGTTTCAAGGAGGTGCCTGCCCACTACCTCCTTAACCTCGGAGATGGTGAAGTTGCCTCCTTGCAGCAGAGTGCCCAGGCCAGAGGAACAGCTATCATTCCGTGCCCTCCCCCAACTGTGGGACCATAGATTTGACCATTTCCTGTAGCTGCTGAGGTGCGGATCCTGCACTCCTGCAGAAACAGAAAGTCTGCTTTGACTTTGGTCAAATAAACCAAAGTAGAAACACATTGTGTTGTGAATTTAATGCTGCTCACATTAATGCTGGCAATTTTCAAAACCATTTTATAAGGTTTTTATGATTATCAAGAGTCCA
>NC_063368.1:20210221-20210575 GCF_021869965.1 Rhincodon typus
GGTATCAATGTGGATTTCACAAGTTTCAAAATCTCCCCTCCCCCTACTGCATCCCAAAACCAGTCCAGCTCGTCCCTGCCTCCCTAACCTGTTCTTCTTCCCACCTATCCCCTCCTCCCACCTCAAGCCGCACCTCCATCTCCTACCGACCAACCTCATCCCGCCCCCTTGACCTGTCCGTCCTCCCTGGACTGACCTATCCCCTTCCTAACTCCCTACCTACACTCACCTTTACTGGCTCCATCCCCGCCTCTTCGACCTGTTTGTTTCCTCTCCACCTATCCTCTCCTCTATCCCTCTTCTATCCGCCTCCCACTCTCTCCCTATTTATTTCAGAACCCCCTTCCCCTCCCC
>NC_063368.1:20210675-20222284 GCF_021869965.1 Rhincodon typus
AGGCCCGAAACGTCAGCCTCTCTGCTCCTATGATGCTGCTTGGCATCATCCAGCTCTACACCTTGTTATCTCGGATTCTCCAGCAGCCTGGTTCCCCTTAAAAATGTGCCACTCGGGATTTTGTTTGTCTGGCTCCCTCTGGTGGGCCTTGGCCTTCAGCACCGCAGCCTCCAATGGGAGCTCGCTGGCCTCTAGTAAGGTCTATTATTTGTCCATGTTTAATTGGGGTGCCTCCCGTGGTAACAAATCCCCTTCTTCCCCAAACAGTCATGTAATCGTGTACAATTCCAAACGCATATCTAACGTCAGTGTAAATATTAACCCTTCTCCCCGCCGCCTCCGTGAAGGCCTGGGTCAGGGCAACTAGCTCTGCTACCTGGGCCGATAGGCCTCCTTCTATCCTCCCCGCTCGGACTACTCGTAAGTCCGCGTTAACTACCGCCCATCCTGTTCGTGGCGACCCATGTACATATTTCCGAGAGCCATCCACAAACAGGATTTCGTCTGGTGTCTCCAGGGGCACCTCATCGTCTACATTCCCACATTCGTGTGGCTCACCATCTCCTAATATGCCTTCCGCTGGGTTCTCCCAGGTGTCCCACAAAATGGTTATGGATTTGGTAGGTGGCAGGAGGACCGCTTCCCACTTTGCCCTTCTCATGTTAGAGATGGACCGTAATTTCCCCGTATTTAACATTTCTACCAGAGTGTGTTTGGTATGTAAAATAATATTCCCTGTCATTACTATTGGCTCACTAACCCTCACGGCCCATGCGGCACAGTCTAAGGTGGCTATACACCTGGGTAAACCGTTCACCACGAGTCCTTCCGCAGTAGAGTAGTACCCTATGGGTTGTTGTTTGTCTCCGTGGACCCGGGTCACTACCACTGAGTAGAATCCTCCCTCATTATTACAATAAATGTGGAAGTCTTTACTAGTGTCAGGTAGTCCCAGTCCTGGGGCTGACATTAATTCCGCTTTTAGTTTAGTATAAGTTTCATCTTGTTCAGGCCCCCAATCCACGGGGTCCATGGCTGGTTTCCCCCCTTTTACCAGTCGTTGTATTGGTTCTACCAATTTGGCAAACTCAGGGATAAAATTCCTGCAGTAATTAAACAAGCCCAAAATTATCCTCACACCACGGACTGTCACAGGTCGTGGCATTTGTTGTATAGCGGTTTTCCTATCTACAAGCATTTCTTTTGTGCGTTGGGAGATCAGATGTCCCAGGTACAGGACCTTAGTTTTCCCTATCTGGGCTTTCTTCGGACTTGCTTTAAGACCCTTGTCCTTCAAGTGTTTCAGAACTAGGTGTAGTGCCTCTTGGTGGCCAGGTTCGGACTCCGAGGCCAGTAAGATGTCATCTACATATTGGAGTATGGCACTGCTGTGGGGCAGTTCGATTTCCCTGAGTATATCGCTCATTGCCTGGTGAAAGATGGCCGGGCTGTTATGGAATCCCTGGGGGAGTCGGGTCCATGTGTACTACCTGTCCCCGATGGTAAATGCGAACTTATCTTGGGAGTCATGATGGAGTGGGATAGACCAGAATCCATTGACAATGTCCAGTACAGTAAAGATTTTGTGGGCCGGGGTGCAACTTCGGTGTGACCTTATTCAGGGCTGTGCAATCAATTGTGAGTCGGTAGCTTCCATCAGGTTTACTCACTGGGCAGGTGGGGGAGTTGGTGGTACTTGTGGTTTCTCGGAGAATTCCCCTTCCCATGAGCCCTTCAACGATTTCCACAACTGCCCTCCTAGCCCCCGGTTTGATGGGGTACTGTCGGTGTGGTTTATGTTCCGGGCCTTCTACTACTATGGGGTCGATTTTAATTAGCCCAGTATCTAGTTTAGTTTCTGCCCATACCCCTGGGACGGAGGTGCAAATGGCGCCAAACCTATTGTCCTCCAATTGCCAACACGTCCTGTTGCAGATGCGGCTTGGACCATTTCCAAATGGCTTGCATAGGCTCCCATTTTCTCCTTTCTCCCATCGGGAGGGGGCCAAATTAATTCGCCTTTCCTGCAATCTATTAGTACCTCAGACTCTTTCATCAAATCGTTTCCCATGATAGTTCCTTCATTATTTTTACACACATAAAATCGCATTGGTATATACAAATTATTAATTTCCACCAAAGTGGTTTCACTCAAGTACGCAGGGGTTTTTTGCCCGCTAATGCCCTTTACATAGATCATTTTGTTAGTTGTGGGCAGGGATAGGTCAGTGATGGATATGGAGGCTCCTGTGTCCACCAGCATCTCACATTGTCTGCCCCCCTACTAGTGCAGACACGTAAATCCTACCTTCCTTATTACCTGTGCCCGTGGGTGCTGCCGGATGTCAGTCTGTCTCCCTTTGAGAAGTTGCGGTTGTTGGTTTACCATGTTTTTCCCAACAGGTGCCCTCAGAGTGGCCCCTCTTGCCGCAATGTTGGCAAGTGCTTCCAGACCTCCCTTTGTTCTGTTTTGGGACTCTACATTCCCTGGCAAAGTGCCCCGTCTTGCCGCAGTTGTGGCAGGGGATTTCGGTTTTATCTTTGTCACGGCACCAAGTTTTCTTGTTTTATTCGAATGGGGGGTCTTTCTCCCATCCCTTCTTTAATTCCAGATGCCCATTCTACCAACTCGTCATAATCTCTGGTGGCAATTACCCCCATCTTCAGGATCGCCTGGTGAGCGGGTGATAACCCATCTTTGAATGCCTGTATAAATGCCCTATCAGTATGGTTTGTATCTGGCATCCCTGAACATTCTTGATATACATTGAACAATCCCGTATTCAGATACCCCTTCTCCCTTCTGTTGTTTAGTGTTTGTGATTTTGGACCAATTGGTGGGGGCATTTCCCAGGACCTGTTGGACTTCGGCCTTAAAGCGGTTAAAGGGTTCTTCTTGTGCCTCTCTTTCGGCTGTTAATTCTACGACATGAGTCCACCATCCACCTCAGTAATCGTGTTTAGCTTGGGCTGTGGTGTCAGCCTGACCAGAACCGACCCCATTAACCGCCAATTATCTTGCGGGCAAGCCGCTCGAACAAGTTGGTGTATATCTCATAGGTGTAATTGGTGCCCCACCCAAATAGTGTCTAATTCGGCCCAGAATTTAGCATTGGCGCTTCTAGGTTGTAACTTTCCCAGGGACGCCAATATCTGTTGTCTTTCTCCTGGTGTGAAGGGCTGATATCTAGCGGTTGGGGCTGCCAGGGTCCCGCCCTGCGTTACCGGGGCGAGGTTAACTTCCTCACTCAGACTCTCCTCTGGGGCAGTGGGCCCTTCCCTGGGATGGTATGGGGGCAAGGGTCCCCACTGACCCTCTGCTAAGAACTGGTTCCTTTTTTCTAGTTCCCTAATTCGTGATTCTAGGATCCTTTTTACCTCCGTCCACCTCCTCGTTGACTCTGATGTTTGCCCTATAAGGCCGGCCAATTGATGTACTAAAAGGACTGTGGTTTTCTTAGTCCTATCTTTCTTCTGTCTTAAGAGCCAATCTCGCTGTTGTTCTAGGGCCTGGGACGGATCCCATCCCCCCTTTTTCATCTGTTTAATGAGTGAATGTCTATCTGTCATACATTGATTAATGAGAGACCCCGGGGGTCCCCATTGATCTTCCTTCCCCGCCATGATAAATGATAGGTTTATACTCACAATCTCCCCTGATCTCTCGACTGCGTTTAACCCACTGGCCACGTCCCATTCGTGTTTTCCCACCGGCCGCGTCTCACTCGGGGTTGTTCCTATCGGAGTCCGGCAATAGCTATTGTGGGAATGATCAAGTCCCCGTATCCCGCTTATTTCAAGTCTCTCTCAGCAGTCTCACAACATTACACTCTCACGTTACATTTGAGTATCACATCCCGGGTACCTCTTCTCCAGTCTCTACACCTACTTCAGGGTCCTGACCTTCGCTTGGGGGATTTCCCCTCTTAACAACCGGTCTAAGGCTGCGTGTTAGAGACGGGTACCCCCTTGTCCATTTTTGCTCAACTCAAACGACAGACAGTCTTACATTCACACTCAGCAGATTATTGAATACTGCGGTCCAACTCACTTAACTCTGTGTTCACTATCCTGTCCCAGTGCCCGGGCCATGGCCACGCTGCCCGGACCGTAGACAGAATCCTGCCGACTACGCCAAATTGTTGTAGGTAAAATGTTACCAAGTACAAATCTGTAGTGAGTCAGACACAGCTTTATTAACAAAAGCTTTTGGGAGAAGCAGGGACCTCAAAGGGGCCTCACCAAAACTTCTCGGCTATTACAGACGATTTCAAAGGTTATATACATTTGCTGTCACGCGCCAACCTCCCCCTCAAGTCATGTACACAGTTCTTTAATCTGTTCCAGGCGTCTTGCAAAGTGGGTGATGGTTAGTGCTGGTATTGTTTTCACGCGCAGGATTTGTTGTTTCAGCGGATGTTTCATCCTGATTGTGTAAAGTTTGATCTAAAGGTCCACTTCCTTATCAGAGTTGTTGTGGAATTTGTTGTGTCGTTAATCTCTTTACTTCCTCCTTCAGTTGTTAATCTCTTTACTTCCTCCTTCAGTTGTTAATCTCTTTACTTACTCCTTCAGTCCCCCCTTGTGGTCAGAGTCATGAGGACTTATGGCCTCTAGACCACTTACAGCCATTTTTCGAGTGTCACCCATCAAGGGGCACTCAACAGTCTTGTTGGTGTGCACACTTGCACCTGGCATAATTCTTGCAGTTAAGATTTTACAGCACGAATTAAAGACAGCCATAACAACACAGCAAGCAATAACGATTATACTCAGTATAAACAAAGCATGCAGCAGGTATGTCCCCCAAGATCCACCTAGCAACCATTCGAGCCAACCGTCCCCTTTCTTGGGGCCTTGCCTGAAGTCATCAAGCTGCTTTCTTATATCATTAATGTCTTGGGTGACGTTATAGGATTCATCCGTAACATGTGTTATACAGTTGTCCCCTACTATCGTGCACACCCCACCCTGCTGGGCTAACTGGTAATCGACGGCATACCGGGTCTGCTGCGCATAGAGTCGTAACTCGGCAAGCTCTCGGTCTATAGCATCCAACCCCTTTGCCGTGCTATTTCCCAGGATGGTCAGTCCACAGACGAGGTAGTTCCTATTTTTGGCACTAATGACTCCCACTGCTCCCCCCAGAGACAGGGCCCCGAGGAACCTGTAGCCAAATGAGGACGCCAGTGTTCCCGAGTCCTCCCAGTCTGCACAGAATTTCTCGCTAATGGCTCGGGTCACTATCTTCCTACGGGTGTGTCCTCTCTGGGGCACGGCACAGTAAGCGGTCCTATTGTCCCTACTGCAAAGAGGACTGGGAGGGTTGGTGTGGCTGTTGTGAAGTTCCCATTGAGGAGGAACACAAAGCCTTTCTTGGCTCGATAGCATTTGACCTCCTGATTATTTTTCTGCATGAGCCATTTGTACCACCAGTTCCCTGGCTGGTTGGATTTTCTGCCTGACCCCCAAGTTGGTAGGTATCAAATGGATACATCCATGCGGCTGAACTAACATGGGTCCTGTTGCACTGTCCACAAATAAACTGTCTACCTGCAGTTACATTTAGACATCTTCGCTCATTACAAGTGCACGTAAACAGGCCTTTGTTCACTTGGCAATGCTGGCGGGAGCACTGCATCTGCACACAGGAGGCGTTCTTGGGGACTAGAGCGTATGCGCACCCCCATCCCTGTCCTGAGGAGCAAAGCGGGTAACTTAGCTCGTTTGAACATGTTGTGCCATTCTTTCCCCGAGTTCCTGCACAATTGGGGGACTGTATCCTATTTGAGTTTATCAGCTCTACACATCTCCCTTGTATATCTCGTCGGTATGTACCGGTTCGGCCCACACAGGGTACGTCTAATGTATCTGCTGTGTATAGGTCAAAGGGGGTCCACCCAGGGGTGGCTACAAACAACACCTCGACTGACTGTGCAAGTGGGTAGCACACGGTCCGATTACCGTGTAGATGTCTGTGGGTCTTGTAGAACAAGTTGTCCTCTAATCCCGATACACCTGCAACCATGACTATACAGAACACCGTGACCGCATACATCATCTTAAACATGTTTAAACTCAGATGGCGAGACTATATCTTATCACTCTATGTTAACAATGTTCCAAAGGCTATACTGCCCACGCGCAACTTCCCGCTCTCCCGATCAGCTTGCTTGGAGGTCTAGTAGAGGGTCGTTCTGTGAATCAAACATATCATTTAGGATCTCAATTGGTGTCCGCATATTCTTTAAGTTGGGACCAGTGTTTCCAGACGCCCTTCCCTCGCATATCTATGCAAGCGCAAGTGTCTCCACTGATGATAACTTCATAGGGGCCATTCCATTTGGGGGTGAACTCAGGTTTCCCGGGTAGGGTCTTTACTATAACCTTGCTACCTGCCGATGGGACCTCGGGACAATCCTCTAGTTCCCTCTGTTCATCTTGTCCTTCCTGATTGTCCCTCACAGTTTTGCGCCACGCCTTCAACTGGGCGCTCAGTTCCTGCATATAGCGTCGTATTCTATCTCGGAACGGGCCAACGTCGGAACCCCCCGTTATGATAGACACGGGCAGTTGCATTGCTCTGCCGGTCATCAATTCGTATGGGGTTAATCCGGTTGTGTGGCTCGTGGTAGCCCTTAGTCTCATCAGTATCGCAGGCAGGACCTCTGTCCATCGTTTACCAGAGTCTTGCATAGCTTTCGTCAGGGAAGTTTTAAGGGTTCTGTTCATACGCTCCACCATGCCCTAGATTTGGGGATGGTAGGGTATGTGGAACTTCTGTTTAATGCCCATCAGCTGGCATATGGTTTTTATCACTCTTCCAGTGAAATGGGTCCCCTGGTCAGAGTCAATCCCACCTGGGAATGACTTCTTCAGCCAGGATCCTAGCTACTGTGCTAGCTGAGCAATTCCGAGTCGGATACGCCTCTACCCATCTGGTAAATTGGTCAATAATTACCAGGCAATATGTCTTCCCATGGGATTGGGGAAGTGGTCCCGTAAAATCTATCTGTATATGTTCCCAGGGCCCCTTCGGGCATGGCTGGTGTCCCATTCTGATCTTGACGGGCCTGCCCGGGTTGTGCTGGGCACACGTCACACAACGGTGACAGTATCGCGCTATGTCCCTGCCCATGCCTTTCCACCACCATTCTTTTCCGATACTGGTGATCATGGCGTCTCGCCCCACGTGGGACACCCCATGGTGTAATTGCATGAGGGTGTGTTGAACGCACTCGGGGGCCACGACCTTGTCGTTCAATCTCCAGACACCCTTTCCGTCCAGTGTGGCCCCTTGTGCCTTCCACCTAGCACGTTCTACCCCAGGGGTGTCTGCGTGTAGCTGGGTAATACTAATGGTGGGGCCATCCTCAGCAAATGTGGCTGATAAGGGTTGGATATCCTCTGTCTCCAGGGCTGACTTCCCTCTACTGACCCCTTCTCCCGCTTCCAACACACCCCCTCCTCCTGGACACCACCCCAAGGCCTCCTACCCTCCCTTGACCTCTTCATCTCCAACAGCCGTCGAGACATCAATCGCCTCAACCTCTCCACCCCCTCACCCACTCCAACCTCTCCCCCGCAGAACGTGCAGCCCTCCGCTCCCTCCGCTCCAATCCCAACCTCACCATAAAACCCGCGGACAAGGGAGGCGCAGTTGTAGTATGGCGCACTGACCTCTACATCGCCGAGGCCAGGCACCAACTCTCCGTCACCTCCTCCTACCGCCCCCTTGATCATGACCCCACCCCTGAGCACCAAACCATCATCTCCCAAACCATCCACAACCTCATCACCTCAGGTGACCTCCCACCCACGGCCTCCAACCTCATTGTTCCCCAACCCCGCACCGCCCGCTTCTATCTCCTTCCCAAAATCCACAAACCTGAATGCCCTGGTCGACCCATTGTCTCCGCCTGCTCCTGCCCCACCGAACTTATCTCCACCATGCTGCTTGGCCTGCTGTGTTCATCCAGCTCTACACCTTGTTATCTATGTAGTAACAAGGCCTGGTGTGTGGGGTGGGGGGCAGGGACATGGGAGAGTTTAGGCCCTAATATCAATGATATCATCGGTGCTGCTTCCCTGTCTCGTCTGGAATTGGAAAACTTCATCAATTTCACCTCCAATTTCCACCCTGCCCTCACTTTCACCTGGTCTATCTCTGACTCCTCCCTTCCCTTCCTTGATATTTCTGTTTCCATTTCTGGGGATAGACTGGCCACTAATTTTCCGGAAACTGGAGAAACAGCACCTCATATTTTGCCTTGGAAGCCTACAGCCCAATCTCAATGTGGACTTCACTAGCTTCAAAATCTCCCCACCCCTGACCTCATCCCAAGACCAATGCCCCCCCTCATCCCCGCCTCCTTGACCTGTCCATCTTCAACCCACCTATCCACTCCTGCCACCTTACCGACCAACCCCCCACCGCTCCCTACCTGCACTCACCTTTACTAGCTTCATCCCTGTCTCCTTGACCTGTCCGTCTTCTCTCCCACCCTATCTGCTCCACTGTCTACCTGCTATCACCACCCCCTCTCTATTTATTTCAGAGCGCCCTTCCCCTCCCCCATTTCTGAAGAAGTGTCCTGACCTGGAACGTCAGCTTTCCTGCTCCTCTGATGCTGCCTGGCCTGCTGTGTTCATCCAGCTCCACACTGTGTTATCTCTTAACTTTAACCTGTTGGTCTGCTATCTCTGCCATCTGATGTTATCAAGTGAATTGTATTGTGGTAGTCTAATATAACCAGCCTGCAATTTCCTGCCTGCTGCCTCCTTCCTTCCTTAAACAGCGGTGACACATCAGCCATTTTCCAGTCCTCTGGAACCTTCCCTGACTCCAGTGATTCCTGAAAGATCACCATCAATGTCTCTGAAATCTCGTTCAGAATTCTGGGTTGTCAGCCATCTGCTCTGGGTGAGTTATCTACCTTCAGACCTTTCAGCTTCCCCAGCACCTCCTCCTCAGTGATGGTCATTACACTCACCTCTGACTCTGGCTCTCTTGTGCTAGTGTAAAGTACCAATTCAGTTGCACCGCTGTTTCTTATTCCCCATTACTATTTCTCCAGCATCCCAATAGATGCTCTCGCCCCTCTCTTACCTTTTAGAATTACAGATTCCCTACAATGTGAAAGCAGACCATTCAGCCCATCGAGTCTACACCAACCGTTTAAAGAGCATCCCAACCCCCCTCACCCTATCCCTGTAACTCTGCATTTCCCATGGCTAACCCACCCAGCCTGCACATCCCTGCACACTGTGGGTAATTTCCCACGGCCAATCCATCTACCCTGCACATCTTTGGACTGTGGGAGGAAACCCACACAGACACAGGGAGAATGTGCAAACTCTACACAGACTCCAAGGCTAGAATTGAACTCAGGCCCCTGGCACTGTGAGGCAGCAGTGCTAACCACTGAGCCAACCTTATGGCTCTGGTTCTTTTTCAGATATCTAAAAAATTCTTTGTTTATATTATTAGCTACCTTATTCTCATGTTTCATCATCAACCCCCTTTACTGCTGTTTTTGTTGTCCTCTGCTGGTTTTTAAAGGCTCCCCAATCCTCTGGCCTCCCACTAATCTTCACAACATTGTGTGTTTTTTCTTTTGTGTTTATGCTGTCCCTGACTTCCCTTGTCAGCCATGGTTGCCTCGCCCTCCCCTCAGTATGTTTCTGCTTCCTTGGGATAAATTTCTGCTGTGCCTTGTGAATTATCCCCCAAAATCTCCTGCCCTTGCTGCTCCACCATCTTCCCTGCTCGGCTTCCCTTCCAATCAACTCTGGCCAGCTCCTCCCTCATATCTTTGTAGTTACCTTTGCTCAATTGTAATACCGTGAGATCTGATTCCAGCTTTTCCCTCTCAAACTGCAGGGTCAATTCTGTCAGATTATTGTCACTTCCCCCAGGGGGTTCGTTCACCTTCAGCTCCCTAATCAAGTCTGTCTCATTACACATCACCAATTTCAAATTTGCTTGTACCACAAGCTGCTCCAAAAAAAATCATCTCGTAGACATTCCACAAATTCCTTTTCTTGGGATCTGCTACCAACCTGATTTTCCCAGTCCAGCTGCAAGTTGAAATCCCTATGATGATTGTAATAGTACCTTTTTTTACATGCCTTTTCCATCTCCTGATTTATTTTCTGTCCCACATTCTGACTACTGCTAGGAGGCCTGTACACAACTCCCATAAGGGTCTGTTTTCCCTTTGTGGTTCCTCAACTCGTGTCACACAGATTTTACTCTTTCCAGCTCTATGTCACTTCCTGTTATTGATGTAATTTTATTTCTTACTGACTAGACAACCCTGCCCTGTCTACCTACCTGCCTCTCCATTAATTGGATGTTAATCCTTAGATATTTAGTTCCCAGCCCTGATCCCCTTGCAGCCACATCTCTGTGAGACCCACAACATCAAACTTGCCAATTTCAATTAGCGTTGCAATTTCATTTACCGTGTTTCATGTACTGCATGCATTTAAGTACAAAACCCTCAGTCCTGTAGTAACTGCCTCCTCCACACAGTCAGTCCCGTTGCTGTGCCTGACGTTAGATTCCTGACCCTTTCTATACTCTGTCCAGTTACTTGTTCTGGAGACTTTAATAACCTCTGCTGAGCCCTCGCCTGCTTAACTTTTTCCATAATTTTCCATGCAACTGTCCCCACCACCCCCCCACCTTCCCGAGGTCCCCCTCTCCTATATAAAGCCCTATCTGAACTGAATTGAATTTGTTTTTTTGTCACACGTACTGACACGAGTGCAGTGAAAAACCTAAAAGTCACCACGTAGCCTGGTTCGGCCACATCTGCAGTATTGTGTCCAGTTCCGGTCGCCTCATTACAGGAAAGATGTGGAAGCGTTGGAATAGGTGCAGAGGAGATTTACCAGGATGTTGCCTGGAATGGAGGGAAGGTTGAGAGAGCTAGGGCTTTTCTCCTTAGAATGACGAAGGATGAGAGGTGACTTGATAGAAGTGTACAAAATGATCAGAGGTATAGATAGAGTGGACAGCCAGAGACTTTTTCCTCGGGTGGAGGTAGCTATTACGAGGGGACATAGTTTTAAAGTGAATGGAGGTAGATATAGGGGAGACGTCAGAGGTAGGTTCTTTACTCAGAGTGGTAGGGGCGTGGAATGCATTGCCAGAGAGGGTAGTGGAGTCGGCCTCATTTGGGGCATTTAAGCGGCTATTAGATAGGCATATGGATGATAGTATAGGGGTAGGGGTGGAGGTTAGATAAACCTTAGGTTTAGGGTAAAAGTTCAGCACTACAGCACTACATGGGCTGAAGGGCCTGTACTGTTCTATGTTCTATTATGTACAAAGGTACCTGGTACAGATTCTTGGTATAAAGCAGGAAAATAAAGAAACAAAGTTTAAAAAGTTGGACATTACGGTCCCTCTGACTAAAAAGTAGAAAAGCAAAGAAATACGATTTATGGTTCACCATGACAGTCCCTAACTGCCTAGCTGTGCTGGGCTCACATTCTCACAACAGCCTCACTGCCCCCACCCCACGCTGAACCTTACCTCTGCTTTCACTGCCCCCACCCCAGTCTGAACCTTACCCCTGCTCTCACTGCCCCCACCCCAG
>NC_063368.1:20222784-20241742 GCF_021869965.1 Rhincodon typus
CACTCAATCACACACTCACTCACTCAATCACACATTCACACACTCAATCACACACTCACTCACTCACACACTCACTCACACTCACTCACTCAATCACATACTCACTCTCTCACACACATTCACTCAATCACTCACACACACTCGCTCACTCAGTCGCTCACTCACTCACTCAATAACACACACTCAATCACACTCACTCAAGCACTCAATCACACACACACTCACTCACTCACTCACACACTCAATCACTCACTCACACACTCACACACCCAATCACACACTCACACACCCAATCACACACTCACACACCCAATCACTCTCACTCATTCACACACTCAATCACTCTCACTCATTCACACACTCAATCACTCTCACTCACTCACACTCAATCACACTCACTCACTCACACTCACTCACACACTCACTCAGTCACACTCACTCACACTCACTCACTCGCTCACACTTACACTCACTCACTCACTGTCACCTCCCTCTGTTCCCCCACAGTGGTGCAGGCAGCAAGGCTCAGGAAATGCTGGGCTGCCCAACATTTGGCTCCTCCCCCCGAATGTGGACCACATCCTGAATTGGAATGCCCCTGCAGCCCCTGGGCTAGATTGGAGGCTGCCCTCACCCTCAGAATGAAGACATTTCTTCTCATCTTAGTCTGAAATAGCTTACTCTGTCTTTATCCTGAGTGTGAACTGGGAATAAGGGGAAGAATTGGAGATGGAAACCATTAGATGGGTTTTTCAAAGAGCTAGTTTAATCAGATTGGGGTGAATGGCCTTCTCCCATGCTTTAACAGCAAATGATTCTAACCCACTGTTTTCCAGGCTAGAAGTCACAATCAGTCCTTGTTTCTGACTTTGCCAATTTGTATTTTTGTGTTATCACAGTCTGACGTTGAGTCTGACCTCTGAGTGTTTTGCTGCTTGTTCATAAAGGGAGGAGGACAGTGTTGTCAAGACTTTGTGTGAATCATTGGTAGGAACAAGACTGGGAGTTGCACATCTGGGCAGTTGTTTATTAACTCATACTTGCTTTCCTGAAATAACTTTAGAGTAAACTTGAGGACATTCACAAGATCTGACTCAGAATTTTTCAATCAGTTGTAATGTTATTTATTTCCTGGCCCAGCCTCACACATGACGCAAGACAGAGTTACAAACAGGCCTACAGAGAACTGACAGAACCAGACTAACCACTCCTGTTAATGAGGGAGAGATACCAAGGTGTTCAATTTCCCAAAACATATAAAAATACCATTTATTAACGTAGAGAAATATCTGGGTGTTTCAGAGGAGCAGAGGTCAAACCCAGACTCTGAGCCGCCAAACAGAATATTAGACCCAGAGCAACCAGATACCTGGTTGAAGATAAAGGTTACAAGGAGTGTTTTAACAGACAGAGAGCCGGAGAGGCGGAGAGCTTTCAGAAGGGAATTGAGGTTCTTGGAAGCAAAAGACCCAGCCACCAGAGAGAGTGGGAGAAGGTGGGAGGGAGGACAGAGCTCGGTGTTGGGGGAGGGACAGGACATTCCAGCCAAACAGCGAAAGAACTGCAGATTCTGGAAATCAGAAACAAAAATAGAGTCCTCTTCAACCTTTGGAGAAAGGGTCACTCGATCCGAAATGTTAACTCTGCTTTCCCTCCACAGATGCTGCCAGACATGCTGAGTTTCTCCAGCAATTTCTGTTTCAGACAAATGGGGAGATTGATACCTCAGGGGACTATTACTTTCTGAAAGTTGGTGAGGATGGGCTTGCAGCTGTTGTGCAACAGAGAAATTATAAACCGTTAGGATCAGTCTCCATCAAAACACAGAAACTAGGAGCAAGAATAGGCCATTCAGCCCATCGAGCCTGCTCTACTGTTCAACGTGATCATGGCTGACCCTCGATCACAACACCATCCTCCCACATACACCTTGATGCCTTCAGTGTTTAACAATCTCATTGTTTCTTAAAGATAATCAGGGACCCGACCTCCACCGCCAGCCATGGGAGAGATTTCCACAGGCTCACCACCCTCAGAATGAAGACATTTCTCCTCATCTCAGTCTGAAACGGCCTACCCTGTATCCTCAGTGTGTGGCCCCTCGTTGTAGAACCCCAAGCCCCACCCACAGGGGAAACATTATCGCTGCTTCCAGTCTGTCCAGCCCTGACAGAATTTGAAAAGTTTCAATCTGATCCCCTCATTCCTCAAAACTCCAGTGAATACAGGCCCAGTTGACCTAATCTCTTCTCAAATGACAAACGTACCGTCTCAGAAATCAGCCTGGTGAGGTTTCCTTACACTCTCTCTGTGGCATGTATAACCATTCTTAGGTAAGGAGACCAAAACTGCACACAATACTCCAGGTGTGGTCTCACCAAGGGCCCTGTACAGCTGCAGTAAGGCATCTCTGCCCCTGTACTCAAACCCTTTTGTAATGAAGGTCACATACCATGTGTGTTCCTAACTGTTTGCTACACCTGCAGCTTGTTTTCACTGACCAGTGTACAAGGACACCCTGGTCCCTTTGTACATCAATATTTTCCAACCTATCACTTTTTAAATAATATTGTCATTTCCTTATTTCCTACCAAAGTGTCTTCACTCTTATCCACATTAAACTACGTGTCATGTATCTGCCCATTCCTTCAACTTGTCTTAATCACGTTAAACCTCTTTACTTCCTCCTCATCCCTCCTAGTTTTGTGCCGTCAGCAGTACATTTAATTCCTTTAATCAAATATATCTCACAAATATCTGGGGCACAAGCTCTGAACCCTCTGGTACCTCACTAGTTACCACCTTTCACTCCTAAATTGACCCCTTTCTTCCTACACCCTGTTTCCTGTCTATTATCTGATTCTCAATCCATTCCAGTACATTGCCACCAATCCCATGAGCTTTAATCTGTCCACTAAACTTGTCTTTATCAAAAGCTTCCTGAAAATTCTAATACACCAAATCCTCCAGCCCTCCCTCATCTATCCCACTGGTTACTGCTGTGTAAGGGCTTTAGGAGCTTGAATAATTTTGCAAGCTGCACATCACTGAGTGAAAATATCACAGTGTGGGTGGAGTTTGAACTGACTAGAAAAATTGAGAGAACACAATGACACAAAGAAGATAGATTAGTCCTTTCCAAATGAAACTAAAAGTCAGAGATTGATAGATCAATGATTACCTTGTACAGCAGTATTTACTACTAATTTATAGTAAATGGTGGTTAAAGTCTAAGCCTTGACTTTGCCTTCTCCTCAACCATCCTGTCTCGATCCAAACTCATCGTGTGGAATCAGGTGACACGGTACAAGAGTCACATCATCAAGATTCTCCAGTAGATTTGTCAAATGTGACTCCCCTTTGATATAAATCCATTTTTACTTTGTATAATCCCATCAGTATTATCAAAGTGTTCTATTATTACATCCTTTCATTAGACTCCAACATTTTCCACATTCCTGATGTTATCCAGTCTGTAATTCCCAACTCACTCCCTCCTTTTTAAAACAGTGGGGATTGTATTTACCACACTCCAATCTGCTGGGATTGTTCCTGAATCTACAGAACGTTAGAAGTTGATAACCAACACATCCACAATCTCTATGGCCAGCTCCTTCAGTATTCTGGGCTCAGTTTGTACTCCTAGTAATTTCTCTAGCACTATTATTTTGTTAAGATTAATCTCCTTCATTTCCCCGTTCCCAATTATCCCTTGCTTCTCTCGCATTTTTGACAAGTTTCTTGTGTCTCCATCTATGATGACAGACAAAAGACATTATTGAAATGCTCTTCCATTTCTTTATTCTTTATTTTTGATTCTTGTGGTTCAGACCATATGGGACCTATATTTGTTTTAATTAATATTTTTCTTTTTACATACTGACAGGAATTTTTACAAATGACTTTTATATATGTTATAAATTTACTCTTATACTTTATACCCCTTCTTTTAATCAATCTCTTGTTCCTCCTTTGCTGAATTCTAAGCTGGTCCCAATCCCCAGGTTTGCTACTTTTCCTAGCAACTTTATATTATTGCTTTTTGGATATAATATAATCCTTAAATTATTGTGTTGGCCACAGTTGGGTCGTATTTCCTGGTGTGTTTTTGTGCCAAACCAAAATGCACTCATTCCTGAAATATTTACCATTGCTTACGTACTTTCCTGACTTTTGAGTTACATAACATCTATTGTAACCATGTTGCCTCTCATATTTGTGTCATTTCCTTTGTTTAGATTGAGGAGCCCAGTTTCAGGTTGGAGGATATAGTTTTGATTTGGAAACTTCCTCTGAATTGATTTTCAATAATGTGTTTAAACTGGGTTTAATCACAGAGCACTGAGAGGCAGAAAGTGGAAGCAGAGTGACATTCTGTGGGTAACTGATTTTTAAAGGAGCTGCTCCTAACCCCTTGGAAATATCTCCAGTGGGGCCTCAGACTAAGCATCTGAGACCAAATCTGAACGTTATTATGGAGAAAGTAGACCCTCTGGTTAAACTTATTACCAGTCATCTCTCTTTCTCTTTCTAATAAGACAGCAGCTCTATGGCCCTTTGCAACTGTAGTAACTTTGTTTACTTTTACATGACCTGACATACCTGAAAGCGTTCTACTTTTCAGCTGTAATATAATGAATGTCTGTTAACCCTTAGAACCTCTTGTAGTTCGTGTTGGAAAGTAAACAGTTTCTGCATTTGGGTGTAGATACATATGTTAAAGTGGAAGTTGACTCTCCCTCTGAGAACTAAAACCGAAATACCCAAACAGGAGCACCTCACCATATAACCTGTTAAAAAGGAGCGTGAAAGTTGTGTAACCCGCCTTTCAGCAACTTCTAGTGGTTAAATAAAAGAAATCCCAAACACTCACTTTTAAATCAACAAGTAATAATTTATTTATCTAACTCTAACAGAGAACAAATTAACCAAACTATTAACAAACTGAATAAACCCTTTCTAATTTCTAACTATTCCAAATAAAACAAGATTATAATGGTATGCTGTTCCAATAAATATGAGTCCCACTTATATATATATATATATTAAAAAATTCAGTCTCTCCAAATTACAACCAGGTTATGTGTCTTCCAGAGTGTTCTGTACCTTCTCCATCAATTCGTCTGTCAGGAATATTAACTAGATGTGCTATGGGTATCTTTGCTGTTTAGATAGTGCTTTCTCTAAGACACAGAGGAGTCTGTGAGAGCCAGCGATTCTCTCTTGAGAGGTGAGAACTGTTAACTCTGGCAGATGGCAGTTAGTCCTCCTGTCTTTGCCCAACTGCTCCTTCTTTTATATCCGTGATGACATATCAATTTCTTACAACAGGACGGTCCTATGTTGTCAAAATCATCAGATTTAAATTTAATTTTTTTTTTGGTAACTCTGTGCCTGATTCAAATTGATTGGCTAAATTCAAAACTTCTTGTCTTGGTAAAACCTGTTGCTTACCTGTTAACTGTACGGCCTTTTGATACAATTTGGGAGCTCTCTGTGTACTTGCAAACTTTAAAGCCGCTGCTCACAAACATCCATTTAAATCTCTAAGCGTAGAAAAAGCACATCATCTTTTAAAGGGGCCACACACTGCTTTTCCCCCCTAGCATTTCACAAACACCAAATCCTAACTTCCTGCCTCCCAATCCACTAGTACTCTACCAAACTTCGCAACACAAAGAAGTGAAAATGAGAAATGTGATTTTTGTTATTGTATTTTCTACAAAGTAGATTTGATTTGTTTTGTGATGTACTTATAGATCATTAATAAAATTTATTTTTGCAAATAAAATAAAACCCATGCTGCTTTACAAGTTCATTCACGTCATCTCGGAACGTGTGATGCAGAAAGCTGAGGGTGCCATGAGTTCAGCAAGATCCCAGAATCTATTTCAGCTCTGTGCGTGGTTCACTTCGTTCAACTGTAACAACATAAGTGGTCTCAGGATCCTTGAGCTAAGTTTAAGAAAATGTCCAACATGTTGAATAACTGTTGCCTGGTACCTTCCCTGGGCTGACCCATAAAAACAGGATAAATATGTGAGAGACTGAAGGTGTGCTCAGTGACCTTCTAACTGCTGCCAACAACAGTCAATAGCTTCAGGGGTATATCAGTGAGGGGGGGTAAAAGCAACTTTAGAAATGTTATTAAAACAGGTTCTCTAATCCAGTGGCCTGTCCATGTTCAGTCATTGAGTAGGAGGTTAGGGTTGGGACTAATCTTGTAAAAGGTTATGCTATTCATATACAACACACTGGTTAGATCACAGCCAGAGTACTGTGAGAATTCTGGGTAGCACACTTCAGAAAGGATATGAACACTCTGGAGACTGGTTCCAGGGATGGTGAAGTTAGATTGGACAATGAGATAGCTTTGTGTGGAAGGGAGATAGAAAGGAATTTTTAAAGTCATGAGGAGTATAGACAGAGTAGATTGGGAGCATCACAACCCACTTGGGAAAGACTGCACTGCTCCAGACATATTACAAAAGTTAAAGATTTTCTCAAGTTACTCAGAAATCCCCCATTTTTCCACCCGCCTGTTGAACTGAGATTAACAGAAAACTAGACCAGGTTTCTTCATTTAACTAGAAACCACTGTTCATTCCAAATAAATCAGTCCTAAAGCAAAATTATTGATTATCACCAAGTAAATTTACTAGCTGAAACTACAACTTTTACTTAAACCCTGACACAAACAGACACATCACAAACAAAGCATTGGGATGGTATGGGTGCAGGGAAAACCAAAATTGGGGAAACATAGTCAATAGTGAGGAGCCGCTTTCACTTCCCAAGACCTTCTGGTCTCCAGTCTTCTTATTTCCAGATTCTTTCAATTCTTTGCTGAAGACGCAAGGTAGCTGATGAAGGGTGTAAACCCAAAACATTGACTTTCCTGCTCCTCTGATGCTGCCTGACCTGCTGTGTTCCTCCAGCTCCACATTGTATCGACTTTGACTCCAGCATCTGCAGTTCTTACTATCTCATTGTTAGAGACAACAGTTTAAAGCAACTGGTGGGAGAGAACAACTAACTGCCTTCTAGGGTTTGGTTACTTTCACTGCTGAGAGAGAGAGAGAGACAAAGCTAAACAGAAAGATAGATAGAGAGAGAAGCGAGACAGACAGACTCAGAGAGACAGAGACAGACAGAGACAGAGAGACAGAGAGAAAGAAAGAGATAGAGAACAACACAGGAAGACAGGTTTGGAAAGACAGAGAGATAGAGACAAAGAAACAGAGACAGGAACAGAGAGAGCCAGAGAGGGAGAGAGAGACAGAGACAAACAGAGAGAGAGATAGAGAGGGGAGAGATGGAGGCCTTGACTTTTCTCCCATCTATGGAGCATCTCTCCCTCTATTGGTCACACACTCTCATCTACCTGCCCAGGGCCAATCAGAGACTTGTTGTCATGCTGTTCATTCAACTGGTGCTAATTGCAGAAACCAATTAGCAAGCTGTTTCTCGGTGAAACTTGCTCTGAACACACCCCCTGTGGTGCTGTGGCTTCTTAAACATCTTCCCCCAGTATTTGAATGAAGCAGCAATGTAAACACAGCTCACAATGAGTTTCAGGAACAGCTTTGTAAGAGTGCAGCACCTTCCACAGTCCTTGGTTAAAACAGTGCCTTTCCCATTTTAGTCCCAAATCAAAATTAAACAGAAATAGAAGATGTGCTCTTTACAGGAGAAACTGTTCTCACTTGAAAAATGATTGAGTAGCAAAGAGCACAGATTCAAAGCGTTCTGCCAAAGAAGCAAACGTGAAGTGAGGAAAACCCAGGGAGAGATTAGGGGCTGGAATGCACAGCCTGGAAATGTGTTGGAAGCAGGTTCAGTCCAAGCATTCCAGGGGAGCATCAGATCATTATTTGGGTAGAAATTGAGTGTAGGGTTACCAGGGAAAGACAGGGGATTGGCACTAAGTAAAAATGCTCAGAGAGACAGTGAGAATGCATTGAGCTGAATGGTCTCCTTTTGCACTGTAACAATTTTGAGATTGAGATCACTATCTTTCTGATCTGTTAGGGAATGAAGGAATCTGGGGTTCTGAGTGGGCAGCTATGTTGAGGCAGCAGGTCAGACCTGATCTAGGATGGAGTTGACTGAGGGGCTGAATGGACTCCTGGTTCTTTTGGTCTGATGCATCACTCCCTTTGAAGGATTGTTCTTTGAAGTTCTCTTGGCACCTCTTCAGGTTTGACATTCCATGGTTCTTCCCAGTGCTTTGCCAGAGAGCCCTACCGAATTTACTCCCATTGGTCATGTTTTTGCTGTATGTTTTCATTAAATACCTCCTGTTAATAGAGGTTTAATTTGTCTGTAAGTGATTCATGGCTATGATCTATTAGTATGACAGGACACAGTAGCTGTGTAATACAAGCCTACACTCTGTGCTCACGTTTCTGCAGAGTAATTTGGTTACAAACTAAGAGTCATAGAGTCTTACAGACGTACAGCATGGAAACAGACCCTTTGGTCCAACTTGTCCATGTTGACCAGATATCCTATACAATCTAGCCCCATTTGTCAGCATTTGGCCCACATCCCTCCAAACCTTTCCTATTCATGTACCTAGCCAGATGCCTTTTAAATGTTGTAATTGTACCAGCCTCCAGCACTTCGTCATTCCATACACACACCACCCTCTGTGTGAAAAAGTTGCTCGTCTGGTTCCTTTTAAATCTTTCCCCTCTTGCCTTAAAACCTATGCTCCTCTAGTTTTGGGCTCCACTACCCTGAGGAAAAGACCTTGTCTATTTACCCTATCCATGTCCGTCATAATTTTATAAACCTCTATAAGGTCACCCCTTAGCCTCCAGGGAAAATAGCCCCAGCCTGTTCAGCCTCTCCCTGTAGCTCAAACCCTCCTCTTTTCTGAACCCTTGCAAGTTTCACAACATCCTTCCTATAGCAGGGAGACCAGAATTACACACAATATTCCAATAGTGGCCTGATCAATGTCTGACAGAGCAAGACTTCGGGATTGGGCTATAGAGACCATCCAATAGAATCTGGTCTTGGTGACGTGTTTGGGGCATAAGAACCACACTCACGGCTGTGTAGCCAAATCCCATCCCAATTCCATTTACAATTCTGCTAACAATACCATCATTGTAGATTGGATCTCAAACAACAAGACAGAATACAGGAAAGAGATCGACAGCTTAGCAGCATGGTGTAAAGACAACAATCTCTCCCTCAATGTCAGCAAAATGAAGGAGCTGGTCATCAACTTTAGGAAGTGAAGTGGAGAACATGCCTCTGTCTGTATCAGTGGTGCTGGGATGGAGATGGTCGAGGGCTTCAAGTTCCTGGGAGTAAATATCACCAACAGTCTGTCCTGGTCCATCCACATCAATGTGACAGTCAAGAAAGCACAATGTCTCTACTTCCTCAGAAGGCTAAAGGAAATTCAGCATGTCCACAATGACACTTACCAACTCTTATAAATGCACCATAGAAAGCATCCTATCCAGATCTATCACAGCCTGGTATGGCAACTGCTCTGCCCAAGACCACAAGAAATTACAGAGAGTTGTGAACGCAGTCCAGGCCATCACAAAAACCAGCCTTCCTTCCACTGACTCTGTCTACACTTCCCACTGCCTCGGGAAAGCAGCCAACATCAAAGCCCACCGCCCCACCCTGGTTATATTCTCTTCCATCAGGCAGAAGATAGAATAGTTTGTAAACATGTATGAACAGATACAAGAACAGCTTCTTCCCTGCTGTTACCAGATTTAGGAACAGACCTCTCATAAATTAGAGTTGATCTTTCTCTGCAACTTCTCTGTAGCTGTAACACTGAATGCTGCATTCTGTTCTATCACACTGATGTACTTCTGTAAGGTATGACTTGTCTAGATAGCACACAAAGCAATACTTTTCACTGAATCTTGGTACATGTGACAATAATAAATCAAATCATTGATTGTGGGAGCTTGCTGTGCACAGTTGGCTGTCAGACTCCCTACATTGCTACAGTGAGGAAATTCATTGTCTATAAAACACAGCGGGACACTCGAGGCTGTGACAGGCGCCACATAAATACAAGACTTTTTCCTAGCGGAAGGAATGGGTGCCGGCTGTGGGATGAGTGCAGTGTTACCTGGCGGAATGGGCTGGTCTTTCAATCCCCAACATGTTCCACCGAACATAAAACATGCTCCCGACAAAACCAGGCGGGACCTGAGGCCAAGCAGCGTCAGGGAGAACTGACGTACAGGTGGGACCCACCTGGAGGATATAAAAAGGCAGCGACAAGGAGCGAGTTTCTCATAAACGCTGCTCGGGAACAGACGGTGCCTAGGTAGGAGCGCTCTGAAAGTTTGTAACTTGTTTCTTGTTGAATAAGTTCATTGCATATGGTTTAAAAAGCTGGCGCTGGATTCTTTACTCTGCTTTTCCGCCCCTGCTTTGCGCTTTCTGAAACAAAGCGAATGATAGAATCCGGGAGAGAGAGGGATTGAGGAGAGAGAGAGGGATTGAGGAGGGAGAGAGGGATTGAGGAGGGAGAACGCTCAGCACTTTGTTATTCTCAATCAGTTGGGATAAAGTGACGTGGGGCTGTGTGAGAGGCACTGAAGTATCATTAATCAATAACGGTTTCATGTCTTTATTAGACTCTAATCACAGACTTTTTAAAAAATGGAATTCGAATTCCACCATCTGCCAAAATGGGATTCCTACCCAGGCCCCCTGCATGTTGTCTGGATGAACAGTCCAGTGATACTAGCACTAGGCCATGGCCTCCCCACTGTCCTTGTACAAACATTTTGTCGATATAATGTCTTGGTGGGGGGGGGAAACAATAGTTACAGACTCAGTGGTTAGATAGTTTGTTTTTTTTTTAAACACCAACTACTTTGTTTCTTTCAATTCCCACCATTAATTACCTATTTTATTGAGCATGGTCAGTCTGTCCTTACCACCTTCCCTTGCTGCAGTGATTCCTATCTCGGTGTTTGATCCACGATGTGATCCACTCTATCACCCAGAGTGATCCCTGTGGATTGTCTGGCTCTGGGTGGAGTTATGTCAATGGCCCAATCAGCAAATGCAAAGTTTGTTGGATAATTAGTTAATCAGCTTCTTGTCCTCCTGTTTTAATTAAAATGATCCAAAGCCTCTCTCCACTTGGGGAAACTATATCCCAGAGAGTTATTGGACATAACAGACCTGGCAGTGTCTGTGCTGAGAGATAGTAAGTTAATGTTTCTGAAAAGTGGTTTTACTGGACCTCATTGGTCAGATGTCATTGGGATGAATCATTCTCCGTCTCTCCCTCAGCAGACACTATCAGGTCTCCTGATTCATTCTAGCATTTCCTAGGTTTTGTTTCAGAATTCTGGCATCTGCGTTATTATGGGTCTGGGGAAGAGTGACTTTGCAGAATCATTTCCAGAAGAATCCAGCAGGTGCTACACAAACAGTATTTCTGGTCACATACTCACAAGAGTCCCATGAAAATTCTTTCCCTCAGTTTGATCTTGTTCTGTACTGATCAAGGAGGCCACAGGTTTAGACCTACAAGAGGCTTTATGGTCACAAGGCTCAGTCTTGGTGTCTCTGTCTGCAGGGTTTGGGGCTGTGGGGAGGGGAGGGGGCAGGCAGGTAGAGAGGAATACACCATCCAGAGGCAGCATGGTTGCTAACACTGTTAGCTCACAGCGCCAGGGATCCCAGTCCAATTCCACCCTCGAGCGACAGTCTGTGTGGAGTTTGCACATTCTCCCCGTGTCTGTGTGGGTTTCTTCCCACAGTCTGAAGATGTGCACGCTTGGGTGGATTGGCCATAGGGAATGTGGGGTTGGGGTTAGGGTTAGGTCTGGGTGGGATGCTCTTCAGAGGGCCAGTGTGGACTTGATGGATTGAATGGCCTGCTTCCTAATACAATACACAGCTGCTTGACAAAATGGCCATTAAGTGGATTGGGTCATGTGGCTATGTTAGCTCAGCTCTCATACTGGAACACTCCTGGCTGGAGAACCTATAAGGTACTGTTATAGGTTCTTGCTCAGACTCCTAGCCTGGACCTCAGTGTAAGCATTTATGTAAAAAGGAGCTGAGGCAATGGCTGTGATATTGACTACAGTTAGAAAATTTTTTACATTCAAAAGACCAGATTAAAAATACATCGAGTCTATTTATGCATAGTCTGACAGTTAGCTTCAGGCAAATAGCAATACAGTACAGAATCTAGATGGAGTGATGTGGTAGCTCACTGAGTAAAGGAGAGGCTTGCCACTCCCCTGATCAATGCCCATCATTAAAGTGCAAGGTCATTCACTATTTGCTTTAAATGTCTTACAAAAGGCAACAAGTGACCAAGCAGGAAGACTGCTGTCATCTCTTTGAGGGAAATTTGGAGCTTTGCCCATATCTCAAAGCGAAATGTAAATAAAAATAATGGATTAGCAATGACCCTTTTTTCAAATGACTTTGAAATCTGCTCAGGCAGATAAGCTACATGAAGTTATTTTTTGTTTACTGATAAATCTTTTTTTTTCAGGATGGATCTGAAGATTATGATGTTTCCCCTTTTGTTTCTCTTGCCAACATTTGACTGTGTATCTGCTCAGGTGACAGTTCCCAGAGGATGCGGCTCTGATTTACTGAACATTTACTTCAACCTGTGTGACCTGGATGCTGTTTGGGGGATTGTTCTAGAAGCCATTGCTGCTGTAGGAATTGTTGTCACTGTGATATTAGTAGTAGTTCTGTTGGGCATCACACCATTCATTCTAGACAAGAGGAAGAAAGCCTGTGTCCCTATCCAGTGGCTTTTCCTACTGGGCACATTGGGAATTTTTGGCTTGACCTTTGCTTTCATTATCAAACTTGATGAAAAGACATGTCCGACCAGGCTGTTCCTCTGGGGAGTTCTGTTTGCCATCTGTTTCTCCTGCCTGTTGGCCCACGTCTGGAGGCTCCTAAAGTTGGTGCATACAGGGGAAGGTCCCACAATCTGTAACATGATCAGCCTGGTTCTGATCCTGACTCTGGTGCAGGTCATCATCGCCATTGAATACCTGGTGCTTACCACTGTCCGGTTCAGTAACGGTGGTTTCTATGAGAACAAAGACTTTGTCATGTTATTGATCTACGTTATGTTTCTGATGGCACTGACGTTCATCCTTTCCATCTTCACTTTTTGTGGCCATTATAAAAAATGGAAGAAACATGGTGCCCACATATTTGTGACCATGTTCTTTTCCATAGCTATCTGGGTGGTGTGGATCGTTATGTTTGTCCATGGGAATGCAGCTTTGAACAGGAGTCCTGAGTGGGATGATCCCACACTCAGCATTGCGCTGGTTGCCAATGGCTGGGTCTTCATCCTGTTCTACATGCTTCCAGAACTCCGACACATCACCTGCCCTGCAAAGTCCGAAGATGATCCACAAGACAGTGTTGCTCTGAATCAGCCAACGGGAAGAATGAAGGGTCTGGATAACCAGGTCTTCTTCTTGGAGGAGCCAAGCAGAGGTGAGTGATTCCAGCTGCAGCAGGAACATGAAAGTATATCCAGATTAACAAAAACAAAACCAGCAGTAACTGAGCATCTGAGTAACTGAGAATATAATTCAGGGGCTCTTCCCACCACCCCACCACCCAAGGCTTGGGGTAGCTTAACTTGAATGCTTCTCATTTGCCGAACACCAGTCCCTAACTTTCCTTAGCTGTGAACAGTATTTGTAAAATGGACTGAAACTGCTGTTAGGACCAAGAAACATATTTTAATTTTCAGTGAGGTAACTTTGTTTTTGTGAACTGTTGTACAGGGCCAGAGGGTTACAGAGGAAAAATACTTGCAGAACTACACAGTAGAAGGCAAATTTGACACTTTCAAAGACCCAGCACAGGCATGATGGCCCAAATGGCCTCCTTACAGACTGCCTGATTCTGATGGACCTGTTCATTATGAAGCTGAGTTGAAGTACAGGAGGGGCAGGGAAAAAAAGATTAAAAAAAAAACTGCAGATTCTGGAAAACAGAAGATAGTTGGGCAAATTAAAATTTTCAATGCCAAGTACAGTATGAGCATATTACTGAGATGATACTTCCCCTGCAGGGGAGGGTGGGGCATGAAATTGGTTGGGTTTTGAAGCACATCATACAATAGCAGGGGCCCCCACCCGATACACAGACAATTCTTTTACTCTAGTAGTGAAGAAATTCAGGTGAGACACAGGTTGGCCTGTGATTAGCTACAACTGCATTTGCTCCACACCAAAGCCAAATTTGGTTTCATCTCAGGGTTCATTAATTGAGTAGTATTAAACTGACTCCTCTATCAAGGAGTGCCCACAGGCTGTCCTTGTACTCTAGCAACATTCGTTCAAAGCTGGTTCACTTCCTGCTTCAAAGCAAATACACTCTTGGGTTTAGAAATGTCTGCAATGTTCCAGTGAGAGATCATGATTTGTAATCTTCTGTTTAACACCTGGCTCTGCCAAAAACCTTTAGCAATAGAACACATGAGGAACAGGAGGTTGTGGTGCTGCTGCTTGGCAAGGGACTAATGTGTGGTTTAGACAATAATTGAAATCTGGATCAACAACTTCACCCTCCTGGGTGTGCTCAGGAGCAAGGGAGGAGCTATGAACGTCTAGAGCAAAGTAGGCAGGTGAGGAGTCATTGGGATTTGATTCAATCCTGTATTGGGCTGTGACATTACCACTGCTCCTGGTACCTCTTTAGGAGAGTAGAAGCTATGATGAGGCATCTCTGGCTCGTTGTGAAATGTAGAGAAGATGGAATGGCTGTGTGGAGTTACAAACTGCTCTAACTCAATTTCATTTGTTTCCACAGTATTCGCTGGGAATGTTGATAATGTTCCTTCTCCTTTGTACCGTAGTCACTCGCCAATCGGCCACAACGTAAGTGCTGCCTTCGAATATCACTCAACCTTTCCCTTGTTTATTCAGCCTGTTGCCCCATGTTGTTAAATTTTTATTGGCCATTGTAGGTCATCCAAAAAACTTTACCCCCTCAGCACATCAAACTAAATGATTGGAGTTATCCCAGAATCCCCTTCCATGTCTAACTATTCATTGCGCAAATAGTTAATGGGTCTGTCTCCCTTAACTCAATGCACCAGTGATTTCTGGGATCAAAGAATACACATGTAAAATAGGAGCAGAAGTAGACCATTCAGCCCCTCAAGCCTGCTCCACCATTCCGTAAGATCATCTCTGATCTGTTTGAGTTTTGCATTTCATATCTCTATCTACTCCCAATAACCTTCTATTTTCATTAGACAGTGAACTCCATCTACCTCAGCTTTAAAAATATTCAATGACCCACTTCCATTGGCTCCTGAGGCAGAGTTCCAAACTTGCCCCTTAGCCCAGTCTGGTGTCTCAAGGGTGGTATGGGATAGACGGTCTGATCTCAACTGTTCCCACTGGGGCTGAAGACCTGAAATTACACAAGAATCCAACCCAATGCAGTCATCAAGCAGGATACCTGTGGACAAAATTCAAACACTTCACCTTTCCACACGATCATTAACTCAATGGGAGACAAGATGAATAAAGAATAAAAGTCTAAAAACAATTGATAGTGCCATTTTTAAAAAAAAAAGTTGGTTTTAAATGGAGAGATTCTCACACTCAAACACATCAGTGTTAGTGTTCTGGTGACAGAAGCACAGGAGGTAGCCATTCAGATTATTGATTCTGTGCAATTTACAAAAAACACACACTTACCCAATTAGACCCAATCCATGTTATTGATATTTAAAATAGATTATCTTCCCACTGGTTTGTTTGCCAAGTACAGTACCTTTTTTAAAATCTCTGTCCCTCTAGTTACTGACCTTCCTGCCAGTAGAAATAGATTTCTGTGTAATCCACAAACTCCTTGTAATTTTGAGAAGCATTAGTAAATCTCCCTGGCATAGTGGCACTGGTCCCTAAAGCCAATGACTAAAGATCAGACCATTCAATACCTGGTGTCTCCATCTTCATGAGCTGAAGGGTAACTGTGAGACTCCAAATCACAGGAGCACCGTCCCTGAGGACTAGGTCACTGGGTTCAGAACGATGCCTTGTGAGCAAAACCCATTCTCTCAAACTGAGGGATCACAAACTGACTGTCAGGTAATGAACTGAGGTTAGAAGTTCTGAATTCTGGGACTAGGTTTCACAATTGTATGTTCCACCATGTCTCTGATCAAATGCTCTAATCTGTTTTCAGATGTATGCTGCACCAAAGGATTTCACAATCCCACGTCCTCATACCAGATCCAGCTACCTTCCCACACCCCTCCTACAAGACCCTTACCTCAACTACCAGAACAGACAGACAACATTCTAGAACATTCCAGCCTCATGAAGAGGCAGCAGACTGGTTTTGTTTATAGAACTTCCCAAGCCACTCGTTCACTTCTTCCTGCTGGATTACAACAAAATTCTTCAGTTCCTGGTGATATCAACTTATTAATATAGAAAACCTCCTCTTTTTTTTTTTAATCTGAAGTATTTAGTCAACAGCCAATGCTCATTCGCTCATTTCCTGGCTGCTGCTCATTGGCAGGAAGTGAACCCTTTGGTTAAAAGCATGGCTTTGCTCATTGCTGAATACTCTGGGAATATATCCAATGTGATATTTATCAATAACCAAAAAAACTGATCAAAATGAATGTTTTAATCTACAATGAATTTGATGATCTACCCTGAAATGTATTTTGCTGCATTGCACTCATTCAAGTAGATATGCTACTGGTGGTGATATTCAAGTGTATGTATCAGAAACACTGATAGCATCACTTTTTTAGTTCCATAATTCTTTTCTCTCTCTCTCTGTTTCTAACAAACCTTCCATTTCTCTTGGGCTTTGAGTCCAATCTTCACAATTTGTTTTTCCTTCACTGTGTATCTGGTCCACAAACAACCTCCTGTAAATCCAGAGGTGTGGTGATGGCCAACAGTACCTTACTGTCTAAATCCACACAGCCCAGGTATTGATAAACTTGCTGTACTTAGGAACTTTATCTCTCTTTTACTTTGATTTGTAACTCCTAACTGCTGAGATATTTTAATCTGTGAACTGTCTGGCCCCCTACTGGTGCTGGATCTATTTGCTTGAGTGTTATTTTCTGTATGTCTTTGTGTTTGTGTATTACTGCCTGTGGGTCAGAGGGAGAAATGCCCATTTCTGACTCACCAAATGCACTGAGAAACAGAATAACAAAACTGAACACTTTGATACCTGGTGTGTCTCCATGTTCAGGAGCTGAAGGCTGCACTGTAACTGAGACTCCAAATCGCAGGAGCACCATCTCTAAGGACTGGGTCACTGGCTCCACAGCAATGAAGATCAATGCCTTGTGAACAAAACCCATACTCCCCCAAGTGATTCAAACTGAGGGATCACAAGTGAAATTAAAGTTCTTTAATATTAAAAGCAAGAGGTGATATTGTATTGACACTCATGCTCCCAGTACCTCTCCACTTGCAAAATTCATGGAATATCCTTGAGGTACAACTGTCAATTCTTTGTAACTTTAAATAAATATTTACATCAAAGTGTTAAATAAATGACAGACTGTGTGGTTTGACACATTGAGTCAAACTGAAGAGAAGCATTTTTGTAGGTGTAATAAAGTTTATTTAAATTTATTTTGTGTAATGTATCTTTATCAGTATGTAAATAAAAGAACAGGGAAGCATGCGGGGTTCGATTTGGTCTATGGCTGCTCTATCCACACTTTGAGATGCCTTAGCCTCCTATTCCTTCTCTTCCCCTCCACCCCAAACCCCTGCCTGTTTTGGGATTGGCCTTATTGAATTGCACAGGGTCTAGGGCAGTGGGTTATTACTGATAAAGCAGCAACTCCTATCTGCTGCTCCAACCACTATCAGAGACTGACATAGCATAGGTGGAAGCTGGACTGTTAAAGCCCAGCACAACAGCCAATACACCCGCTGCAGAAAGTTGTTCGCTTCAGGGACTAGGGATCTCTGGTTGTGTAGTCTCTGTACAAAGGTGGATGAGGGACACATACATTCTTCTAAAAGAAGCCTCCTTGTCGTTTTGTTGTAAACAGGTCATTACAAGGTCTTCACTCAAACTCACCATTCTTTATTTTGCTCACTAACAACATAAAGAAATGGGAGTAGGAGGTGGCTATTCAACCCTTCACACCATTTCTGGTATTCACTGAGATCATGGCTAATCTATTTCAATATTCTCTTCCTATATCCCTTGATGTCTGTACTATGTCACTATCTGTCTGAGTCTTGAACAGGCTCAATGGCTGAGGCACCACAATTCTCTGTGGCAGAGGATTTCAGCAAATCCTCACCCTCTAAATGAAGAAACTCCTCGCCTCTGGTCAAAATGGCCTGCTGCTTATTCTGAGATTCTGACATCTAGTTCTAGCCCCTACCCCGTCAGGGGGCAGACATCCAGCCTGTATCTACCCTCTGAAGCCCTGTATGAATTTAGTATTTTTCAATGAAATCACATCTCACTCTTCTAACCTCCAGATAATTTAGCCTAGATCAATTAATCTTTGTTTATAGGATATTCCCTCCATCCCAAAAATTAGTCTAGTGAACCTTGGTTGCACTCCTTCTATGACAAGTATATCTTTCCATGGGTGAGACCAAAACTGTAGATAATAGGCGTGCTCTCAGCAAGGCTACAGATATTTACTTTGGTTCTCCAATTCTCTCATTAAGGCCGACATAGAGGCTGTATTCATTACTGTCGTACTGCATGTTCACATATGAATAAGGAACACCCAAGTCTCTCAAGTTCAAGCGCCCTCTCTCCATTTCAAAAAGACTTTTTATTGCTGCTTTTGCTACCATAGTGGATAATCTCTCACTTCTGTCTGAAACATTAATACATACAGGTGTTAGTTCTGTAAATAGAGATAACAAGGTGTAGAGCTGGATGAACACAGCAGGCCAAGCAGCATCAGAGGAGCAGGAAAGCT
>NC_063368.1:20242142-20331692 GCF_021869965.1 Rhincodon typus
TAGCTTTCCTGCTCCTCTGATGCTGCTTGGCCTGTTGTGTTCATCCAGCTCTACACCTTGTTATCTCAGATTCTCCAGCATCTGCAGTTCCTACTATCTCTTAGTTCTGTAAATGTTAGCTACTACCTGTCTAGTACGATACCTTTTTAACAGTTTCCCAATCCATCATAACCAATTTGTACCTCAGTTTCTTGGTTCCATTTGTTGAGAGTTAAGACCTTAGTTTTGAGCGAATCACATAACCTGATGATCTCACCCTGTTACAAGGATGGGACTGTCACTTCAGACAATATTTTGAATAATATCCACAGAGCATGATGGGAGTAAACACTTCAAACTGCCACTTTTTACACACAGCAAGCATTTACATTTAAGGTTTAAATTCATACACCAATTTAAAATATGCAATGCATCTGTTTAGCAACCAGGAGTGAATCACATGGTTTGTTTTTAATTTGTACCTTCTACCCCTCTCTAAACACAATGAATAAAGGCAGAGACTTAAAGAATTTATGCTTCTGTACCATTACTTATCCAGGAAATGCCAAAGTGTTTTATAGCCAACAATTTTTTTGAAGTTGTAGTGTAGAAAATATGGCAACAATTTTGCAAACAATGAAAGCGTGTATATTTAAAACACCTTTAAATAATAAAACGTCTTGAGGCTTCTCAAACAAAGCGCCACTAGGACCATGGGGCTGCTCTCTCATCATAGAGATATCTGGTGGTGCTTTAACCTCAGGGTCATCACACCTCAGGAGGCAGTGAGGAGGAGAATCTTTCATGGTCATCTCAGTTGATACAGGAATTGAACTTGTGCTGGTGGTATCACTCTGTATTGCAAATCAGCTATCCAACCAATTAAACTAATCAGCATGACGTGGAGTCACATACGGAAAAAGCCAGACGACTAAAGGTTTAGTCACTGGTGAGTTGTAAGGAGTGTCTTAAAGGAGGAAGGTGAGCTGAGAAGTGTAGGGAGGGTTTCCCAGAGCTTTGGGTCTATGTACTTAAGCACAGTCACTGATAGTGGAGAGATTAGATTCAGAGATGCTCAAGGTCAGAATTGGAGGAGAGCAACCTTGAAGGATTGTGGAGCCAGAAGAAATTACAGAAATAGAGATGGAGGCCATTGGACAGCACTTGACCAAGCGCCAATATACATTAGCAAGCACCAGCAAATAAGGTCGGAGTAGGGAAAAATGGTAAAAAGACAGAATTCAAAATTCCTATTTTGAATGCATGCAGCATTTATAACAAGATGCATAAATTAACAGCACAAATAAAAATAAGTTAGGATGATATGGTAGAGATTACAGAGACATGAATATGAAGCAACTAAGACTGGGATCTGAATATTCATATGAATTTGATATTTCAGAAGGACAGGGTGAAAGGAAAAGGAGGTGAAATGGTTCTGTTGATTGAGGTTGAGATCAGTATAGTATTGAAAAGTAATCTTGACTCAGTGAATCAAAATATAGAATCAGATTAGATGGAGATGAGGACTAGCAAATGAAAGAAATTAGAGTCGTTTAAAGGTTCCCTGACAGTAGCTCCCACTGTAGGATAGAATATAAACCCAGAAAATATAGGATCTTGTAAAAAAGGTGAGGGATTTTATTCTTCATATAGATTTGATAAAACTAATTGGCAAGGGGCAGCCTGCAGGGTGAGTTCATAAAGTATATTCTGGAGAGTTCCTTAGAAAAATACATTCTGGAAACAACTGGAAAGCAGGCCATTTTAGACAATAATGGACAGGGTTAATTAATGACTTTACAGTATAGGATTCCTTAGGTCAGTGATCATAAATGATACAATTTCACATTTACTTTTAAAGGTGATATATTGAACCTGAAACTAGTGTCTTAAACTTAAGTAAAGATAAATTAGAAAGGCATGAAAACAGATGGCTAAAGTGCAATGGGAAAATAGGTTAAAAGGTAAGACTAGAGGCAGTGGCAGACATTTGAGGAGATATTTCATAACCCTGAATAAAAATACACTCCATTGAAAAAGGACTCTAAACGGATTCACTATTCATGGCTAACAAAGAGGGTTAAGGATAGTATCAAATGTTTTAGCAAATATCTGTAGCTCGGGTTGCAGTTGGAGTTGTTGGTTGGTTCGCCGAGCTGACTGGTTTTCATGCAAACATTTCATCTCCCTTCTAGGTGACATTGTCAGTGCTGCGTAGCCTCCGTTGAAGCGCTGTTGTTCAGTCCCACTCTGAATTGATATGGTCCAATCTGTCATGGTGGGTAGTCTTGCTTCTGGTTTTGTACCTTAGTGGTACGTAGGTGGGATCTATTTCAACATGATTGTTTATTGCACCAGTGGCTGAATACCAGGCCTCCAGGAATTCTGTGTCAAGACTCCATTTAAACAAGCGATAACACACTGCAACACCCCGAAGCTGCGCAAAATCGAAGAGTATTACCTATACAAAATCTTTACGAACAATGGGTATCCTAACAGCTTCATGCTGATGCCTGGCAAATAAACAACACCAAGAAGACACTGTACGCCCCAACACACTCTACTCTATGTTAGAAACACATCAGAACTGACTACAAGACTCCTATGACCTCTTGGAATAAGGATAGCACACAGACCAACAGCCACACTTCGCCAGTTACTCTCAAAGATGAAAGACCCCATACCCACAATGAGCAGGACAAATGTGACATACAAAATACATTAGGACAGACGGGCAGGAAACTCACCACCAGGATACAAGAACACCAACTCGCGGTAAAACAGCACGACCAATTCTCCCTCGTTTCAATACACTCTGACATAGAAGGACATCAATTTAACTGGGACAACGTAACAGAACTAGGACAAGCAAGACAAAGACAAGCACGAGAATTCCTGGAAGCCTGGTTTTCAACCACTGGAGTGATAAACAAACATGTTGAAATAGACCCCAACTACACACCACTATGGAGCAAAACCAGAAGCAGCTCTACCCACCACGACAGACCAGACCATATAAACTCAAAGCAGGACAGAACAACAGCGCTTCAGAGGCTAGACAGCACTGAAGATGTCACCTAGAAGGGAGACAAAACGTTTGCATGAAAACCAGTCAGCTCGGCGAACCCAACCGACAACTCTTGTGTCAAATTGAAAGAAAGCATGTACATCACTTTCCAAACCCATGATCACTTCCATCTCAAAGGACAAGGGCAGCAGGTACATGGGAACACCCCTCCCTGCAAATTCCCCTCCGAGCCACTCCCCATCCTGGCTTGGAAAATTAATTACCATCTTATAAAGAAAGGTTGGGCCTCTACTCACTGGAGTTTAGAAGAGCTGATTTTATTCAACAGTTAAGACTGTGAGGGGGATTTCTAAATATAGACATTGAGGGACTATTTCCTCTTATGGAGGAATCCAGAACTAGAAGACAAATTAAAAATAAAGGGTCTCCCATTTAATACAAAGAGGATTTTCTTCTTCTTTGAGGGTGGTTAGCTCATAGAAATTCCTCTTCCAGAAGTCAGTGAAGGCTGAGTCATTGAAAGTATACAACTCTGATTTAGACTGATGTTTGATTGACAAGGAAATCAGTGTTTATGGGTGAGTTACATTAAGGCCACAGCCAGATCAGAATGAGCTCAGTAAATGGGCTGAATCATCGATTCCTGCTCCTATTTCTTATCAGTTTATGATTTTATGGTAAGTGAACTCAACTTGGTGAAAGTAAAGACATGAACCGCACAACTTTTGACAACCTCAAGTTAAAGACTGGTAGAAGGTGGGAGACTAGTCAGGAGTGTCATGAGAGCACAAGGACATGAATGAGGGTTTCACCAGCAATGACCTGAAACAAAGCTGAAGTCAGATGACGTTACAGAAGTGGAAACAGGTGCTGTCAAGGATTTTCAAAAATGTATTTACGGGATGAGGATGTCGCTGGCTATGCCAGCATTTATTGCCCAGAGAGAAGTTAAGAGTCAACCACATTGCTGTGTGTCAGGAGTCAGGATGGCAGTTTTGTTCCCGAAAGGACATCAGTGAACCAGATGGTTTTTTCCGATAATCAGCAATGGATTCATGGTCATCATTAGACTCTTAATTCCAGATTATTTTTGTATATTGAATTCAAATTCCATCATCTGCCTCGGTGGGATTCAAACCCATATTCCCAGAACATGATCTGGGTCTCTGGATTAACGGTCCAGCGCTAATACTACAAGTTCACTTCCTCCCCAAATGGTGGCACCAATATGATGTCGGAAATTAATCTGCCAGTTAAATGTGACACTCAGGTTAAGAACAGACTGGATGAATCTCAGACTGTTTCCAGATTGGTGGGAATCATAGCTAGGGAACAGAGTTTGGATTAGGCACTGAAAACAATGGCATAAATCTTATCAATTTTAACTGAAGGAAATTTCTGTTCATCCGGTAGCGGATTTCAGATCCACAGCCTGTTAATTTACCAGCAGTGGACACATTGAGAGAGGTTGTGGTGAGGTAGAGGTGGCTGTCATCAGTAGATACATGGAAATTGTTGCTGTGTGTTCAGATAATGTCTCTGAGGGATGTAGATGGCAGACAGCCAAGGAAAAGTACCTTGGGAGTAGAAG
The DNA here is from genome assembly GCF_021869965.1 of Rhincodon typus. NCBI lineage: Eukaryota > Metazoa > Chordata > Chondrichthyes > Orectolobiformes > Rhincodontidae > Rhincodon > Rhincodon typus. The sequence goes on from NC_063368.1 coordinate 20,246,744, forward strand.
ATGTGACTGTGAGGGGACAGCCCACATACAGCAATGTGAAAGTGGCCAGATAATCTATATTAGTCTTGTTACTGGGGAATAAATATTGGCTGCAGGTTACTGAGGCCTTTTGGTTCCAGAATTGGGACAGAAAACAGATGTCCATATAAATTAAACAGATTTTAATGCAGTAGGAGCCATTTCTGGAAAGATGATTAATACCAGAGAGCGTAGGTTCGTCTGATAATTCCAACAATTAGGAAGAGATGCTTAAACTTGGTGCCACTGTTTTGCACAGAGGAGATAAGATTTAATGGAGATGTGTAAAATTCACCATAACATCCCTGTGTTTCTGTTTACTTTTTAAAAAATCTCTCTCATCTTATCCTTTACGAACTGTCCCCCAGTAAGAAATAGAACATATCCTCAATTTTTATAACTCAGACAGGATTATGCTTTAACCCTTGGAGACTGCAGGCCAATCCTGATGGGTTTGTATTCCATCCCTGATTTGGAAACCTTGTCCCTACCTTGGTCAGAACATCAGAAGATCAATTTAATGTGGAGTGGCTTTGAAAGTGGGCTGTGGAGTGCCTTAGATAACAAGGTGTGGAGCTGGATGAACACAGCAGGCCAGGCAGCATCAGAGGAGCAGGAAAGTTGATGTTTTGCTTCGGGACCCTTCTTCAGAAAATAAATGCTGGCTTTTATGAAGAAGGGTGCCGAGCCGAAACGTCAACTTTCCTGCTCTTCTAATGCTGCCTGGCCTGCTGTGTTCATCCAGCTCCACACTGTGTTATCTCAGACTCCAGCTCGGCAGTTCTTACTATCTCGAAGTAGATTGCCTGCCTATTTTTGCTACCAAAGTGAATAACCTCACATTTATCCATGTTATACTGCATCTGCTATGCTTTTGCTCACTTACTTATCTTGTCCAAATCACACTGAAACATCTCTGGGTCCTCCTCACAGTTCACCCTCCCACCCAGTTTTGTATCATTTGAAAACTTAGAGATATGACAAGTAGTTTCCTCATCTAAATCATTAATATATATTATGAATAGCTAGGGTCCAAGCAATTACCCTGTGGTACTCCACTGGTCACTGCCTGCCTCTTGGAAAAAGACCCTTTTATTCCTACTCTGTTGCCTGTCTGCTAACCAGTTCTCTATCCATGTCAGTACATGACCTCTGATCCCATGAGTTTTAATTTTACATGCTAATCTCTAATTTGTAACTTGTCGAAAGAGTTCTGCAAGTAAGCCACAGCCACAAACTCCCCCTTTTCAACTTTACCAGTTACATCCTCAAAAAATTCTAGAAGATTTGTCAAGCATGATAGCACTTTTATAAAACCGTGCTGACTGTTTGTTCCTGTCACCGTTTTCCAAGGCTGTGCTATTAAATCTTTCAGAATGGACCCTAGCATTTTCCTCACTGCTAATGTCAGACTATTATTATTGGTAGTGTTTCACAGGCTTTGAAGGAAATGTTTGGAAAAAACATGTCATTTCCCACAGGTAGGAGCTGAGTGAATGAGTTAAGGGAGAATCTGTGCATAGTTACACAACAGCCCAGTTCATTTATCACTTTTAATGTTAACGTATGTTTTATTGTAAATAGCAGTTACCATAGTAACCAACACTGATGTCAAGGTTCGCTTGGGGGTAACATATCTGTTTATTCTGACTGGAAGGTGTAAAGATCACTTCCAGCCTGGCCAGAGATTAACAATTAACCAACTGCCCTGAAACTCCACATTTCCATTTAGCACAAGTGGGTCACCCTCAGGCAGGGGACCAGTCAGAGTTTCATAGTGAGTCATTTGCTTTCACATCATGTGTAATCAGAACATAATAAAGGTTGGAGCTGACCTCATGTTAGGTATTGCTAGGCAGGGCAGGAATAAGCTGAGAAAAGCTTTGAAATCAAATTTGTGGAAGGAAACCCCAAACTGAGAGAAATCCATACAATGACTCCAAATTGAACAGTGATAGCAGGAGAAAGGTGCATTTTGAACAAATCTGAGGATATTCCACTTCACACGGGGAGAGATGGACGCTGGTCAATAATGGAGAAGGAAATGTATTTTTCTTTATTCTCGTACAGAACGTGGACATCACTGTTCAGGCCAATATTTGTTGCCTATCCTTAGTTGTCCTTGAATAGCTTGCGAAGCCATTTCAGAGGCTGGTGAAGATTACATACCTGACATCACCATCAGTGTGGAGTCACGTGTAAGCCTGACTAGATAATGATGGCACATTTTCCTCCCTAAAGGATTTAATAAACTAAATCTATTTTTACATCAATCGACAATGGTCGCCATTAGACTAGATTTTCATTCCAGTTTTATTGAACACAAATTTCACTAACTGCCATAGGAACAGAGGTAGGCCATATCACCCACTGAACCTGCTCTGCCATTCAATAACATCATGGCTGATCTGTGCTCTAACTCCATATGTTGGCCTTGGGTCCATATCCCTCAATACCCTTGCTTCATAAAAAAATTGTCACTCAGATTTAAATTTAACAATTGAATTAACACTGACCACTATTTGGGGAAGTGTTCCAAACCTCCACTACACTTTACACGTAGACGTGCTTTCTAACATCTCTCCTGAATGGCCTGGTCCTAATTCCTACAGTAAGGCCCATGACAGTAGAATCTTCAACTGGTAGAAACATAGTTTATCTACCTTGTGTTTGTCTGTCAATATCCTGAAAATCTTGATAGATTATCCCTTAATCTTCTAAATGCTAGACAATAATAGCCTAATTTTATCAATCTCTCCACGTAACTTAACCCCTGAAGTCCAGCTATCATGCTAGTAAACTTGCATTGAACTCTGTGCAGGTCCAAAACATCCTTGCTAACATGTCATGCCCAGATCTGCTCACAGTATTCCAAATGAGGTCTAAGCTCTGTACAACTGCAGCATAATGTCTGCATTCACAGATTCCAGCCCTTTAGATACAAAGGCCAGCATTCCACTCACCTTCTTGACTATTTACAGCAGCTGTTCATGGTATTTTAAAGAGCTATGTACATCTACCACCCTTTGTGTGCACAAGTGCTTCCTGAACAATCTGGCCCTAATTCTCAAACTATGCCCCATAGCTTTAGAATCTTCAACCAGTGAAAATAGATTTTCAAACCAGTCTCTTTCAATTATTATCTTGAAAACCCTTAACTGATATGTTTCTCAACCCCATTCTCCTGCCTTCTCCCTGTAACCCTCGATTCCTTTACTAATCAAGAACTTCTCTGTCTCGGTCTTAAATATGCTCAATGACTTGGCCTCCACAGCCCTCTGCAGCAATGAGCTCCACAGATTAACCACCCTCAGGCTAAAGAAATTCCTCCTCATCTCAGTGCTAAACGGTTGTCCCTTCACTTGGAGGCTGTGCCCTCAGGTCAGAGTCTCTCCTACTAGTGGAACCTACTCCTGGTCCACCCTATCCAAGACTTTCAGTAATCTGTAAGCTCAATGAGATACCCCTCCCAATCCTTCCAAACTCCATCAAGTACAGACCCAGAGGCCTCAACTGCTCCTCATATGACAAGCTCTTCATCCCCATGATCATTCCTATGAACGTCCTCTGGACCTCCTCCTAAGCCAGCACATCCTTTCTTAGATACAGGGCCCAAAGCTGCTCACGATATTCCAAATGTGGTCTGACCAGAACCTTATACAGCCTCAACAGCACATCACTCTTTTTGTACTCCAGTCTTCCCTCCATCATATTTGCCTTCCTAACTGCCAACTGAACCTGTATGTTAACCGTAGGAGTCCTAGTTCAGGATTCTCTTAAATCCCTTTGTGTTTCAGATTTCTGAAGCCTTTCCCCAAGTCGAAAAAAGTCTGTGTCTCTATTTTTCCCTACCAAAGTGCATAACCTCAGTTTCCCACATCATATTCCATCTGCTACTTTTGTTCAGTGTTGCAAGAAACTGTGATGGGTAAGTTACAAAACTTTCAACTAGCGTCTGAGTCACTCAGACCAAGACTCCTAATTTGATCATGAAACTGAACTTACTGATCTCCACCCAAAGATGATTGAATGGTTGACAATAAAGCCAGGAAGAGCAAATATCCCATGAAACTGGAGGAGATGGATACAATAGAAATGTTTAAGAGCCACCTCGACAGATCCATGAATAGGCAGGGAATAGAGGGATACAGACTGTGTGGAGGCAAAAGGTTTTTAGTTTAGAAAGGCATCATGTGTCAGTGCAGTCTTTGTGAGCTGAAGGGCCTGTTCCTGTGCTGTTCTTTATAAAACACCAGTATATGGAACATATCAAGCAGTTGAATGAAACCAGAATCAACTGTTAGCAATATTACACTCCTCTCTGCATCTGAAGATTATGAATCCATCCTTTTGTCCCCTATATCTTCACCGTGCCCCATCGCTGTGACCGTCTCTAGTTTTCTGGGATCAATGCTTTTCCAATTCTGGCTGCCAAACCTGATTTCCATCATTCCATTATCAATGGCAGGTCCTTCACGTGCCTGGGCCCCAAGTTCCGGAATTCCTTCCATAAATCTGATTCATTACCCTCCATTAACGCACTTCTTAAAATCTGCTCTAATGGTGCTTTTTGAAGCTCAATGTTAAAATTTTGTCTTAATATCCCTGTTAAGTAGGAATGTTAAAGGTGCCACATAAATATTTATGGTTATGAGTGGGGTGTGTTTGAGGTTACAAGCTCTGGCTGGTTTTGTGGCACTGCTGGGTGTTTGCATGTCCTGGCTATTCCACCCTTAGAGGTTGCCTTCTCTGGTAAGTAAAGATTCAACTCCAAACAGGAAAGGCTGTAAGCTATTGGGATCTTACTGCTTGGCTTGGTTTTGGATTTAAATATGCTACTGGAGTGACTGCAGCTTAACTTATGAAGGAACATTTGAATATTAAACAAACCAACTGAAATTGAGGTGATTTAACATTCAATTTTCCCATCTAATTGAATCAACTACCAAACAACCAAGGTCACTATGAAAAACAGCACTAAGTTCCTTGGACTCCATCTGACCTGGTACTCAGTTTGGAGTTGGTTAAAGCTAGCAGCTCCTGCTTTAACTTTTAGCAAGCCCTTACACCCATTAAATGCATGGCCTGCATAATAGTGTTAAATTCTAACTGATAATTTCCTCTCATTTTGCCATCAGTGTTTTCAGAAATGAGCAGAATTTGAGTGCACTGGTTTTACTAAGCAGTCAGATCTAGTCTCAGCTTCATTATAATGGCATCTCACTTGGTTATAGATTGACCTTTGGTAAGGATTAAAACTTGGGTTTAACTCCTATAATGAAGGAAACTGACTGAAAGGGATGCAAGTGGTTTCACAGAAGACAGATATCTAAGTTTGTATAATGGAGCTGCAAGGGTTAAATGGATGAAACAAACAGTCTGTACAGAGTGCACTACTTAGCCATCAGGTTATCAGTTGTCCTTTATTTTAAAGAGGAGAATAATTACAGTCACATCCCAACATAATTCCTTCTTTTTCTGATGTTTGGTTTGTTTACTTTGTCAAGACTGAAAAGACCATGGCGATCTCTGCAGGGAGATTTCACCTGAAAGTCCTTTGGATCCTCAGTGACTAAAACCTGCATATTCTGCACCATGCGTCTTTCTGATTATGTCTTCCAGCCATAAACACACTGTTTTTACACAAACATCAGCATGGGACACAGTATAAATAAATAAAACAATGAAGGAAAACAGGGTCATGGAAAAAAACCTGAAGTCACTCCCTGATACCTGCACCTTTAGTAATCCTTATAATCCAACACTTCCCAATTTGTGTGCGGCACACCTAGCCACAGAGAAAGATCAAGTGTCATTAGAATCTAGGCACATAAATAAATATAAACCAGCCACTTCAGAAAGGTAGGGAGTTATTGGAACATGTGACAGCATTAAGTGCAGGATTCCTATGAGTTCAGAAAACAACTTGTGTTTACACACAACTTCGAAGCAGTAAACCATCCCAAGGCAATTCACCAAGGCACCTAAGGGGATAGTAGAGCAGATGGCAGAAGTTAGTTTTAGATTTTAACAAGAATCTTTCAAAAAAAGAGATAAAGTTAAAACCTAAATGTAAAAATCACCACAGTTCCAGAGGACTGCTCTCTTATTAGAGACAGACATTGTGGTGGTTTAACTGGAGGGTCACCACATCTCAGTGAGCGCAAAGGTTGAGAAGGAAAGGCCTGCATGGTAACGTTAGCCAGTGCAGGAATTGAACCCACACTGTTGGCATTATTCTGTATCAAACCAGCCAGAGGCAACCAAGCTAACTGACCCCCTTTCAGAGGGGCTGAAAGAGGGAATTTAGAGCTTAGACCTTCAGCAGAAGGCACAGCCACAAGTGGTGGTGTGATAACACATGGGAACATGGGAAACCATTGTGAATCACTGCTAGAAACTGAGCCACAAAAATCACCAATCAAAATAAGCTAAATAAAAGTGCAGCTTGTTTCATCAGGCCTGGTCTTTCTTTAAAAATTGTGGTTTTGTGATTTTTCTCCATTTCACACCCCAGCACTCGTATTCCTCACTATAGGGAGGTCTCGTATTCCCCACTGTGACATCTCCACCCACGAAAGGCAGCAAGTCCTAGTGCCCAGATCATCCAGACTTTGTGACAATTTAGCCTCTATTGGTGTGGACACACATCTTATCAGTGGCTGCTGCTCAAGGCTTTCTAACTGGTGATAACACTCCCACTCAAAATATTTTCAGAATTTGGAAATCTCGATGTGAGCAGTTGTTTCCCAGGAAACTACTGCTTTATAATTTGGTGTTTTCAGTCATTTACAACAAAATTCCAGAGTAATTCAAAATTACTCTGAAGACAAGATAGATCCAACCCTTCAAGTTTTGATAAGTCATGGAATCAACACATTTATTAATTCGGTAACCAATCAGTTCTTTTGAATCATTCCCATCTGCCACCTTGCTTTCCTCTTGGTTTCAGGCATTCCGATCCTGTAGCAAGCAGAAAAACACCTGCAAACATTCACCTTTTCCCATTTGTGCCATGACTCAGTGGGTAACACAACTAATCAGAGTTCTTAAGGTTTTACGAGTAGATTTGTAGCTGGGGTTGTGGATGCTGAGTGGTTGGCTTGGCAAGCTGGTTTGTTGTTTTGCAGACGTTTCGTTAGCACGCTGGATAACATCCTCAGTGCAGCCTCCGATGAAGCGTCGGTGTGTTTTCCTGCCTGGTTTTTAAAACTCTGGAGGCTGTTGAGCTGGATTACCTCACTTCCAGTTTTCCTTCGTTGTGGAGTGTATATGGGGTCGAGTTCCATGTGTTTATTTTTGGCACGTAATTTCTCAGTTGTATTTGTGGAGCTGGTTGTGTGCATCATTTATCATTACCCTTACCATCTTGCTGTACAGAGTAGAGTCCTTTGTAAAGTCCTATATATTAAATCAGGATTTCTACGAGCATCTCATCTCTTGACCCTATTTGTGCTTCATGTTGATTGGCAATAACTATATTTTTCCAAAACCTGAGACCCTAGAACTTGGACCCCATTTCCAAATCCCCCGCACAACTTACTTGAACTTCCCCTAACAGGACGCTGTCACCCTGACCCTCTGACTCCAGCTTACTGTCCATCATTAGCAGATGATGTTTGGATAGTGGTGGCTACACAGTGATCAGGTGAAGTCAACACCACAAACCTCCTCCGCTTGGCTGAGGCTAGGCAGGATGGTGCAACATGAGAGAGAGTTTAAAGAAAGTCTACTTTTAAACATTTGGGGCAGGCGATAGCCTAGTGGTATTATTGCTGGACTATTAATGCAAAGACCCAGATAATGTTCTGGGGACCTGGGTTTGAATTCTACCATAGCAGAGGGTGGAATTTGAACTCAAAAAGTATCTGGAATTAAGAGTCTAACGATGACCACAAATCCATTGTTGGTTGTCGGAAAAACCCATTTGGTTCACTAATGCCCATTAGGGAAAGAAACTGCCATCTTTACCTAGTCTGACCTACATGTGACTCCAGACCCACAGCAATGTGCTTGATTCTTAACTGCCCTCTGAGCAATTACGGATGAACAATAAATGACGTTTAGCCAGCAATGACCTCAGCCAGTGAATGAATAAAAAAACAGCTTGGATGCTAATTTGCAGCATAACCCCTCCACCAGGTTGTGTTGCTCGGATAATTGCATGCAAAAAGAGTTTCTGAATGTCTCTCACTCCTCTTGCAGGTGAGGACAGCACATTTGGATATAAAATTGTAAAGAACACTTTGACCTTCAGGTAATCTTTTGAAGCCTAACTAAAGCATAAGACATTGTTGACCGTTCTGCAGCCTCCCTCAACAAGGAAGGCTGGTACAGAATACCGTTGCAATTAGTATCGTGGCTATTGTGTTATCAAAACCGAGATATGGCAAAGAGTGACCAGCAAGAGGAATTTAACCACAGTTCCACTACTCGGTCTTCTGTTCTTCCCAATGGAACTCATGGGTACGAACAATGAGGGAACAGGACCAGCTCTGTTGTCCAAATTCACTGTGTAGGCATGTCAGTGACACAGGGAGAGGCAGGAAAGGGTAGTTTTTCTTTAAAACTCAAAACTCAGCACCTTCAGGATGACAACTGGAACAGTCAGAAACTAAAAAGGCAGATTAATTATGGACTAAACAGACTATTTGATTGCTCAACAAGTTCTGGCTTACACAAGGAATCAATATCATTAAGATATGCAAACTTTCAGGGAAAGGTAAAGCTTAAAACAAAATAAAACCTGGTTCCAGTGAATCATTCCAGACATGTCACTATTGATTATTTAGTAAACATTTTGTTGCTAGGATTTTGTTTCTTCATTTTCAAGGTGAGTGCCCATTCCTCATAGCCCTGAGGAATTATGGATCATCAACTTGAACAATTTGTAGCAGTTTGATGCCACTGTGCACTATGGTACAGAACTGGAGTCACATGCCAGGCTGGCTAAGAGGCTGATTTCTTTCTTCAACAATGGGAATATTAGTGAATCAGATGGATTTTTAAAAAAAAAAAAGCAAAACACAATCTGACAGCTTCCTTTTACTGATTCTAAACTTCTACTTCCAGATTTTGAAATACCATCTGAATGAGGTTCTCTACATTTCTAATAAACTACTGTAATCAAATAATGATCCTATAATTTATCCACAATTTAACACTCCAAACAATTGTATGCTAAAATCAGCAAATTCCAATCTAACAGACTATAAAAATCATCCACTCTGCTATTCTTCAATTTGCTTTCATTCTGAAAATACCACTGAGGTAACAAAATTAAAATGGGAGGAACAACTAGAATTGTACAGTGTAGATGCAGGCTTTTCAACCCATCATTTCTGCTATGGCTCTTTGAAAGCACTATCAAATTACTATCAATCCATCCCTCTGCCCTGGAAAGCAGCCTAGTTCAGAACCCTGAAGAGTAGTACAGGATGTGAAACATTAACTCTGCTTCTCTCTCCTGCCAGACCAGCTGAGTTTCTTCAGCATTTTGCATGTGCACACAATAGACAGAGGTAAGCAATCCCACAACCAGAAGGTCAGATCTAAACTCTGCAACATCCGGGGCGTGGGGAGTGGACGACTCCACAGAGGATGGAGAATACCTGGCACAAAAGGAAGTTAGTTGTGGCTGGAGGTCAGTGATCTTAGCTTGAGCACATCCCTGCAGAAGTTTGAGGGTATTCCCATGGCCCAACCATCTTCTGCTGCTTCAATGACCTTCCTTCCATAAGGTCAGAAGTAGGGATGCTCGCTGATGACTCAGCTCTATGCATGACAATCAGATGCTGAGCACCAAATGCAACAAGATCTGGACAACATCCAGGTTTGGGATGACAAATGCGAAGTAATGACCATCCCAACAAGAGAGAATGTAACTTTCATCTAACTCACATTCAATAGCAGAACCATGACTCAATCTCCACTATCAATATTCTGGGGTTACCAGCAATCAGAATCAAAACACTGGATCAGCTGCATAAATATTATGGCTACAAGCTTAAGTCAGCAGCTAGGAATACTGCAGCAAATAATTCACTTCCTGGCTCCACAAACCTACCCACCATCTACAAGTCAGGAGTGTGACAGAATACTCCTCACTTGGCTGGATGAATGCAGCTCTAAGCACACTCAAGAAGCTTGACACCATCCAGGATAAAACAGCCTGCTGGAATAGCACATCTACAAACATCCACTCCCTCCACCACCAACGTACAGTAATAGCAGTATGTGCCATTTACAAGATGTGCTGCAGAAATTCACCAAGGCTCCTGAGACAGCATTTTCCAAACAGACACCCACTTCCATCTAGAAGGTCAAGGGCAGCAGATACATGGGGACAACACCATTTGCAAGTTCCCCTCCAAGCCACTCTTCATCCTGACTTGGAAACATGGTTGTTCCTTCAGTGTCACTAGGTCAAATCTTGGAATCCCCACAATGCTGTTAGGGAGTGTCTATAAAAACTAGACTGCAGCTGTTCAAGAGGCAGCCCCACCAGCAGAGCCCACATCCCATGAATGTGTAAAAAAAAACACAAAAATGAAATGTTTTGATAGAGACCTCTAACTAGGTTACCCCTCAGCCTTATTTCTTCAAAAGAAGAAAGATCAAATTCTGAAGAAGAGTAAAAACAGAAGTTGCTGGAAAAGCTCAGCAGGTCTGGCAGCATCGGTCACTGAACCCGAAATGTTAACTCGGATCTTTCTTCACAGATGCTGCCAGACCTGCAGAGCTTTTCCAGCAACTTCTGTTTTTATTCCCGATTTACAGCATCCGCAGTTCTTTCGGTTTTTATTCTCAGGAAAAATATTTGGTATTGCAACAAAAAAAATGTCCAAATTACACTTCACCAAGCATTTGGTGGCCCGGTGTTGGAGTAAGTTGCGTGCAGAATCCTTTTATGGCAAGAGGCGCATTAAAAAAAAAGCCGCACAATTCTGCTTGGAAATACACTAGCATCACATCCCTGATCTAAAGACTTGAAATGGTAATCACTATCATCTCTTACAAACACCAGCTGAACACATTAGCCTGTGATGCTGACATAACTAAAGCAGAAGCAGGAACCTGTCAATCCTTTACAGGTATGTGAACTCCTGTATTCCAGGTAGTATCATTGCAAATTTCATTGTAACTGCTCCAGTGATTACATATCTATTATTTAATATGGCCACCAGAACTGCACAGAGAATTATGTAGTACAGCCCTCTCAAACCAAGAGAATTAGCAATAAGTAAAAACTGTAGATGATGGTCAAGAATGATTAACTGAGAGATGGCAGGGGACTATGACAACAGGTGACACAATCGGCAGGAATCTGGAGGCTTGACATTAGTTGGAAACATTACCGAGATAACAAGGTACAGAGCTGGATGAACACAGCAGGCCAAGCAGCATCAGAGGAGCAGGAAGGCTGACATTTTGGTTTTCTGAAGAAGGGTCTAGGCCCGAAACGTCAGCTTTCCTGCTCCTCTGATGCTGCTTGGCCTGCTGTGTTCATCCAGCTCTATACCTTGTTATCGCAGATTCTCCAGCATCTGCAGTTCCTACTATCTTGGAAGCATTACCACCTGGTCTGGAACTAGGAACTGTTTGCCACAGGGAGCACAGCAGCTGCTGCCACAGGGACGGTATGGCTAGCCAATTTTTTGTTGTTTTGGAAAAGCTGTTATTTCCCTTGGTAGCTCCTTCATGATCAGCAGCTGCCGATTTAGTCAATACTTGAGAGCAAAGCCTCCAGGCACAGCTTAACAATATCTCACTGCGCTTTGAACAGGTACACAACAATAATTTAGAAAATATGGCTCCCCTCTTGTTGGGAGGAGAGTATTCTCTCCATTCTATTCAAATCAGATACGTGCAAAGTCAGAAAATATCACCTGTAACTCAGGAAGGGAACTGATTTCAGTGAACATAGAAAAGCATTCTGGATCTGTTCTATCACCTTAAAAAAATTTAGGCCAGGTGCTTTTGATGGAACTTTCAGTCATGATCTAATTGAATAGAGCTGTCTAACAGTGGATTAACCCCTCCTGTTTCTGATTTCACTCGTGCCTGTCTTTATCCATCAATACTTCTCATACCTACTGCTAACAGGACTGTAGCTAGCAAATCAAGAGGGCACCTCACACGTTCTCAAAGGAAATTAGGGATGAACAACAAATGCTGGCTTTTGCAATGACATAACCTGTGAAATACTTTTTCTAAATTTGTGTACAAGTATGCACAACATGAGCCACTTGCACTGTGTATTTTGTACACTTATAACCATTGGTATCTAATTGGAGACAGCAGGAATATGATACCCAGAGATGAGAAGTTAAACGTACTGTGGACCAGGAGATTTCTAAATTTGTGCTCATCCTTTCCAAATTATCACACTCCAATCTCTCAAATCCTACATGACTGTGCTAACCTAGCCCTACCCTGACCAACCAATCAATATCACTGAAACAGACTCCTATACCTGTGCCTGGGGAAGCCGGTCATTGTTGATGTCCAAGTTAAAACAATCTACTCAACAACTCTGGTGAACCAACTGTGAACAGGAATGGATTGATCTCTCAGGGGAGTTCACTATGTGGGTGATATTCTTGGGAGAGCTACAGTCACAATTAGAGAGGTTCCTCATACTGTATGTGGACCTTGTGACCGCACCTTCCCTAGCCTAACCTCATGTGGTTGAGGGCTCTCCAAATTTTGTGTGTAAGGTTGAGTTTTGACCACTTAGGTCAGTTACCAGATTGTGTTCAGAGATGTTCGTAGTCAACCACAACAACTGCCATTACAAGGTGGAGCTGTTGTCAGATTGTAGGATGTAGAACGTGTTCCAGTAGGGGCTAGGGGATTTCAGACATGTACTTCACTTAATTTGAGAATGTAGCAGCCTTCAGGCTGCTAAAACACAGATTGGTCAATTCCTACTGACCAATCCCCACCACTCCCTACCTGCATTCATCTATCACCATCCCACCTACCTTCCTCAGTTCTTCTGCCTATTTGTATCCCAGCTCCATTCCCCTTCCCCATTTCTGAAGAAGGGTCCCGACCCGAAACATCAGTTTTCCTGCTCCTCTGATGCTGCTTGGCCTGCTGTGTTCCTCCAGCTCCACACTGGGCTGTCTGACTCCAGACTTTTATTTCAAACTCTTAAGTGTATCTTTCTGATTGGCCAGAACTGTAGAAAGTTCCAGAAAACCATCCAAAAAGGTATCAAAACAAGAGTTCACCTGCAAATCTCTCCCTTGGAACCGTCTAGCAAGAGGCAGAGACCAGCTGACACGCGAGCGAGAGCGCGACTGTGTAAATATACAAGAGATTCAGGAAGTATTGTAATCTTAAGGGGTCAAATAGCATTGGGGATAATATGTTTAGTACCAAAGATTACTGTAATTTTGTTCCTAATAAAGTGGGATGTTTTGTATTGGTACCAGCTTGTGTTCATATTCATTTGATCGCTTTGGTATTGTGGGACACCTGGGCAAATCCATGCATAACATTCTGACTGAAGTTGTCCTCAACTTGTTAAAAGAGGAACCAGACAACATGGGTCCTGTGTTGTTGAGAGCATTTTATTAGCTGTCAGGCAGAGAAGTTCTTTGTGGAGGATATTAACCCAGCAGACATCAGGAGGTTCAATGTTTGCTCGCACAGGAAGTCACGTGAGCTGTTTTGGTCTCAATACCCCAGTAATAATCCTGATGACTATGGTCATGGTCATGATCACATTTTGTGATCAGTGTACAGATTGGTAGCTGCATTCTCTCCAATACTGACTACATTTCAAAAGTACTTGATGCATCAAAGTGCTTGAATGCCCTGAAGTCCCCACAGAAACACAAACATTTTCCTTCTGCTTGACCCATCTACAGGCTTTGAAATGCTGGACTGGTATTCCCACTCAACTCAATGGACGGATCGCTATAATAAAACCAAATTCCTGCAAATGCTAGAAATCAAAACAACAGAAAAAGCTGGAGGAAGTCAGTAGGTCTGGCAATACCTGTAGAGAGAGAAACAGGATTATTTTTTAAGTTCAGCATGACTTCTTCAGAATTGTCCTTGTCTAATTCCACTGTCAACTTGATAGCCTACAATGGTTCCTCCTCTTACTTCCAAATCATTAGCTCTGACACTCCCAAAAGATCTACACCACACCCTGAATTTTATCCATATTTCTGCTCTATAGGTCAGGTGGCACAGTGGGCATTGTCTTCATCTGAGTCAGAAGTGCCAAGTTGGAGCCCCACCCTGCTCGATCACCACAGGTGTTTTCACAACACAGCCAATTAGATTCAGTACCAACTTGTAAATCTTTCCAACAAACATTAATGCCAAGCGGTAAGAGGAGTCAACTTTTGGTCGATTCCTGTTGCGACAGAAAGAAATGGGAGGTATTGCCATGACTATCCATTGCTCCTGACTACAACACAGGTAAAAGGTTGCCACAGCAACTCAGACTCCTTGGGGGCCAGCTGGCTCAGTTAGTCAGTATAAATCAGATTGGAGCCAAGCGCATGAGGTTCAATCCTCATCGTGACCAGATTAGATGTGAGACCTGCTTCCTTGCCATACCCTTGGAGGGGGTCCTGGCACTCTGGATCAGACCTGCCTTTGGGCAGGGAACTGAAGAGGATGATTTTACTGCCCTCTATCATCCTGCTCCTGGCTGCCAAACCTTCATTCTGCCTTTGTCCAGACTCCGCCATGCAATGTTCTCCTGCACACCCTCTGATGGTCACTCCTAATAAATTTCAGCTCATTCCCAAAACTGTGCTACTCTTAATCTGACTCAAATCTCTCCAGAGCCTCAACTTTAAAGTCTCCCAGCCACCACAATGCTCCAAGTTGTATACAGTTTTCCAATCCTGGCATCTTCAATGGAAATATACATTTGAGATATAAAAGAACAACCTACTCCCTGAAGTCAGGCATTAATTCTGAAAGTGATCACTATGTGGAAGCTAAAATCCAGGAAGCACAAAGAACTTAGTCCCGTTAATCAGCTCCTTATCCATCACATAAATATTCACTCCCTTCATCACAGTCATATAGAGGCAGTAGTGTGAAGCATCTAAAAGATACATCATAGTAACTCACCAAGGCTCCATTGGTAGTACCTTCCAAAGCTGCAACCTCTACCTCCTAAAAAGGAGGAAAGCAGCCAATACATATTCCCCTCCAAGCCATTCACCATCCTGACTTAGAAATACAATGCCTTTCCTTCACTGTTGCTGGGTAAAAATCCTTGAACTCCCTTCTAATAACCACTATGGGTATTCCTGCAACATGTGGGCTGCAGCGGTTCACGGTAGTAGCTCGCCACCTGGCTGGCTTTGCTAACATCCTATCAATGAATTCAAATATGTTGTGGTGTTGGTTCATGGATCAAAAGGCTCTCTCCATTACCCATAATTACCCTTTGCCCCGAGGCTGGGGGAGGCCCAGTTTGGAGGACGAACTGAAGTATACAGAAGATTCTATGGTTGTTGTGTGGGCTGAGTGTGCCACCTACTGGACCAGAAACTGGTGTTAATTTGATAACGTTTCATACAAACTAACAATCACCAACAACAGTTCTTGGAATAGAGTTAAATATTGGTCTTGGTCTTCTGCAAGTGCAAGCTGGTGCCTGTTGATATTGTTCCGATTTCTCAGTTGTGGGGCTAATAACCTCCAAACCAATCCATTGAGATATAAAAGGACAACTTACTCCCTGAAGTCAGACATTAATTCTGAAAGTGATCACTATGTGGAAGCTAAAATCCAGGAAGCACGTAAAGAACTTAGTCCCCTTAATCAGCTCCTTATCCATCACATAAATATTCACTCCCTTTACCATACCAAACCAATCTATGGGGTAAATCTCACCTTCAACCCAATCAGCAGGGTATATTTAATACCCTGAACCACCTCGGGGCAAAGGGTAATTATGGGTAATGGAGAGAGCCTTTTGATCCATGAACCACCTCTTCCTCAGTTACATCAATGACTGTATCGGCGGCACCTTGTGCTCCCACGAGGAGCTCGAACAGTTCATCCACTTCACCAACACCTTCCACCCCAACCTGAAGTTCACCTGGACCATCTCTGATACCTCTCTCCTCTTCCTGGACCTCCGTCTCCATCTCTGGTGATCGCCTCAAAACCAAATTCTATTTCAAGCCCATCAACTCCCACAGCGACCTAGACTACATCTCCTTTCACCCACCTTCCTACAAGAATGCGATCCCCTACTCCCAAGATGAGGCGTTCCACTCCCGAACATCCCAGATGTCCTCGTGTTTCAAGGACCGCAACATCCCCCCTTCATTGGTCAAAAACGCCCTCAACTGCATCTCTTGCGTTTCCTGCACCTCTGCCTTCACACCCACACCCCACAATAAAAACAAAGACAGAATTCCCCTTCTCCTCACGTATCACCCCATTAACCTCCAGATTCAACGCATCCTTCTCCGCCAACTGCTATCTGACCCTACTACGAAGGATATATTTCTCTCCCCACCCTCCAGAGGGACTGCTCTCTCCGCAACTCCCTCGGCCGCTCCACACTCCCCACCACCTTTCCCTGCAACCGCAGGAGGTGCTACACCTGCCCCCTCACCTCCATCCAAGGCCCCAAAAAAAAAAAAAAAAACCTTCCACATCAGACAGATGTTCACCTGCACATCCACTAACGTGGTCTATTGTATCCGCTGCTCCCGATGTAAAGGAGGCCACATCGGTGAGATCAAGCGGAGGCTCAGAGACCGTTTTGTAGAGCACCTACACTTGGTTCACAACAAACAACACCTTCCAGTCGCAAACTACTTCAACTCCCCCTCCCACTCCCTGGACAACATGTCCATCCTGGGCCTCCTCCAGTGTCACAGTGACACCACCCAGAAACTGGAGGAGCAGCACCTCATATTCCACCTTGGAACCCTATGACCCGATGACCTCAATGTGGACTTTACTAGCTTCAAAATCGCCCCACCCCCAGCCTCATCCCAAGACCACCCCTCCCTCTCATCCCCACCTCCTTCACCTGTCCGTCTTCTCTCCCATGTCACTGACCAATCCCCACCACTGCCTACCTGCACTCCCCTATCACCATCCCACCTTCCCCAGCCCAACACCCCCCTCCTCTATTTCAGAGCACCCTTCCCCAGCCCCGGGGGAGGGGGAGGGTCCTCTGCTTCAGCTTTCCTGCTCCTCTGATGCTGCCTGACCTGCTGTGTTCCTTCATCTCCACACTGTTATCTCAGACTCCAGCATTGGCAGTTCTTACTATCTCTCACTTCTTCGCTGCATCCTTTAAGATTCTTGCTTTTCTATTCTGTATTCCATTCCCAAATGATGTATTTCTTACGGCATTGCTTCCCATGTTCTACATTTCTTCAAACCCTGCCACCCCTTGTGATAACTTCATTTTATTCCCCTCTGAAAAGCAATGGATCAGTCTTTATTCGACCCAGAAGTTTTGAGAACTTTCCACCTTTACCCATAAGTATAAGCTTTCATTCTTGCCCTCATCTGTGCCTTTGTCACATCCAGATTGGATGATTCCAACATTCTAGAAGCCAGCCTCCCATGTTCCAACCTTGAAACTTCAATTCTAAACTCTGTTGTCTGTCCTAACTCTTCTGTTCACATCACTGCTGTGCTGGCTGACAAGCATTTGCCCCCGGTCTATTAAATTTCGAAATTTTTCACCCTCATGTTCAAATCCTCCATGACTTCATCCCTTCTTAGCTTTAATCTGCTCCAGTCCTACAATGCCTCAGATCTCGACACAGCCTCAATTTTGTTCTTTTGCACAGATTTCCACTGCTCAGGCATCAGTATTGGTCCCTTAAGCTTTGAAGTTTCCTCCCTACACAACTTCTCCCCTCCAAGATGCTCAACACTTAAACTACACTTTACTTGCATCTCCCCAATACATAATGTGGCTCAATGTTGTGTTTTGACCACAAGTGTTTTCTTGGGACATCTTACAACAATAAAAAAGGTGCTTTATAAAAGTTGCACATGATCAAATAGAGCTGAGTCAGCATAGCTTTGTCAAGGGGTGGTCATGTCTGATAAATCTGTTAGAATGCTTAGAGGTGGTAACAAACAAGTTAGACAAAGGAGAGCCAGTGGATGTGATCTATTTGGATTTCCAGAATGCCTCTTATGAAGTGCTGTTCAGAAGGCTGCTAAATAAGATAAGAGCCCATGATGTTAGGGGCAAGTTATTGGCATGGATAGAGGATTGGCTGAACGTGGGGAGTAAGGACAAAGGGGTCATTTCAGGATAGCAGCTGGTGACTAGGAGTTCCGCAGGGGTTCATGTGAGAACCACACTATTCGCGGTATACATTAACCATCTAGACAAAGGATCTGAGGCCATTGTTGCTAAGTTTGCAGTTGATGCAAAGATAGGTTGAGGGACAGTTAGTGATGAGGAGGTGAGAAGGCTGCAGAAGGACTTCGACAGGCTCGGAGAGTGGCAAAGAAATGGCAGATGGAATACAGTGTGGGAAAATGTGAGGTAATGCACTTTGGCAGGAAGAATATCGGCATACACTATTTCATAAATGGGGAAAGGCTTCGGAAATCTGAAGCACAACAGGATACCAGTTCAGTATTTTCTTAGAGATAGTAGGAACTGCAGAAGGGTCTAGGCCCGAAACATCAGCTTTCCTGCTCCTCTGATGCTGCTTGGCCTGCTGTGTTCATCCAGCTCTACACCTTGTTATCCCAGTATTTTCTCAAATGTTAACATGCAGATTCAGTTAACAGTTGGGAAGGCAAACACAATATCAGCATTCATTTCAAGATGGCTAGAATACGATGGCAGAGATGCATTGATGAGGCTGTATAAAGCTCTGCTCAGACCACATTTGGAATATCATGAGCAGTTTTGGGGCCCATATTCAAGGAAAGATTTTCTGGCCTTGGAAGGGGTCCAAAGGAGCTTTACAAGAATGATCCTGGGGACGATGAGCTTGTCATGTGATGAGGGGTTGAAGACTCTGGGTCTGTACTCAACAGGAGTTTAGAAGGTTAAGGGAGGATGTAATTTAAACTTACAGCATACTAACACACCTACATAGAGTGGACGCAGAGAAAATGTTTCCACTAGTAGGACAGACTAGGACCAGAGGACACTGCTCAGAGTGAGGGGAACTGAGCGGAGGAGGAATTTCAGCCAGAGGGTGATGCATCTGTGGAACTCATTGCAAAAGGCAGCTGTGGAGACCAAGTCATTGAATGCATTTAAGACAGAGATAGATAGTTATTGATTAGTAAGGAGAATCAAAGGTTACAGGGAGAAGAATGGGGTTAAGAAACAGATCGGCCATGATCAAATGGCAGAGCAGCCTCAAAATGAGCCAAGTGCCTTAGTTCTGCTCTTCTCTCTGATGGTCTTATGTCAAGATAGTTCCTGGTCCACTAATCCAGTAACAGGTCAAAAAGGATGTTGATAGATGTGTGGCATTTCTAATCTTAAATCAAATGCTAGACTGGATTTGAAACAGTGAATCATTTATTCAACTTTCAGATAACGTACAAAGAAATGAGAGGGAAAAGTGAATTGAAAACTATTCAGGACTCACAAATGAGCTCAAAGTTACCTGATGTTTCCTTTGATTGGGCATTCCTCTGCATCATTTTCTGCTTTTTCTCTTTGAAAATCTGAAACTGTTTTGGCCAACAGCACTCGCTCATGGGTAGTGTCGCTATTTTAGGCAAGCCTGTGGGTGAATAGATCAAAAATTAAAATTCACCAATTCTGATGCAATGAGAACAATATTTACAATTGATATATGCTGCAAGCTCACAACAAACTTGAATTCATTGCTCAGAACAGAGTCCCTGACTCTCCTGGATGCTGGTCATGGACAGGGGTTTACATATTGGCTCCTGGCAGCAGGGCCATCTCAAAATGCTCAATATTAACAGATTTGATTTGGCTAAAACTGCGCCAGAATTTACCTGTTTAAAGCAGGCAGATCTGGGAATTGACAGTCCACAGTTAAAACCACAGCATCTGCTAAAGTAATAATAGACAAAATACGGAACAAACGGTTAGGCAAATCAGAGGTATTTCTATGCTTAACTAGCCAGTTCTTTCATGCAGAGACTCTTGCAACCCCACCCTACAAATACACCCAGAGACTAACACCTAGACACTCTCACCAAGTTGCTCCTTATTAATTGCTGTAACCACACAAAGCATATTATATGTCCTCTGGCTTGGGCCCATGTACAGATTAAAATGGGATGGTTCTACCAATTAAAATCATAACAAATCTAGATCAGCCCCCAATACTCAACCTCAAATCAAAGTTCCTTCCAACGGTCCTTTCTAGATCAGGATATGGAGAGCCCTGACAGCATCAGAAATCAATGGAGCAACAGTTCTCGATCAGAAATGCTTCTGACAAAGGATCTCTCACTTTTAAACAGCAATCCTCCCTTAACACTGGCAGACAAATAAAGAGGTAGAACTCCAGAAAGATTCACATATTCCACAAGTTTTTAATTAGACCCGGACTGCTCATTTAGTACCAGGTGAAATGGGATCCAAGTGTTCAACTGGAAATACTCAGGAGTTTGGGCAGTGTCTGTAGAAAGCGAAACAGTGTTAATGCTTCAGGTCGATAACCTTATAATCACCTGTATTGCTTTTATTTTGCATTTCCAGAAACGATAGCATTTGGTTTTTGTATTAGAGTAGAAAAATGTGTTACCTTGTTACCCTGCTGACTACTCAACAGAATTGGACCAATCGAAAAACCGTTGTTACAGAATTGAAAGCAATGAGAATGCTCAACTCAGCCTGGGGAGTAAAAAGAAGAAAAAGAACAGTTTTAATTAAGTAGATCAGTTACCACCTTCAAGACAGGGGGCCAAGGGTAGAGAGTAACAGCATGTAATTTATTTATTTGGAAGTAAGCTAAGGAAACAGATCTTTAAAGTTGATGGTGGTTGATTCTGCAACAGGCTGTAATTCAGAGTCCACAGACTGAACAGTATCCCTTTGATGCTGATCTATTTATCCCAGAAGTTTAGATCAGGATAATAAGTCAGTAGACAAGAGTTGCTCAGATTGGAGGCATGTTGCCAGTCTCTGTGTACGATTGATTTAGGCTCAAGAAGCTTAATCATAAAAACATAAGACAGACGGTTTGTTGATGAGGTCCACACAAGATGGCAGATTAGTGGCATATGCAGTAGACAGCAGATACATTTCAGTATGCTTAAGTTATATTGAGAGAAAACAAGTAATGTAGCTATATATGGACAGGTAGATAAATACAGAACATGTCTAACAACTTCTTGGTTTAATTAAAAAAAAGTGAAGTGAATCCTGCAAGAATAAAACAATACATTCATATAAAACACAAGATCGATCTCTCAGTTTAGGAGACATTTGCAAGTTGTGTGCAACTTTGAGTGCTACACTTAAAGGACATTTATGCCAGACAGTAAATATATTTGTCAGGATGATACAATGGCCTGGGAAGGACAAAGTCAAGATACAGTTTACATTGAAGCAAGGAAGGCTGGGATTTAATAAACTTTTAAAATCATGAAGAAATTTGAGAAAGTAAATGAGACAGAATTTCCTTAGGGTAATTTAGTTCAACACCACACCAATCCTTTCCGTCTTTGGGGGTAAGATTGTAAGAAAACAACAGGAGAACTCTGATAGCAAGGTCAAACTTATCTATAGGGATCTAAATTCGAGGAAAGTGGACAGTTGTGCCTGTATCTCCCTCTAGCTAATTTCCAGTGGAAGTTTCCACAAAGTTAAAAATAGCAGCATGAAGAATTTGCAAGACTTCTGCAAAGTTTAATTAGATCACAGCTGACGATCCATAATTCCAGCTTCTTTCACTTATCAAGCTGTCCCTTAGTATCCAAAAATGCAAGAATCTCATTGCAGAGTTGCTGTATATATTCAGCAATGACAATATAGTCCCATGACAGTGGATATTGCCCTTCTCTATTCCCCCTTGTTGGGGATATTTATATTGATGCTTCCTCGATTCTCTATTTTAACAAAAGCTTTACTGCTAGCACAAGATGAAGGCAAGACCAATGGGACTGATACTGAGGTGGGTGAATTGGAAATAAGGTGGGGGCAAACCTGCAAAAGGGAGAATGCTTATTGCGGCCGAGGAGAAATGGACAAAAATGTGGTGTCTCAGATGGGATCAAAGATCAATGCACAGGCTAACATCAGGCAAGACCAATAGATAGACAGATGCCCCAACAGCCGATCTTATACAGACACTTACATACAGATTTTTATGGCCCAAAGCAAAATGCAAAGTTCATCTTAGAGTCCAACAAGTGGACAACCCAAACAGCCAATAAAAAAGCTCTAACCTCAAGAATTGAATAAACATCCACAAAATGTACATGAAAAATGTTTTATTTTTTCATACAAGCACTAACTGCTTTTTAAACGCAGAACTGTACAGATTCCTGACAAAGTATTTTCCAATACAATATCTTATGCACAGGTTAGAACAAAATACATGATGTACAACATTTCTGATTTCTTTTTCATTTTCTTTTTTCCTCAAAATTATACAAGGTCTCTAAACAAAAGCTCTCTTCCAAGAACGTGTGTGTGCACGTGTGCGTGCGCGCGCGCATGTGTTCGTTCATTCATTCGTTCGTTCAGACTGGGAGCCCAACACTGGTTTACTGAGGGTCAATCAGCAGCATGGGGAAGAGAACTCCACCCTGTCACAGGATGTATGTGTCCTGGTTACTGCAGGTCCCTGTCCTCCAAGTATCTGTATTCGAACGTAAAGCCTTCTTTCTTTCTCTGGCCCCATTTTTCATAGTCAAAGTAAATGTATGTTCCCTGTTGGGTCAGAAAAAAAGCCTAGTAAGATGTAAACATCCGCACGGGGCATAAGTTTACAAAGTTATGAAGATTCTAAAATTTGACTAGTCTGCTTTATCACAACCCTTTCGGATCAACTATTTCAATACTTAAATAATCCCTAACTTGCAGGTCTCCAATTAGAGAGCCCATTGTACACAGGGCTCAGTTATCAGGGAATGGAATTCAGACAAGTACTGATGTCTACTTAATCAAAGTTATCAGAAATCCAGACACTATTACAGCTTGTCCAATACACAACCACAGGAACCCTAACATACAGCCAAAGAACTCTCAGCCCACTAGACACTAAACCCACTGCATCTCTCCTTTCACTGACTGCAATTTGGTGGATGGTTTCACACAATCATTGCATCATTCACCTACAGGTGTAAATCATAGAATCACTACAGTGTGGAAACAGGCCCTTCGGCCCAACAAGTCCACACTGATCCTTGGAGCATCCCACCCAGACCCATCCCCCTATAACCCACCTAATCTACAGATTCCTGAACACTATGGGCAATTTAGCATGACCAATCCACCTAACCTGCACATTTTTGGACTGTGGGAGGAAACCGGAGGAAACCCACGCAGACATGGGGAGAATGTGCAAACTCCACACAGACAGTCGCCCGAGGGTGGAACTGAACCCGGGTCCCTGGCGGTGAGGCAGCAGTGCTAACCATTGAGCTACCGTGCCGCACCCTAGGTCTGGCAATATTTAAACTCTCATTATACAAGATAACGAATTGTATCAGGGAAAAAAAAAAACTCACTGTGCACATGGGAACAGAAGAGATGCAGTTAACCAGATGACAGACAGAAAGCTCAATCCCAAATATGTTTCAAAAGGTCTTACAGCAAGAAGAAAGTTCAAAGAAAAATGCAATTTTGATATTCAGATGGAAGCAAAGATAAGGACAATAAGTTATTCCACATTCCTAGAGCAGTGCCACAATTACTGCAGCACTCAGTCCTGAAGACACAAAAAACGCTTTTGTTGGTGCCCCTGGTTACACAAAGAGCCAAACTTCAGACTTGCAACAAATTCTCAACAACCTGAGCCACATACCTCAGACTGCAGCATTCAACTTTCACAGGAGCAAACCCAAGTTAGAGAAACGGCACAGGGCGAGCCCATTCAGCTCAATGGATCAATACTAGCTTTTTGAAAGAGATACCAATTAAATCCACTTGCCAGTCACACACTATACTCTTATTGTTTCCTGAAGATTTATCCATGAATCTGCTTCCACTGACTAACTGTGGTCATGCTTCTCTGATCAAGATGACACATAGGACAAGAGACAGGTAGTGTTGAGGAAGTGGGAAGGATGCAGAAGGACTTGGACAGGCTAGGAGAGTGGGCAAAGAAGTGGCAGATGGAATACAAATGTGGGAAAGTGCAAGGTTATGCACTTCAGTCAGGATAGAGGCATAGACTATTTTCTAAACAGGAAAGTCTTTGGAAATCTGAAACACAAAGGGACTTAGGAATCCTAATTTAGAATTCTCTGAAGGTTAACATGCAGGTCCAGCTGGCAGTCAGTAAGGCAAATACAATGTTAGCATTCATTTCAAGGGGGCTAGAATACAAGCAGGGATGTATGGCTGAGGCTGTATAAGGCTCTGGTCAGACCACAGATGGAATATTTTGAGGATTCTGGGTCTGTACTCAAAGCTTAGAGAAGGATTCACATCAAAATTTACAGAATTGAGTGTCCTGGATAGAATGGATGTGGAGAAGATGTTTCCACTAGTAGGAGAGACTAGGACCCAAGGGCATAGCCTCAAAGTGAAGGACAACCCTTTAGAACTGAGACAAGGAGGAATTTCTTCAGCCAGAAGGTGGCAAATGTGTGGAACTCATTGCAGCAGAAGGCTGTGAAGACCTAATCATTGAGTTTATTTAAAACAGAGATACTTGATTAGTAAGGGGATCAAGTATTATAGGTAGGAGGCAGGAAAATAGGGTTGAGAAACATATTAACCATGAGCAAACGGTGGAGTAGACTCGATGGGCTGGGATGGCCTAATTCCACTCCTTTATCTTATGGTCTAAGACAACTCATTCAAAAGAAATGCCCCTCATCTCTCCGTCCAGTTCTTTTGCCAAAAGTCGTTACCTTTTGATTACTGGCTATTCTGCCAATGGCACTAGCTTCTCTCCATTTGCTTCAACAAAATTCCCCAAACTTGAACACTTCTATTCCATCTCCCTTAACCTTCTTTACTGTAAGTAGTAGTCCAGGTTTCTCTGTTCCCCGCAACACAAGTGAATAAGCACAAGATGAAATGTATGGAATCATTAGAAGTACAATTCTCTGCACAAAAACCAGCCAAATTTCTTCACAAGTATCTGTTCAAGGTCAAATGATCTGAAATCGGTCCTATTGACAGATTGAGAGCCCAGAAGTGATCCATACCTGTTCATATTCATCGGTAATAGTTTTTGGCTCTTCATGTCTCTGGAACCACATCATGTACTTGGTGTGGAATCTCCAGGATTGCTTCTTCAAAGCTTTAGCAGCTAAATATTGGGACTTGGTCCCCTAGCAAAAGGAAATAAAACATGGCTGAAAGCAGAGTTGCTTCAATTCATGGAAAGATGCGGCATAGGAGGCCATTCAGCCGATTATGCCTATGCCAGCTATTTTGAAAAAGCTTTCCAAATTGTCCCATTTCCCTGCTGGATTCCCATGACCCTGCTAATTTCCAATTTAAATATTTATCCAATTGTGTTTTGAAAGTGCAGTTAAATCATCTTCTCCCATCCTTAGCCAGCACATTCCAGATCACAATGACTAGCTTTATAAAAATAAAGCTCATCAGTTCTTTTCCAATCAGTACTCTTGGGTTACCGAGGCACCTGACAATGGAAACAGTTTCTCCCAAACTACTTAAAAAACAATTCTAAACAGTTCTTTTAAATCTCCCTCAGTTCTGTAAACAACATTCCCAGCTTCTCTGATTCTTAGTATGCCCACCACTTGTCTCCTCTTCAGACTCCCCTCCTGAAGATGTTGATTGCCTGAGGAACAAACCCATAAAAGATAGGTCCTCGCGTGTTTCAAACAAGTGTCTTCAAATTATGTGAAGGGACTCACAGTAGCCTAACATCTTCACCTGAACCTCCACTGACCAATCTCAGGGGAAATCACCGCCCAGTGAACACTCTCTCCCCCCGCAGCTAGAGTACCAACTGTAACTTGTACAAATGTGAACTATCGAACTAGGAACTGAAACTGGATTCATAAATTTATAATACTCGGTTACATTGTCTCAAACAAAAAAAACATGAAAAACATCAGAACCCGATTATAGCCCAAGTTTCCAGTAATATTTATTTTTTCAAAAATGCAGGTTCATGCAACCTGAGCCAAACAATACTTGTTGATTTGCTACACTTGACCATAGGCACTACAATAGTAGTCTGCAGTGGGTGGGAATGCACATACCTGGGTGGAGAAATGCAGCTCCATGTTACCACTAGAACATGTGTAGAGTAATGCTGAGTCAGCAGATTGAGCTCAGCTGTGATGATGCACCTATTGTCAACTGGCCTAATGAACACCAGTTATAAACAGGCACAAAATGGTAGGACAGGCAGGTGACACATAGGACACTATACACCTGGGGATAGATTCTCAGCATAAATTGCTGAAGATCGTAATGAAAGGAAGTTAAAAAAGATCCAAACATTTAAAAATGTTTTAGAATTCAAGCTGAAACGTGTCATGAGTTTTTGGTGCTGTGCATCCAACAGTGCACACTGTTAATGCAACAGATTGAAAAAGGTTGGAGCTGTATGGGTCAATTTTTAAGTTGAGAGCAAAAAACAAAAAAAGTTGCTGGGACATTTATACTAAACAGCTTCATGTTTATCGACAGAACTAACTGCACAAATCAACAGCACTGGAATAGGCAGAGTTGTGTTAGAGACAATATGGGGCTTTATAACACCAAACCTTCAGTGCAGGCTTACCAGATGTTTGCAGCTGAAAAACATTAAACTTTAATGCCTGTTGCTAAATTATAGTGCAGTTTGAACTAGAGGATACAAAGAACAGACATGGCATCGAGATGAGAAATTGCTCCTGGCAGAATGTGAATATAACAAATGGGGGCAGAGGAATGGGGCACATTTGACACACCCTCCATGCCAGAGTTCTCCTTAAAGAATGGAACTTACATCTATTTCCTTTTTCTACATAGGAATGTTTTCTCATCTCAAAAGGGGGAGACTTATTGTGAAGTAAGTGGGTTATGGGAGCCCTACAAATACCATTCTTCGTGTGGTAGCCTGGCTACTGTGTGCTGGCAGGACAGTTAACTAATCAAAGGGACTTATCTGGATGATTTAACAACATAACCCTGGGCAAAGGTTTATGGGTCAGTGTTAAACCCCTGGCAATGGGCTTCCACACCAGAGAGTCTGAGGACAGCTGCATGAATTGTGAGCAGATGAAAATAATAGTAAATGGGATCTGGTTAGATCAGTGTGGAATTGCCTTCAGCTGCTGCTAAGTCTATGGGCCCAGTTCTGGTTTTACCCAAGCACACCCAGTGCAGGATTCCAGCAGAAAACCTTGAGTAAGGCTTTGTGACATGGTCAAACCAGCTCAGACCAATACTCACTTCTAGGTAGTAAAAGATGAAGAAGAGAGTTTCCGTGGACAATCGCTGGTAGAACTCCAAAGTGTCTGAATGGACTGGCGGAATCTGATGGTGATAAGGTGGTGTGGGACATGGATTGCGGGGGAGGTAGTGTCTGTGGGGAGCAAAACAGAAAACAAATTAAAACACTGTCCACAACAGGAAATTTGAACTGATATAGTAACACTTCCATAGCAAAGGCACTTTAAGTATTTTTAAAAGTATTAGGCAGAAAAGCCATTACATTTTCAAAAAATCCAACCACTCAATTGTTTAACTTGGTGGACATTGGCAAAATCCTAGGGTCACAGTTATGCCAAAAAACGAGAACCAAAATCTATTCACGTTTCAGTGTTAAATGATGTTGTCCCTATCCAACTTGGGATCTGTTCCAACACTGGCTGCAAAATACAAAAAGATGACAACTGCAGCCTAAAAAGGTTGAGTATTCAATACAAGCAAAAACCAATCCACAGACATTAGAATACTCCAACTCCTCACCTACAAATTCCCTTTCTACACAAGTCCAAAAGCTAAACAGGTCAATGAACGTACTATCAGGGAAACTCTGGACAAAAAGGTCCAATGAATCCCAAATCAACATTGCCACTAACCACAAGAGCAGCTGTAGGCATGGACAGTTTGGACTGAAGGGTCTGTTTCCATGCTGCATGGCTTCAGTAAAGCCTTTGACAAGGTTCCTCGTGGCAGCAGTAGAAAGAAGCTTTTTGGAATGGAGGGCTGTGATGAGTGGTATTCCACAGGGATCAGTGTTGGGATCTCTGCTGTCATGGTCTACATAAATGATTTGGAGGAAAACAAGGCTGGTCTAATTAGTAAGTCTGTGGAAAACAAAGATTGGAGGAGTTACGGATAGTGAGGAGGAATGTCAGAGGTCAGTTGGAGGCATGGGCAGAAAAATGGCAGATAGTGTTTAATCTTGACAAATGTGAGGTGATGCATTTTGCAAGGTCAAATACAGGTGAAAATTATATAGTGAATGGCACAACCCTTAGGAATATTGATACACAGAGATCTGGGTGTGCATGTCCACAGATCACTGAAGGTGGCAGTGCAGGTGTTCAAGAGTGTGATGACAAGAGTTCAGAGGCATTTGTTCCTGTTAAAGTGAAGGGTAAGGCCGGTAAGATTAAGGAACAATGGATGAATGAAGATATTGAGGTTCTAGTCAAAAATAAAAGATAATCTTATTTCAGATATAGACAACTTAGTTCAATTGAACCTCAAAATCAATATAAAGAGCACAGGGCATTCTCAAGACAGAAATCAGGAAGGCAGAGAGGGGATACGAGAAAGCACTGGCAGATAAGGTTAAGGATAATCCAAAGAGATTCTACAAATACATTGAGAAAGAGGGTAGGGCCTCAAAGATCAAAGAGGTCGTCATTGTGTTGACCCTCCAGGAGATGAAGAGATACTAAAATGATTGTTTTGTGTCAGTTTTTACTGTGGAGAATGAAATGGAATCTAGAGAATGCACAGAAATAAATTTTGATGTTTTAAAAATAGTTCACATTACAGAGGTAGTTTGGGAGGTCATAGAGAATATAAAGGTGGATAAATCTCTGGGATCTGCTCTAGTGTATCCCAGAACGTTGCGGGAAATAAGGGAGAAAATTACAATTCCTCTTCCAAAAATATTTGCACCTATAACTACCAGGTGACATGCCTGGATGACGGAGGTTGACGAATGCTATACCTTCGTTTAAGAAAGGTTGTAAGAAGAAACCGAGGAACTATAGACCAGTGAGTCTGACTTCAGTTGGGGGTAAATTGTTGAAGATGATTATAAAAGATAGGATTTATGGACGTTTAGAGGGGCAAAATTAATTAGGGATAGTCAGCGTGGTTTTGTGCAAGGTAAGTCATGTCTCACAAACTTGACTGAGTTTTTTGAGGAAGTTACCAAAAAGATCGATGATGGCAGAGCAGTAGACATTATTTATTTGGATTTTAGGAAGGCCTTTGACAAGGCTCCATTAGGTCACATGGGTGAGTTTGCCAATTGGATACATATTTGGCTTAATGGCAAGAGACAGAGTAATGGTGGAGGGTTGATTTTCGGACTGGAGGCCTGTAACCAGCGGTGTTCCACAGAGATCCGATCGGTTCTCGGTCTTCTTTTGTTTGTCATTTATATAGATGATTTGGATGAGAATATAGAAGGCATAGTTAATGAGTTTGCAGATGACACCAAAATTGATGGCATTGTAGACAGTGAAGAAGGTTTTCTAAGTTTACACAGGGATCTTGATCAAATGGGTCAATAGGCTGAAAAATGGCAGATGGAGTTCAATCTGGATAAATGCGAGATACTGCATTTTGGTACAACAAGGGTAAGGCTTATACAATTAATGGTAGAGCCTTGGGTAGTGTTATAGAATAGAGGGACCTAGGGGTGCTGGTACATAATTCTTTGAAGTTTTCATCACATATAAACAAGGTGGTTAAAAAGGCACTTGGCATGCTTGCCTTCAAACATATCAGTTGGGAAGTCATATGGAGGTTGTACAGGACATTGGTGAGGCCTCTTCTGGAATACTGTGTCTAGTTCTGGTCACCCAGTTATAGGAAGGATATTATCAAGCTGGAGAGGATTCAGAAGAGATTTACCAGGATGTTGCAGGGTACGGAAGGTTTGAGTTATAAAGAACTGCTGAATAGGCTGGGACATTTTTCACTGGAGCGTAGAAGGTGGAGAGGCGACATGATAGAAGTTTATAAAATAAGGAGGTATAGATAGAGTTAATAATTGTGTGACTAGGGGGCACATTTTTAACGTAAGAGGAGGAGAGATTAAAAAAGGACACGAGGCAATTTTTTTTAAACAGACGGTGGTTCATATGTGAAATGACCTTCCTGGGGAACTGGTACAAATTTGGTACAATTACAACATTTAAAAGACATCTAAAAGATAAATACATGAATGGTAAAAGTTTGGAGGGATATGGGCCAGGAGCTGGCAGGTGGGACTGGTTTGGTTTGGGATTGTTTGGCATGAACTGGTTGGACCAAAGGGTCTGTTTACATGCTATATGACTGACTCTACAAAAAGGTAGTATAAAAAAAAAACCTATGGCATGCTTGCCTTCATTAGAAGGGGCATAGACTACAACCATAAACAAAAAGTGTTGCAGCTTCATAGAACTTTAGTTAGGCCACACTTGGAATATTGCATACAGTTCTGGTCACCACGCTACCAGAAGGATGTGGATGCTTTGGAGAGGGTACAGAAAAGGTTTACCAGGATTTTGCCCAGTATGGGGGATTTTAGCTATGAAGAAAGGTTGGATAAACTGGGTTTATTTTCACTGGAACACAGGAAGTTGAGGGCTGACCTGATAGAAATTTAAAAGATTGTGAACGGCACAGATAGTCTCATACTTTCCAATCTTTCTCACCAGCCACCACCCCCTACCCCGGAGGGGTGGGGAAGAATCAATTACTAGGCAGAGGTTCAAGGTGCAGTGGGGAAAAAAATGGATGCGGATCCTGTAAGTGAAGACAGTTTTAACACAAAGGGCAAAGTTATCGGCACAGGCATGGAGGGCTGGAGGACCTGTTCCTGGGCTGTATTGTTCTTTGATAATCTCTAATACACCCAGCTATACACAGACATAAATCTTGCCCCTCTCATTCTCTAATGACTCATTTAGCTACAAAGCTAGCAAACAGTCACACACCAGCTAATGAAGGCTGCTGAAAACAGGAATCTCTTAAACACCTCTTACACCCATGACAGTGTGCACCAATGGTCTCCAATTATCCAGAATACCATGGCCACACCTCAGCACCACCCCACGACAGGGGGTCAGCAACTGAGGAATGGGCGAATAAAAGATACCGAGACAAACCTTCAAGTCCAGACTGTCGTTCCAGAGGGGACCAACCACATTCTGCAGAATGCAGGGGAAACGGGAGAAGAAAACGGAGTTGATTGCCAGGTGCATTTCTTTCTAATTTCTCTTTCAGGACTTGGGTAATTTTAGTTATTGTAAGGCTTATCAGTAGAGGTTTACCAATAATAAAGCTTATTAGATTGGTTAGTGAGTATTGCCTATCTCGCTTAACAGTATTTCAATTAACATTCTTCTCCAATTGAAATTATGATCATGAGGAGGACTGGAGACAAAGTTTTTTTTAAAAATTCATTCACAGGATGTGGTGTTGCTGGCTGAGAACACAAAGTTTAGCCCTGCATATGCTCATTATCTCAACTGGTGTCAATGCAATGCATCAAGGAGAGGTTAGTTACCCAGATGCTTTGTTCCAGGAGGCAGTCTTCTAATTTTGCCTGTGATGAGAGGCAGGAGGGCGTCACTGCAAGCAAGGCAAGCACGGGGATCAAGAAAATTGGAGCGGATGGAGCCTCCGCCTTTGCAATGGCTAAACAGGTTCAAGGTTCTTGCAGCCTGAATGATGAAACCAAAAATTCCAAAGAGGATGAATGACCTGACCATGACACCATGTTGCAGGAAGCCATTCAAGGTGGAAGTTAAAAGCAATGTGGTGCTAGGAGGAGACAGTTAAATCAGGAGGATAGACAGTTCTCTGCAGTGGGGCGAGAGTCTTAATGCTGTATCACCTGCCTGTTAACATAGAACATAGCACAGTACAGGCCCTTCGGCCCACGATGTTGTGCCGAACTTTTATCCTAAACCTAAGGTTTATCTAACCTCCACCCCTACCCCTATACTATCATCCATATGCCTATCCAATTGCTGCTTAAATGCCCCTAACGAGGCCGACTCCACTACCCTCTCCGGCAATGCATTCCACGCCCTGACCACTCTGAGTAAAGAGCCTACCTCTGACGTCTCCCCTATATCTACCTCCAGTCACTTTAGAACTATGCCCTCTCATAATAGCTACCTTCATCCTAGGAAAAAGTCTCTGGCTGTCCACTCTATCTATACCTCTGATCATTTTGTACACTTCTATCAAGTCACCTCTCATCCTTCATCGTTCTAAAGAGAAAAGCCCTAGCTCTCTCAACCTTTCCTCTTAAGACCTTCCCTCCACTCCAGGCAACATCCTGGTAAATCTCCTCTGCACCTCTTCCAACGCTTCCACATCTTTCCTGTAATGAGGCAGCCAGAACTGGACACAATACTCCAGATGTGGCCGAACCAGGGTTTTGTATAGCTGGAGCATAACTTCACAGCTCTTGAACTCAATCCCTCTATTAATGAAAGCTAACACACCATATGCCTTCTTAACAACTCTATCCACCTGGGTGGCAGCTTTCAGGGAACTGTGGACATGAACCCCAAGATCCCTCTGCTCCTCCACACTGCCAAGAATCTTTCCGTTAACCCTGTATTCTGCTTTCAAATTTGTCCTTCCAAGATGAATCACCTCACACTTTTCAGGGTTAAACTCCATCTGCCATTTCTCAGCCCAGCTCTGCATCCTATCAATGTCCCTTTGTAACCTAGAACAGCCACACTATCCACAACGCGACCCACCTTAGTATCGTCCACGAACTTACTAATCCACCCTTCCACTCCTAAAATCCAAATCATTTACAACAAAAAAAAATCAAAAATAGAAGAGGACCCAGAACAGATCCTTGTGGTACACCACTCGTAACTGAGCGCTAGGTTTAATATTTTCCGTCCACTACCACCTTTTGTCTTCTAAGGGTCAGCCAATTCTGAATCCAATCTGCCACATTTCCCCCTATCCCATGCCTCCTTACTTTCCGCATGAGCCTACCATGGGGAACCTTATCCAACGCCTTACTTAAATCCATGTATACCAGATCCACTGCTCTACCTTCATCCACATGTTTGGTCACCTCTTCAAAAGAATTCAATAAAGGTCTGTGAGGCATGTTCTACCCCACACAAATCCATGCTGACTATCATGAATCAAACTGTGCCTATCCAAGTGATCATAAATCCTATCTCTCAGAGCCCATTCCAATAATTTGCCCACCACTGAAGAAAGACTACTGGCCTGTAGATTCCGGGGTTATCCCTATTCCCTTTTTTAAACAAGGGAATGACGTCTGCCACTCTCCAATCTTCTGGCACTATACCCGTGGACAGTGAGGACGAAAAGATCACCGCCAAAGACCCTGCAACCTCTTCCCATAGAATTCTTGGATAAATCCCATCAGGCCCAGGGGACTCATCTATCCTCAAGTTCCTCAAAATTCCCAGTACATCGACCTCCTCTAGCCTACCAGCCTGTTTCACACTGTCCTCCCCTACAACTAGGTCCCTCTCAGTTGTGAATACTGAGAAAAAGTACTCATTAACGACCTCTCCTATCTCTTTCAGCTCCATGCACAAATTCCCTTTCCAATCCTTGATTGGCCAGAGAAAGGGTAGGGCCGTTCTCTTATTCCTCACGTACATGTAAAAAGCCTTGGAGTTTTCCTTGATCCTATCTGCCAAGGTTTTCTCATGCCCCCTTACAGCTCTCCTAAACCCTTTCTTCAGCTCCTTCCTGGCTAACTTGTATCCCTCTAGAGCCTTTTCCGTTCCTTGTTTCCTAAACCTTATATAAGCATCCTTCTTCCTCTTAACCAGTCGTTCGAGCTCTCGAGAACCAAGGCTCCCTCACTTGGCTGCACCTTCCCTGCCTGCTAGGGACAAACATATCAAGCACACACAGAATGCATTCCTTAAACAATCTCCACATTTCTATAGTACTCTTCCCTGACAGCATCTGTTCTCATTTTATGTTACCCAGTTCTTGCCCAACAGAATTGTAATTACCCTTCCCCCACTTATAAATCTTACCCTGCTGTATGTACCTATCCTTTTCCATGACTATTGTAAAAATAACAGTTATGATCGCTACCACCAAAATGCTCTCCTACCAACAGGTCTAACACTTGGCCCGGTTCATTGCCAAGCACCAAATCCAAAGTGGCCTCTCCTCGTGTTGGTCTATCTACATACTGTATACATACCTTCCTGAACGCACTGGACAAAAATCCGCTCCATCTAAACTATCACAACAAAAAAGTTTCCAATCAATATTTGGAAAGTTGAAGTCACCCATGACTACAACCCTGTGACTTCTGCACCTTTCCAGTATCTGCCTCCCAATCTGCTCCTCCACTTCTCTGCAACTATTAGAGTCTGTAAAAAAACCCCCAAAGTGACTGCTCTTTTCTTGTTCCTGACCTCAACCCAAACTGACTCCATAGACACATCATTCTCGAACTGCCTTTCAGTAGCTGCTATGCTAGCCCTGACTAGCAATGCCACTCCCCCGCCTCTTTTACCACCCTCCCTATTTCTTTTAAAGCATCTAAATCCCGGAACTTCCAACAACCATTCCTGTCCCTGAGTTACCCAAGTTTCTGTAATGGCCACAACATTGTAGTTCCAAGTACTGACCCGGGCTCTAAGTTCATCCGCCTTATTTCTGATACTTCTAGCATTGAAGTATACACACTTCAAACCATCCCTGTGTCCACAATTACGCTTTATCGACCGCATTTCTTAACAACCTCACTCCCTGTTGTGTCTGTTGGAAGGCTGAATACCTCATCCTCTGAATTACAAATCCAGTTCCCCACCCCCTGCCAATCTAATTTAAACCATCCCGTATAGCTCGAGCAAACCTCCATCCCAGGATATTTGTGCCCCACTGGTTCAGGTGCAACCTGTCCTTACTGTACAGGTCCCACCTTCCCCAGAATGTGCTCCAATTATCCACATAATGGAAGTCCTCCCTCCTACACCAGCCCTGTAGCCACGTGTTTAGCTGCACTCTCTCCCTATTTCTTACCTCGTTATCACATGGCACTGGTAGTAATCCAGAGATAACTATCTTGTTTGTCCTGGACTTCAACTTCCAACCTAACTCCCTGTACTTGTTTTTCACATTCTCAGTCCTTTTTCTACCTATATCATTAGTACCTATGCGTACCATGACTGCTGGTTGCTCACCCTCCCCCTTAAGGATCTTGAAGGCACGATCCGAGACATCACAGACCCTGGCACCCAGGAGGCAACACACCATCCGTTCGTCTCATTCGCATCCACAGAACCGCCTGTCTGTGCCTCTTACTGTTGAATCCCCCATTCTCCCCCCTTCCCTTCTGTGCCACAGGGCTGGGCTCAGTGCCAGAGACCTGGCCGCGATGGCCTTTCCCTGGTAGGTCGTCCCCCCCCAAACAGTATCCAAAACGGTATACTTATTGAGGGGAACAGCCACAGGGGATCCCTACACTGTCTGCCTATTCCCTTTTCCCTTTCCTGACAGTCACCCAGCTACCTTCTTCCTGTACCTTGGATGTGACAACCTCCCTATAACTCCTCTCTATCACCCCCTCAGCCTCCCGAATAATCTGCACTTCTCGCAGGTGAAGTCAGAGGGGACACCAGCAGTGACCCTTACCTCCCACATCCTGCAAGAGGAACATGCAACTGCCCTAGCTTCCATTCCCTCTACTCTAGATTTCCAGAAGAATAAAAAAAAGCCTTACCTTACCGACCTTCCACACAGTCTTTTTTTTTGGTTAGAGGAGGATGACGGGTGGGAGATGCTACACGTGGTGTTTCGGGTTTAGCCAATGCCCGAATAGATTAGTTCCTCACTACTCCCACTGCTACTGCACAAGGCAGGTTTTTATATGAAAAAGCTCACCTTCCCGACAGCACCCTGGCTCGCGTCCTCACCACACACCCGCCGGTGAAAGCCAGGGTTAGAGACTCAAGAATTTTAATACCCACTAGAGTTTAGAAAAATTCTTTTTGTATTCACTTGTGGGATGTGTGTGTTGCTGGCTGGCCAGCATAAGTGATCTTTTGAAACAAATTCCCAAGGGGCAAAAATAGAAGTTGCTCGAAAAGCTCAGGTCTGGTAGCACGTGTGGAGAGAAATCAGAGTTAATGTTTCAGGTCGAGTGATCTTTCCTCAGAACAATTGTAGTATTACCCTTTGTTGGAATACTACAATTAGGAGGCACAGTTTAAGAAAATGAGATTGTACTTTTCAACAGCAATGAGCGGACCACTTTTTGAAGGTTGGTTGATTGTGCAATTCTCTTCCTCAAAAAATTAATGGAGGCTGCTTTACATAAACTTTTATATAAACGAGGGAATCTAGGGTTACGGAGGGCAGACAAAACTATGGAATTGAATCCATAATCAGATTGCCCATGATCTTTCTGAATGGAAGATCAGGCTGAAAGAGCTGAATGGTCCAATTATTTATAAATCTTATGCAGCAATCAAGGAGATTGATCAGCAGACAAGGCTGATGATATTTAGACAATTTTACCTCCATGTAATGTGCGAGCAGAAAAACAATTTATAACGTGTTGAAAAGTAAAGCTATATAAAAGACTTGAATTTAGATTTGTTTTTACAAGCAGCCACTGAAAACAGAATTCTTAAATATCCAAAGTGTTCATTTCTCAGTTTATCTACTCAGTTCTTATTCCAATAACTACAGTAACCACCATGCTAAACATTACACAGAAAACAGATAGAATTATTGGGATGTAGAGTACAAAATACAACAGACTCACTGTTCAAAGAGCATAGCTTCAATTAATTCTCAAACCCATAAGTAGATACCAAGCTGACAAACATTTTATAGCTTATTCCCTAGATTCATCTTTTTCTAGCTCGACCTGCTACTGACCGTATCCTCTCAGAGTCTGATGGATGAGGCATATGAAGCCAGGCTGATTCCACCATGTGCAGCTGGTATTCTTGGTCCTTAGATAGATGTACTGGGCTCAGAGGGCACACACCCAGCATTGGCTGAAGATGAACTTCTGTTGTTTGTGGAACATTAGAAGTCATTGAGTTGCTCTGTGCTGATGGAGTGTTGAAGAGATCTGGGGAGGGAAAAAAATCCCACTACTTTTAACGCATATCTTAAATAGAACACTGGAACCATTTAAAGTCTAGAGCAACTTTATCTTTTGCCTAGAATGACTAACAATGGATGCAAATGGCCAGAAGCCAGTCTGATCATGAGGTTAGATATACAAATAACTCATAACTGAAAGAACAAACCACGTCTTACCCACAAAGACCGACCAAAATACCACAATCACATCAAGAGAATCAAGTTCATCACCAGTCAATATTTAATTTCATGGCCCAAACATAAATCAAGCATTCTTTAAAAAACATTCCTACACTACTCAAGCTGCTCCCAGCTCCTAACTAGACTGCTTTTGAGGCGGCTGCTTGGAGCTACAAGAAAGCAGCTGAATGTGCCCTAGATCTCAGTCTGCCACCCACTGAAGAGTCAATGCTAAGCTGGGCATCAACCAACTGCACAGAGACCAGGATACCATTGCAGGACAATTTAATGTCTTGCCGACTGCACAATGCAACAGTAAAATGCTAACCTTGGCTGGATTTTCCATACATTGTTCATATGATTGCAAATTTTTGAATACAGTCATTATCTCTTTTTAAATTTGACCTTTATTAAAATGTACTTTTTGGGAAGTTCCAATTAGAAATAGATTAAAGAAACAATAGCAAGTCATCCTTCTAAACCAGACACAATGCTCCTTTGTTATCCAGGTATTTTCTTCACCTTAGTCTAGTTTCTTGCAATCCTATTGCTCAGGTGGTGCTGCCCTAGTTCACATTACAGGGGAGTATTAAAGAGCAAATGTTAATTTTTAAAACAAAAAGAACTGGACATGCAGCATCAGGGTAGCAGGATTAATGGGCTGCATGCTAGGATAATCAAACATTGGTCTGAACATGGCAGAGGTGTTCTTAAATTTCTCAACTTTTTTTCCCTCAGTTAGACATGATGGGTTACATAGAGACCACTCACATGTGCTTTCCTGTGGATTATGGACAGATTGGACTCCATACAGATCTAGTTTAACATACAGCCAGCGACTTTACCTTTCGGAAACTGATATTTTTCACTGTGTCAATGTCTCAACTCAAAAGAGAGGATGATTATTGTGTAAACAAAAATTGCTGGAGAACCTCAGCCAGTCTAGCAGCATCTGTGGTGAGACAAACAGGGTTAACGTTTCAAGTCTGGTTCTGAAGATGAATCACTCACTGGGCTCGAAATGTCAACACTTTGTCTTGCCACAGATGCTGCCAGTAATTCTGAGTTTCTCCAGCAATCTTCATTTTTGCTTCTGGATTTCTACCAGCCACAGTTCTTGTTTTATTTTAGATAATTATTGCGTACAACCTCTGCGGTCAACTAACTCAGCTGGCCCTCCCAGTTGCTGTTAGCTCGCCAACCCTCTGCCCCAGCCAGCTAACTCTCCCTATTCTCAACTACAGGCACGCGGTGTGCTAATTTGACCCAACCGCCCATGGGCACATGACCAGAGCTAATAAGAATGACATTAAACATGCTGCTCCTCTCCCATACCCTTTAGAGAATGGCTAGTAGGCAACTGCTCACCTCTCTCATTCAAATGCAAAGACTGAACCTGTTCTTCCAATCCTGCACTCACAGCTGCTCGTTCTGCCATGCTTTTTAAAGAGCTGAGTGTCTCTGGAGCCTGCTGTATGAGCAGAAATTAAGTACAGGTTAAAATGGACAGAAGGTAAAAACTTAAAACATCAAACATTTTTGAATTGCCCCACAGAATGAATAGTCTGAAGTGGTTTTAAGGTGATTTTCTGCACACAGTATCACCCTGCTAATAACAATTAAGATCAATCTGATCCTTCTGGTACCACTTGAGGAATGGGTTTTGAACAGGGTCACAATCTTTTATGCCAATTACTATCTGAAAGACAGAACTTCCAACAGTGCAGAATCCTCTCAGCACTATGCTGCAGCATCAAGCTAGACTTTGCATTCTAGTCCCATTATGGATCCCTGAAAGGAACAGTGCTACCTAATGGAGCACCCAGAAAGGAGAGCAAAGAATGAAGCAAGCAAGATCAGAATCAGCACTAAGTAGTAAATTGGGCAGTGGATTGAGAGGTGGAAAGAGGGGCCAAGGTTAAAAAAATTGCTTATTCACAAAAAGTACAAATTTCCCCATAAAAACATGAAACAAACCATTTGGAAGAATAAGGTGCTGCAACAAGCTGGTCACTGGGAGAGAGAACCACACTGAATTAGTTGCGAGTTGGGCATGATCTGGAGTTTATCTTTAAAATACAACCCTCGTAGATGCACAGATTATGACCTAACACACCCCAACATTCTAATCAACAGTCCTTACCCTTTCAAACAAAAACCGCTGCCAGGCCTTTTCATGTACAGCCTCCTCAAAAGAGTGAGGCTGAACTTGTAAAACCACCTGGTTTAAAACTCGGCTGTAATAACTCAAATGGTAACTTGATCCAGCTCAAGATGGCCCTCAGTTTGAGGATTACATCAAAAAAAAAATACAATGACCACAGGATGCTAAATCCTCGATCAGAACTTCAGACAGATCAGAGAGAAAAAAAAGCATCTTTGAGAGTCCAGAAACAAAAATGGAAATTTCCTTGAGAGGTTAAGGAAAAAACAAAAAAGAATCCAACATGTCAAGACAGAAATGGCACTCAACATATAGGCCATGAAAAACATTAAAGTAGGGGCTTCTGATGTTGAATTTAAGCGATGCTGCAACATTTAGCAACCATCATGAAGTACTGGACTGCTTCATTGACTAGTTTAGGTAAAACTATGCAGAAACCCAATGCTTATTACAAAATTACTCCTCTGTATGTTAAGCAATTACTGAAGTCATTTAGTTTGCAATATTAACTACGAAAAAATACCTAGAAAGTCAGGTTATGTTCGTT
This sequence comes from Rhincodon typus, assembly GCF_021869965.1. Taxonomy (NCBI): domain Eukaryota; kingdom Metazoa; phylum Chordata; class Chondrichthyes; order Orectolobiformes; family Rhincodontidae; genus Rhincodon; species Rhincodon typus. The sequence goes on from NC_063368.1 coordinate 20,287,043, forward strand.
CAATACAACCATACGGACAAGTTTAATTTCTGCAGCTGAGATTACACTTGCCGTCACAATGTTAACTCTATGGCATTCTGGAAATGCTGCTTGAAGAATTTTACAGACAATATGGTAAAATCGACTTTTATATGTTGTAGGCAAGTCCTCATGTACACCAATCAAACTCCTCTTAGTAGGTCTGTCAATGTTGGCAATGCCTAATAATCTTTATTGGATGATTATTTGTACTACGAATCAATCCAAGATACTAGGCATTCAAATTTTCAGAGCCAGTCACCTTCTGAGATACACTGCTCTAATGAAGGGTCATCGGACTTGTAACATTAACTCTGCTTTCTGCCCAGAGATGCTGCCAGGCTGAGTTTCATCAGCCATTTTTATTGTCCAAAGCAGACTTGTTGGCTTATTTCTGGCATTTTTAAAGGGTTAGTGTTGATATGCAATTAACAAATTAGATAATTCGATGCTTCTATATATACTTGCATGGAGTTCTGAATTCATTCTTGGGATGGGAGCATTGTTGATAGCATTTATGAATAGTACTTGTTGCTCATCTCGAATTTGAAGTTTCTACCTACCATTTTCCTTCTTGAACCACTGCAGTCCACGTGACGTTCACGTGAATGTGCCCATTGAAAAAGCTGGGAATTGGTCTCCTCTAGAAGAGGTGGTTAGGAGATTTGACAGCGATCTTTCAAATCTTGCGGGATTGGATAGAGTAGATGGAAGAAAAACAGCTAGTCTTCATTGAGAATCAGACGACATGAATTTAAAAGGGAACTGGCAAAAGAAGCAATGACAATGAGGAAAAAACCTTTCCATGCAGTCACTAGTTTGGACTTGAATGCACCACCCAAGTGTGGTGAAAGCAGATTCACGCGAGAGCTTCCTTCAGAGGGCCTGCACAGTCGTGACAGGTTGTATGGTCTCTTTCCATTTTGGCTGTTTTAGTATACTGCGATGTAGCTAAACCCAGTGGTGTTAGAAAGGGAGTGCCATAATTTTGATGCAGCAACAGTAAAGGCATGAGAACGTAATTCCAACTTCAAAGTTTGAGACTTGGAGGAAACTTGACAAGAAAGTGCTCCAACTTGTCTGCTGCCCTTGCCTTTCTCGGTGGCAGAAGTCACAGGTTTGGGAAAGACCTGTTGAAGGAAGCTTCAACAGATGCTGTAACACATCGGGAATACAGCACACAACGAGTCATTACATGCCAGTGGCGGATGTACTGCTGATCAAGGGGGCCAATTTGTGCTGAGTGGTGGAGTTTCTTGAGTGTAGTTGGAACTGTACTCATCCAGCAGACTATATTCTATTACTTTCCTGGCTTTGTGCCTTTTAGATAGTCATACAGCACAGAAACAGACCTTTCGGTCCAACTAATCCATGCTGACAAGTTTCCCAAACCAAACTAGTCCCACTTGTCTGCTTTTGGCCCATATACCTCTGGCTCTTTCCTTTTCATGAACCTGTCTAAATGTCTTTTAAATGTTGTTACTGTACCTGCATCTACCACCTCCTCCGGCAGTTCACTCCACACACGAACCACCGTATGGCAAAGTTGCCCCTTGGGTCCCTTTTTAATTTTTCTCCTCTCACCTTAAAAATATGGCCCCTATTTAAAAATATGAACTCTCCTACGTTAGGGAAAAGACCTTTGCCATTCACCTTATCTATGTCCCTCATTATTTTGTAATGAAGATCACCCCTCAACCCCTACATTCCTGTCCTCAAACTGTCCAGTCCTAGCAACATCCTTCTTGATCTCTTCTGAACCCTCTCCAAATGGTGTCACAGGTGGAGTTACTCACTGCAAAATTACCTGCCTCTAATCTGTTCAGCCATACACTCTGGCTAGAGATGGTCATTTCCTATCACTGAGTGGCATGAATGTTACTTGACGAGATTCAAGCCAGTGCTGATCAGTGGTAAGGTCCTAATTCATATGATGTGGAGGTGCCAGCATTGGACTAGGGTGGACAAAGTCAGAAGTTACATGTCACCAGGTTATAGTCCAACAGGCTCCTTCACCTGACAAAGGAGCAGCGCTCTGAAAGCTTGTGATTTCAAATAAACCTGTTGGACTATAACCTGGTGTCACGTACTTCTGACTCACTACATGCCGTCATGGAATGCTTCAGTTTCTCAGAGATTGGTGCAAAATATTGAACATCCCCATTTCTAACCTTTTGATGGAGGGAAGGAGGGAAGTGATGAAGATGCCTGGCCTGTAGGCAGTCCTGTAGCAAAATCCTAAAACTAAGATGGTTGGTTGTGGCCGTTGCCCAATTTCCATCGATTTTACTAAGGCTCTTTGATGTCAAGGGCAGTCACTCAGTTTAGCTCTGGAATTCAGCTGTCTGTCCATGCTTGGATAAAGATTATAAGGAGGTCTGAAACCAAGTCATCCTGATGATATCCAAATAAAAGCTGTAGATTCTGTTCATAGAGCATCTGAAAAAATAAAGAAAACTTGCAGCTATGGGCATTGGTTGTAAGGCCAGCATTCATTGCCCATCCCTAACTGACCTTGAGCTGTGCGGCTTGAGGCCATTTCAGAGGGCGGTCAAAAGACAACCAGTGTCGTGGGTCTGAGTCACATAGGCCGGACAACCAAGCACAGCAGATTTCCTCCCCTAAAGGAGGGAGAGAACCAAATGGGTTTTTAAATGACAATTTATGGTAGTTTTACGATCTGTGTCTTTAAATTCCAGAATTATTAATTTTAAATTCTACTAGCTGCCATAGGATTTGAACCCATGTCCCAAAACATTGGTCTGGCCTCTGGATTACTAGTCTAGTGACATGAACTTGCAATAATGGATAGTGATAAAGTCAAAAACGTAAACTGCACAAGTCTCAGACTCAAACCATACACGTGGTCAGTGCAGATTTTTCAGCAGCAACAGCATGCAAGAGAAATTACCTTGTGAAAAAGCACATCAAGTTAGACGTTCTAAATTTGCATTATGTCAAACTGTATTTGAAAAATTTAAGATCGGTCATAATACGTTCAAACATTTATTGATTAAATGGCAAAAATTACTAAATACGAATAAATGATATGAAACACTTGAAATTTGTGGAAATGAATTGAGCGCTAAATTGAGCAAACGTTCTCAATGTTAAAGTACTATGAGGCAGGTTGGTGGGAGACTTACTATTAACACTTATAACGTTATCAACTGTGTTGAACATTTAGAAAGCAAGTCATGCTCGCATGAGACAGGAAGATGAGATATTGCTGATTCTGGTTAGCTTTTTGACATTGAGAATACCCTTTTCAGAGGAATTACAAGCAAATATAATAAAACCTCAGAAAAAATACTAAGCATTGCGTTTGATGCAAGTTAACTGGAAAAAGAACAACCTTTAGGTGTAAAAATAGTCCCTTTAGTAGTGACTACAGACATTTAATTTTTCCTTTGTTTCTTCTCATGTTGGAACCAGATTACACAAGATGCATAACAGGTTACATCATCTGTTGCACATCGGTTTTTAGATGGAAAAGTTAAATCTTCAATTGCATGAACAGTTTAAGACAAAAGTAGTAAACAGAAACTTCACTTCTAGACAAAAGATCTGAAGGGCTTCAGACATTTTCCTCCTTGCAAGATGGCCTCTCTAGCAGGCCACACAACAGCTCTCTGCCCTACTGATGACCACAACTTCATTGGCCTATAGGCAACATACGTGAGCATACATCTTCTGGGCACTTTTTTCTGATTCAAGGCCACCCCAAGGGATCAGAAAGTTGCTGAAAATTTGATATGGAATTAAGCCAAGCATATACAAGACTAACATGGCACCTTATCTCCCATCCTTTTTACACATTTTTGATGCTCTAAACATTACTGAAAGTTCTTGGAAAACCAGCAAAAGGACTTTACACATTCGATCAAATCCAAATAAGAGCTTTCTTTGATGACAGTCTGAGTACTGTGATCTATAGTAACAGAAATAGAGGTTTGAATCTTGCCTGAAAGTATCAATTCAAATCCAAGCAGTCACTAAGACAGGAAGCCTAGACACCTTCATTGATTTAGTCTTCCAGCTCCTTTCCCGTCACCATCCTCAATATTACAGGTGGTCCCTATATATGCGCTCAGCCAATTAAGAGCCAACACCTCTTAGCCATAAGGATTGATATTAACAATGTGACTGACCACACATTAACTGAAAGCACATGTTCAGTCTTTTAAATATCCAAATTCTGAGTAGATCATGTACCACAGTTTCAACACACCCTAGGTTGCAAAAATCCCAATGCAATTCCAAATCTGAATTATGCCATCTTAAAAACAATTAGGAGAGAATAACGTGCAAAATGGAGACAGCTTACTACACTATACTAACTCAGTCCAGCTTTCCTGATGCTTTTTTTTTGGAGTTGCAATACCAGTTGCACTATGAAGACAAGTGTGTGGCATATCAACCAGGTGTAGCACTGCTATTAAATGTATATTCTCTGGGATTCTGAAAAGGTCAGAGTGGATTGAAAAATCACAAGTTTCACTACTCAATGAAAAGAGGAGACTGAAAGCAGGAAACTATAGACAATTAGTCTAACATATGTCAATAGGAAATTGTTAGAATCCATCATTAAGAATATGGTAGCAGGACAAATCAAAATACAAATTAGGCAGAATCATTTTATTGTTAACTTTATGAAAAAGAAACCATGCTTGAGAAATTTTACATTAGAATTCTTTGATGATGTAAAATGCAGGGTGGATAAAAAGGAACGAGTAGATGTAGTGTATTTGGATTTCTAAAAGGCATTCAATATGGTGGCACGTACAGTACACTAAAGAATTCACTAAGAGGTGATATTAGCATGGACAGAAGATTGGCTAACTGGAGACAGCATAAATGGGTTATTTTCAGCTTGGCAAACTAACTGCTGTAGTACTGAGGGTTACTCAAACTATATTAACGATACAGATGAAAGCAGACTGTATTGTAGTTAAGAGATAACAAGGTGTAGAGCTGGATGAACACAGCAGGCCAAGCAGCAAAGCTGACGTTTCAGAAATATTTATGAAGAAGGGTCTAGGCCTGAAACGTCAGCCTTCCTGCTCCCGATGCTGCTTGGCCTGCTGTGTTCATCCAGCTCTACACCTTGTTATCTCAGATCCTCCAGCATCTGCAGTTCCTACTATCTCTGTATTGTAGTTAAACTTGATATAAAGGTAAATAGGAAAGTCAAGTGTGAGGAGGATGTGAAGAGTCAAAAGGATCAGATAAACGAGCCGGCAAGAAATGAAAAACATGAAAAAATTTCATGCTTGTTCACTTGACAGGAAGACTAGAAAGCAGAATATTTAAACGGAGAGACAGGGCAGAATGCTGCAGCAGAGAGACTGGGTACCCTTGACCAGGACTAACAAAAAAAAAGTTAGCATGCCGGTCCAGTAAGTAATTGGGATGGGAAACAGAACATAGGCTTTTATTGCAAGGGTCAATACATTATAAAAAGTAGTAAGTCTTAGTGCAGCTGCATAGGGCACTGGCGAGATTGTACGTGTACAATTCTGGTCTCCTTATTTAAGGAGGGATACACCTGCTTTGGAAGCAGTTCAGGAAAGATTCAATAGGCGGATTCCTAGATTGAAGGAATTGTCTTACAAGGAAAGGTTGAGACCATATTCAGATGAACCACGATCTTATTGATTGTGGAGCAAGCTTAATGGGTTAAATCGCCTACCTTTGCTCCTATTTGTTACCTGGCAAAAAGTAAAAATCAGCACCAGGATTGCCAAATAAAAGGATGTCACAAGGCTGATTAAATTCAATGGAGTTCAAGATCAGCGTTCCAGCTATCTTTTCCTTCTCTGCAGACCTCCAAGGTCCACACACAGCATGGAAACCAAAGCCATGAATGGGGTTGGCTCACAGATTGCTGTATGCAGACACAGTGGCACAGCTTAAATGGAATGCTGCTTGGGATGATGGCTGCCATTTTCACACAGTGATAACCACAATGAGCAGCTGATGAGAATGTCATCCCACAAGGACACCGAGGTATAGCAACAAACACAGGGTTCCCCTGAAGGCAGTCAGGAAAACAGCACACATCTCCTTGGACTATGCAGCCTGTGAAAGAAAAAAAATAGTATTGTGGAATGTCTTCACCTGGCCCATCTCCTCCCATTTTGTACTTACCTTTAAATCCTGGGAGACGAAAGGTAAGGGGCCATTCATCAGGGCTGGTGTTGGTTTAAGATCAGAGAAGTTTGAGGCTTGAGTGTTGACCTGACTGGCTGCAAGCACAGGGATGATGTTCGTTGTGCTGGCCACAGATACGCTGACTGGCTCTTTTCTGCATGACACACAGTTAAAGCTATCATCAATAAATTAGATCAAGAAAACTTTATGGCAGCGCATGAAGATGTTGTATTCATTCTAATCTACATCAACTAATCACCTCATTTAGCCAAGTACATCACAGACAATTGTATGTCTCATTTGCAGAGGCTGCCACAAACTCAGCAAAGGTTTTGTAAGTTTGCTCTCCATATACAAATCCCACCCTAACAACTGATCAGATTGCAAGGCCAGTTTAGAAAGAATCAGTCATCCAGGTGCAAATTGGGTCACATGAAGACCCAGAGGGGCAACTATAACAGCTTTCAGGTTATTATTAAATTTTAGGCACAAGTTGTGATGGATTTGGTTTCACAACTCCGGTGGATTGAACCACACAGGGGTATCTGATCCTCAAGCTCTTTAATATAAAACTATGGCAAAACCTCTTTTCTTTGGTCAGGTTCTGAAAGACCTAGCATTATTCGATCAGGATGTTGTGAGGAAGATGGCGAGAACAGTATTAGAGAAATTAATGAAACAGTCTGCTCACTGTATTACTGCTGTTTACCACAGAACTGATGCAAAGTATTGAAGAACAAGCTTGTACTGCAGTACTCACACATTATTCTGTATTGGTGTTGAGCCAGTTGGCTGGCTGTTTGTACTGGAAGGAAGACTGTAGTTGTTCTGATGTTCCACACTGTTCTCAGCAACCACTGCACTATAACCTGAAATCAAAAGAGATGGAATTCAATCTAAGCATCACCCCAGACAATAGGTGCAGGATCAGTTACATCCTAAATAGTATGTATTCAGGAAATACTACAAAGACCTTATAGGGTCAACATGCTCCAATAACACGTCAGCCCAAATTTCAGAAGAAAACTCTTCTCTGAACCAGTCTGAAAACTCATTACCTCCCCAACTGTGTCAATTAGGGTCAGCTGTGTTGTGGCTTGAGACTATCATAAATGGATTTGATGTGGGACTCATCACAAGAGACTTTTAGCCTATCAGACAAGATTGGATCTAGAGGGGAAAGGTTAATGCAATGGACACTGCTATTCAATTTTACACCATGAAGGCCTACAGAGAAACAATGAAAATGGATACTTATCACATTAAACAACTGCAGTGAGAGCAAGCACATACTTGCAGTTCCGTTTTGCTGCTTGCTGGTGGGAATGGGCACAGCATTGGCAGGTCTTGACTGGAATGAGCTGGTGGTATTGATTGTGGTGGTTCCTGCTGCCACAGCTGCTGCATAGGCAGAAACTGAATTTGTTCCTTGTGTCCTGCAAAGCAGAAGAAACATTAATGATAAACTGTTCACTCAAATTACTGGACAAATCAAAGGAGGGAGCCTCAGCAATCTACTGTTCAAGCAGGCTACTGATTCCCTAATGCCACCTACCTGGTCTATTCTATTTATAGAATGCATTCCCTGGTATCTGACTAAACCAGTGAACTGCTGTCTGCTTTGCTCCAGTGCCACAGGTACTGAATTTTGGCTTCAAATTGCTTTCTTTAAAAAAAATGCTTCCAGGCAGGTCTACTTCTTGAAGTTTGCCTGACTCATCACCTTCTACAGGAAGAACAGATGATCATTCATCTCCTCGTACTTGCGTCATGTTCGATGAGATCATGGCTTGCCTCTATCTTTGCTCCATCTAAGATTGGGGAGGCAATAGCCTGGTGGCATTAATCCAGCAATCCATGCTCTGGAAACCCAGGTTCAAATCCCGCTACTCTGAAGTAATAAAAGTAATAAAAATAAAATCTGGAATTAAGAGTCTAATGATGGCCATGAAATCATTGTTTGTCAAAAAACCAGCTGGCTCACTAATGTTCTTTTGCTGACTTAACTGGTCTGGCCTACATGACTCCAGACCCACAGCAATGCAGCAGACTCTTAACTGTCCTCTGGGCAATTAGGGATGGGCAATAAATGCTGCCTAGCCAGCCACAGCCACATCCTATGAGAGAATAAAAAAAACCTTATCTGCAACCCTTAATATTCCAAAATTATTAAAAATCTCAAATCTGAGTTTTCAATTAAACCCCTTTCCCAACCACACCCAATCTTAACAAGAGAACTTTCCAGATTTCAACTATCTTTTGAGACACATGCTTTGATACTTCCCTGAACCACCTAGTCCTAATTTTAAGGTTACACTTCTTTACCTTGACTGCAAGAACAAGGTTTTGTCACTGTTTGCTGACAGCTCAACACTCCAACTCTGGGGCAAACAAGTCTCTTTTCTTAAATACAAGAAATGTAAATAATTTCATGTTTTAAACAATGATGAAGCAGCCTCAAACTTCAAATTTCAGCATCAGACCTGAAATTGTATCTCAAGTTTCAGAAAACTTACAATTACACTGCAATATTGTTAAATCCTAAATATTTACCTCCTTTTGGTCAGGAGGCATTCTCACTATTTTCTTCCTGATTGGAATCAAACTATAATTTTCAATGAAAAATTACTGCAATTAAAACTTCTCATACAAAAGGGAGGCCACAGGTTTGGGCCTGGAAGAAAGGACGTCAGAATAAGGTCATACAGGAACAAACCTGGATCATTTTGGAGCAGAGTTGGAACAATCTTAAAGAAAATCAATGTAAATGGGCCTTACGTCCAAATAATTAAGCTGGAACACACAACACCAAACAGCTATTCTATACTCATCTCTTCGAGCAACAGGGACATCTAGTCATCTCAGAGGACAAACAGCACACTACACAAAACCTTCCTGTCTCTGGTCTCTGCACAATTAATTCACTGGAGGGAGGTGGGCTAGGAAGGTTTCTGCAAACACTGGTCTGTACAAATCCAACAGAAAGTAAGTTGATTGACCATCCTCAGTGAAAACTTATTCCACCTCAGACATCTTTTTAAAATCACTGAAGCTGCTATTTAATGCTGAATAACTGCACATTCTATGCTGTAGACCCAGTTATATCTAAACTCCTGGCCAGGACCATACAGGGGACTAATTTCCACAAGGAGCCGAGTCAAATGCTTAAACACATTTCAGAAATTACAACAGGGCTCACTTGCACCTGCTAGAAATAAAAATTTATATGCAGAGACCCAATCTCTGCCAACAGCCTTGTGCCTTTTTTTGAATACCCAGTTTAGGAAGTCTACAGTTTTCCACTGCTCTGTCTACAGCAACATTGCCTTTCAGACTTGACTTGCCAACTAATCAGTACCCTTTCACACATCATCTATATTGCTGTTGCTTGAAATTTGCATTTCTGTTTATCAGGATTGGTGTTGCAAGGTGAACAGTTTCACCAAAACTCACTTCACTTAAGATGATCACAGTGAGAGGGAAAGACTGCAATAATTTGTCTGGACCAGATTCAGAACCCAAGTACCAGAGAATAAAGAGATATCAGTGATTGCGAGCCACACTTCAGGATTCACTTTGCAACTGAAGCTGACAACCCAGTGCATACTAAGGAAATCCTGTACAGTCAGATATATCATCCTTCAGGCTTCATCTCCAAAAGAGCTCCACACTTAGCAAAATGCTTTGAAATCCAATTAACTATATATAGACAAATGCAGCAGTTCCTTTACACATAAATAGCAGAGAGGTGAGGGTGCTTATTCAATTTTGATCACATTGTTTGAAGAAAAGTTAAACAGAATACCATAAAAACACTCCAAATAAATGTACAAGATCTTTTAACAACTCACTGATCAGATTAGATGTGATCTCAGTTTAAATCTCCACAATAAAGAATACAGAAAGAACAGGGCTCCTTCACTACTGTGCTGGAATGTCAACCTACGATTTTGGACAGAAACTAGAGGTTCGAATTTAACCTTCTGACTCTAATGCAAAAAATGCTATCGAATGACTGAAGCTGGGCTCAAACTTCCAAGTACACCTTTCACTTCTTTAATACAATGAATGGGCAAATTCTCCAGTGGACGTTGGGAGTATGATATTTATGTGCTGTCCTCTTTTACTTACTATGGCCATAGTAAACAAGGAGACATTTTATAGCACTGAAGGTGTTAAAAATAGTGTCAATTTCTAAAGAACAATACTAGGACAAGACAAAGTGTCCGCACTTACAAAGAATAGGTCTTGCTAGATTGCAGCAGCTTGTTTCCCCCATTGCTGGATCCATTCGAGGGCAGGGTCGGCGTTTTTGTGCTGTTCAACCCCTGCGCACTCTGGGAAATAGAAATGGATGGAGGGAGATTGTTACCATGGTGAGTCTTGCTGCCAAGAACCTTTGCAGGAGACTGAGGATGGAAAGAAAGCAGAGAAATGTAAATTCAAGGCAAGTGGTGATTAAAAGACAAGAAATCTTAACGCGACCACAGACCTTTCCCCCAAGATAATCCTTTCTCACTTTTCCCTGGCACTGCACTTGCTTAAAAAGCTATTCATCTTTTATCTTCCAGTTCTCACATTACATCACCAAAATAAAACATTAATTCTTTCTCCCTTCATAGATGCTGCCTGACAGATTGCGTGCTTCCAGCAGGTGTTCTTATTTTGGACTCCCAGCATCCACAAAATTTTTAAGGCAGACTTAATTCCATAATTAGAAACTGGGAAATAGTGAAGTTCATGTGCTGTTGTCTATGCAATAATACAAAAGAGATATAGCAAGGCTCAACAATCATTGCAGTCCCTCAGAGTAGGGGGAATTTCAGTCCGCATCCAGTAGAGCACAACAGGAGGAGCATTCAGATATAAAATGCTAAGAAAGCAAATTCTGAGCATTAACCTGCTACTCGAAGGATACAAAATGGAAAGTGAAATAAAAATAGAAAGTGCTGGAGAAACTCAGGTCTGGAAGCATCTGTGGAGAGAGAAGCAAGATATAAACATTTCAAGTCCAACATGACACTTTGGAGATGAAATGAGGCAGATTACATTTGAAACAGTAACTATTTGTCTATCCACAGGTGGAGCCAGACCTGTTAGTTTCTCCCTGTTTTCTTTCAAGTGTTCAATATTCTAGTACTTCACTTTTATTAGAAAATGCAAAGTGAATGCTTTTTCAGGACAAAGGAACAACAGAAAAAAAAAAAAACAATGCTCTTGGATTTGTGGCCTATATCTCCCAGTAGCATTTAAGGTACTGCTACAGGCAAAGATTTTTTCCCCCCACCTGAACTTTGAAGACAATAAATAGTGGCTGGAGAAGGTCCCACCTAAGGTCTCAACTGTCATACCAGCTCATTGCCCTCAACTCCCTGATATTTCAAAGATCTACCTACTCACTAATCTCCACAACTCTCTGGGGTAGAGAATTCCAGACATTCGCTACTCTCAAGAAACCCCTTTGCATCTCACTTTTAACCAAGATTCCCCCTTGTTGATTAACTATGCCCCTTAGATCGAGACTTCGCCACGAGCAGAAACAGCTCAACATTTACCTTGGAGATTGACTCCACCATCTGCAGTCTGAGACAAAATATATGGAACTGGGAGGAATACAGCAGGCCAGACAGCAGAGAAGCAGGAAAGTTGACTTTTTGGGTCTGAAGAAGGGTCCCTACCCAAAATGTCAACTTTCCTGCTCCTCTGATGCTGCCTGGCCTGCTGTGTTCCTCCATCTCCATACTGTATTGTCTCAACATTTACCTTGTCAAGAACCCTGGAATTTTGCACATTTCAATTATGATCACACTTCTTTCTTGAAAACTACAATGAATAAAGGCCTAACTTGTTTTAACTGTTCTTCACGAGAACAATATATCCCTGGGAATCTCTTCTGAACTACCTCCAATGCTAGTGCATCCTTTCTTAAATGTGGGGATCAAATCTGCACAGTACTTCAGATGCAGCCTCACCCACACCCTGTAAAGTTGTAACAAGACTTTCCCAGTTTTAAGCTCCAACCCCATCATACTGTAATACACAGTGCAGACTACAATTGATGTATGGGGAGGAGATGACCTAGTGGTACTATTGCTGGATTGCTAATCTAGAGACCCAGGTAATGTTCTAGAGATCTGGGTTTAAATCCTGCCATAGCAGATGGTCATATTTGATTCTTTTTAAAAATTGTAATTACGAGTTTGAAACAAATATCAGAGAAACCCATCTAGTTCGCTAATATCCTTTAGGGAAGGAAACTGCTATCCTTCCTGGTCTAGAGTGTGTATGACAGTAGTGTGGTTGATTCTTAACCGCCCTCTAGCTAGGCCAGCACTTTTTGCACATCCCATTGATGTCCTCATTCCATGAATGAATTAATTTGTATTCAATCTATAACAATTTTTTTTGCCCCTGCAGAGTCGCAGTTAATACGCATGCTATACAAGATGGAACAATGGAGCTGCGTTTGATGACATGCATTCTTTATAACAAAGATGTGCAATTTACTTCCTTGAAAAGCAAACTGACCAAGCTCATTTCGCTGTCTGACCTACTCCGCTTCCGTTCATCTTCATGATTTTCCTGTGAAGATGAAGCATTTCAAAATTAGCACTGAAAGCACTGGTAAAAATTTCAATACCGCAATGATTCCATGGATTAACATACTCCCTTCATACAGAACAAAGCTACACAGAGCAGGAAACTCTCAAGTTCCACCTATATTGCATCCGGAGTAAGATATCTCTGAACTGGTAGGTAGGGGCATAATGGGGTTCAAAAAAAAAATCACTGGACCAATTGAACTGGGCCAAATTTCCAAGACATTCCAATGTTGGCCAAAGGCCATGAGTAGAGAAAAGCAGACTTACCAGTGACAGACCCAATCAAATGGCGAAACAACCAATGTTCAACACAGGGTACCCTATTTAGGTGATGTCCTTGCAGCACACTGCTGCCTGTAGGACAGCCCAGCAAACGTCATCTAGGAGGTGTGCTAGAGAAAATCTTGCTCCAAGTGTAGTGGCTCAATTCTAAATTAAAATGAAGTAATTGGAGCATACACCATTATATTGAAAATCAATGTCTAACCAGCACCTTACACAGAACAATTAAGTGAGGCTGATTACTTCATTGGTACTATAGCATCACTCACTATCAGCTAAAATGAAACAGTAAGTTTATCCTACACCAACTATGGTCCACTGAATTAGGGGAGGGAGTCTGATGTTACGTGCAGCGCATTGATCAACATAAAATACTGGTCAGCCTTCACAGCCACTTCCTACATGGGCACTATTCTTTTTCCCAAACTGGGTGAGGCAGATGTCAGCGTGAGAGATCTGGTCTTCTGTTTCAATGTCCACATTTATCGGAAAACATAATTACTCACCACAGACTGATTGGCTGGACTGAGCGGGACAGGAGAACTTGAGGTTGTAGAGGTGGGAGTGCTGTTACACTGGTTAAAAAGTTCATCTTCCACATTGCTGTTACTATTGCTTGCTGGTGATGTTGCCATTATTGAGGTTTGTGCTGGAAAAATGGAATGAAATCCATTACAATCAGAATATAATTGTTCAGGCTCTTATATATCCACAGAGCACAGTAATCTTACCGAGACATAGTAGAAAGGAGTAAGTCCCTCTTTACTCAGCAGTGTTAACAAGCCTACTGGCCTAACTCTCCACACACCCTTTAGTTATCACCTGAAGCTCCCTCTAAATCCTACACCAATTTAGTATTCTAAGCCAAACTAGTTAATTTAATTGTATCCCTGATTGGCAAGTTGGACTCAGCTGTAGTGATTAAAAATGGCTGGCTTGTCAGTGACACACCAGCCAACTAGTCTGCACTTAAACTTTTTCCCAAGACAAACTAGCCAATTCAGAATCTTGTTACATCATACATTGTGGTCAGGCTTTGGTAGTTTAGAAGCTTCTTCTAAAATCACAACTTTTGTTTATCGTTCTTTTTCAGATATAACTCTCGTGCTTATCACTTTGCCTCTAATTCCTGAGAATTATCCCAAACAGCTGCCAACCATTTGCTAATCACAGAATGACTGATTCCTATTAGTATGCTGTCCAGTCAACCACTCCATTCAAATTACCTTACTCAGTAATGAATATATCATTTGTATCACGCCTGTTCCTTTAGTCTGAATGGAATTTACCAAATTTTCCAACAGAACATCTTGTACTCTCTTTATGTCTACTTGCTAGATCTATGAATTCTTTGGATTTCTATTACTTTGCTCTTTGCTCCACCTGCACTGTCGTCATTCATGGGAACGACGAAAGTCACAGACTATCACATCAACATTACTTTTATTAAAATAGTGATCTATTTGAATTCACCTTGCAACGCAATGAGCTGCCAGCCTATAGCTGTGACCAACTTTAGACACTATAATCAGTACGTTTACAGCTTCTACAATTAAATATGAGCCTTCGAACTCACCGATTACCCTTCGTTATGCATTCTAAACCGTTTGTTACCAGCTCCACCAACAAGGAGTATTTCTTGATTGTTTTACATGGCACAAAGAGTATAAGACATACCAAATCTTTTGAACAAAAAAAAAGGGAGGAATCTCCAACTCAGACAAGCCCAAACTGAACAGATAGAAACTCCTCAAGCTGTAGGTCTTCTTCTAAATAGAGGCACAGGGTACACACACCTCTGCTTTAGCCAGTAAAAGTTGCCTCCCATTGGTTAGCTTAGAGTAGCTCTGCCATTGGTTTCAGGAGAACCACTTGACATGCAGCAAAATGAGAATACTCTTACCTATCTCCTCAAGATCAAGATCATCGTATAAAAATTCATTTTCTTTAAAGTCCGGGTCCTGAGAGGAATCAACATAGTATTCAACATCATCTTTGATCTTCTTAATCTGGTCCACTTCTATTGTGCTGTTGTCTAACATGCGCAGCAGAGTTTCCAGCATTTTAATGTGATACCTGTGCCTCTCGATGTGTTGCTTCAATTCTTCTAACCTGTCTTGTTTCTGCAGAAAGATTTCCATAGGTTAAATAAAGGGCTAAGCAATCAGTTCAGATGTAGAAAATCAGACTTGAAAAAGACTACATTATTATTTCCAAGATTAGTGGATGTTTACACACTTTATCTGAGTAATAAGATAGACTAGCAAAATATAAATAGTCCATGGATTATGATTCATATCACAACAACGTGTTTCTTTCACTTTTCTCATCTTCTCAGCCAATTGCTTTTAGAGTGCTGTTACTGTAGTTTTATAGGCAGAAGTAGCGGATAAATTATACAAAGTCAGGTCCTATACACAGCAGCGCGGTGAATAGTCGGTTAATCTGTTTTGGAGTTATTAGTTGAAGGATGGATTCTGGTCAGGTCACTGGAACAAATATCTGTTCTTCTTCAAAAATTACTGTAGAACGTTGGATATCTATCTGAATAAGGAAGTGCTGACTCAGTTCAATGTCTCGTCCAGGATAATGCCCAGTTGACGCTCCAGCGTTCCATGGTACTGCAGTTTAGTGCTAGCCTATATTATGTGCTTGGCTTGAAGGTTAGGGTGCCTCTATCTGTGCCAAGCTGACACAACCTAAAATCCATGACATATTTCTGCTTCACAGGGAGTTTCCGACATGAATCCCTGGGCGAGGTCGTACACATCTCTGCAAACAATCCTCTGTTGCTTGGCTGCCATGCAGAAAAGCCACGATGCACCTTTTAAACTGGATATGACATATCAAATAGTATGTACAGCAATCACAATGCTGACCTAAAAGCTGTTTGAAAACACGTTTATTAAAAGTACTGAGGTAAACAAGTCTTGTAAAGAAAATCTTAAGGTTCTTTTAACAAAAATTAGGCAATTTCTTTTACTAAAACCATCAATGATTGCATTTATATAGCACTTTTAGCATAGAAAAACCATTTGTCAATGCTCCAGAGGCACAATCAGACAAAAATGGACACTGTCGGTGTTCAAGAAGAGACAAAATTTCCAAAATGACAGGGAAAGACAAGGGGACTAGCTGGGTTGATTTTTACAGACAGCTAGTATGGACACAACAGGCTGAAAGTCCCTCTTAGTTTTGATTTTATGAAATAGATAAGGAAATGTTAGGAGGAATTGATGAAAGGTTCATTAAAGAAGACAGCCTTAAAGGGAGTGACAGATGGGAGGCAAGGTAGTTTATAAGGAGAGATGTCGAGAAGACAAAACCTAGGAGAATGAAAGGTTCATAAGACCTTGAGGTGGGCCCAGGAGAGGCAAAGTTGTTGGGTTGGAAATGAATTCAGAGATAGGCAGGGTCAAGTATGGAAGGCTTTAGACGCAAGGTTAAGAATTTTAAAAACAAGGCATTGAAGGACTGGAAGCAGTGAAGGTATTCAATCTTTGTAAGAAATAGAATGAAGTCAGGAGCTCAACTGCAGGTTGAATATGGTGCCAAGATTGCAAACAACTGATTCAGTCGATCAGAATGATCGGAAAGGTTGTAGAAGTGAGGTGACAGAATTGTGGCAGGGACTGAAGATGATGACTTCAGTCTCTCCAATGTTTAACAGGAAAAAACTGAGACACGTTAACAATGCATTCTTGTGACAACTGTGACTTGCTAAATAAACTGGAAATCCCCATAATTAACAACATGGCCACAGTTAACAAGTGAAGAAAACTACAGTTAACAAGGTAAAAAAAATTGCAGTCACAAAATGAATATGCAGAAAGCCTGATGTTACGTTCAACATGATCACAGGTGGTATCTTTGCACAAGGTATTGCAGGAGCATGCAATACATCACAGGGTCTCTCAGTAATGGTGGGCTGAGTACTCAAGTATTTACTTAATTCCTACCTCTTTTTCACCTTTCTTTTTCCTTGTCACTGCAGACAAAGTTTCCATTTCACTTTCAAAGAGGTCAACCTGGGAACAAAAACATGATTATCTTCATATATTTGAATGGCATTGCATGGGGCTCAAAAACAAATTAACTGTGGTTAAAAGAAATTCAAAATAAAATTAGCTGAACTGACTCACCTGCATATTTAATGTGTCTATCGTATTCTGAAATGAAAGACAGATCTTGAAAAAATAGGTTTGCACAATTAATTAGAATCCCTCTCCAAATATCAATATTTTACATAATTTACTTACAGGACTGCTCATCAAAAGGCCTTGTTAGACAGCAAGGCAAGCAGGCCATACACTAATCTGCCATTTAGCTGTCAGTCAGTAGGGAGATAATTGCAACTCAGATGGGTCTCGTAGCGCAGTGGTCTCCACCTCGGAAACAGGAGGCCCAGGTTCAAATCCCACCTGCTCTTGTGGTGTGTCATAACATCTCTGATCAAGTTAATTAGAAAATATCTGCCTATTTCTAGACCAGCAGATCCAAGTTAATGTCCCACCTTCCCTGGGGTGTGTCATTGCATGTCCAAACCAGCTAGTTAATTTTAGCAGAGTGGTGCAGCGAAAATATGCTGAGTCCATAATCCAGAGCTCAAGGGTTCAAATCATCCTCTGCTACTTCTCATTAGCCACAAAAACAAAGCATTTGCTGCCTTTGCCATTAAATCTGATGGTCCGATGGCCTAATGCATCTGACTTTGGGATGGATTGTGATGTTACCAGAATATTGCAAGTTTGGATCCTGTTGTGATTGCTTTTTTTGGTACTCTTGCAGTGGTCATGTCCCTCTCTCTAAGCCAAAAGATCCAGGTTCAAGTCCTACCTTTTCTAGGGGTGTCATTACATATCTGAACAGGTTGTTTAAAATTATCTGTAGCTGCAACATAGATGTGTCTTGTAGCGCAGAAGTAGTGACCTTACCTCAGGGCCAGAAGATCTGGGTTCAAGCCCCACCTGCCGGATATATGCTATAGCGTGTCTGAACAGGTTGATTAAAATAACTATAACTGTAAAGTTTCGTAGGCAAAGGACAAACCCCACATCCCAATATACCAACTAGTCATGAAATCAGTGAAATACAGTTTATCAACTCTCAAGCCAATTCTTCAATTCCAGATTTGTGAAGTCTGTCTTTAATCCAATATTTCCGTTGATCTGTATGTTTTAATAATTCCAGCTAGTTAGAAGGCAACAAAATAACGATGATAACATAATAACGACACAGACCATTTAACTGTGAGTCAGCTAAATCCACCTAACATCCCTTGTGGACTCTGACTGATGGTTGGTTCATTACCACCTCCTCCATGCACGTTCTTTACTGGTTACTGCCCTATGCAGCTGCACTTGTGGAAAGACAAGGTGACAGTGATTCCACTGAGTAAGACTGCAGGTGAAGACTTCTTGAATGACAGTAGCAACGAAACTGCTTCAGAACTGAATGTGTTCTGGCACTACTGGCATCAGGCCTGTGCATAAAAACAACTTACATTTATGTAGTGCCATGAACTTGGTAAGGCATCCCAGGGCAAGTAGGAGGTAGCAATGAAGCCGAAGAAACTTGCACGAGAAAAAAATAATAAAAGAAAACCGAGAATAAATAACATCAAAATGCAAAAAAAAAGAGAAAATAAAACAAGCAATCCACTCCCCAAAAAATTTAACAAAACGATGCAAATAAAGAAAAAGCAGAGAAAGAACCTAGCAGTGCTCCCAGCAAGGTAGGGCTTCACACCTCACCACATTACTTTTTCTTTTCGCTTACAATGTGCGGGTACTGGGAGCAACAGTGGACTTGTTGAGCTGGCCTGAGCTGTATCAGCACTGGCCCACTGAAAAGCATCTGGACTACACTGGCATCACTCACCGTCAGCCACTGACAGATTTCTTCCTTTTCCTTCTGTGCGGGATCCACCTTCGTTGCTGATCCCAGCCCTTCTTTAGAATAGGCTTTGGTCTTCGTTTCTCTTTCCACTATCTTGAACCTTTCCATTTGCTTTATAGAGAAGATTTAAATACTTAAACCATATATTGAGATTTAGAAACCACACTCTTCATTCTTTACACTCACTGCCTCATATCAGCTGGCCAAAACAAGCCACAGGCTCTTTGGTGACTGGCTGATGGGGTTATACTTGCAATGAGGTGGTGAGTTTTCCTCCTTTCACTCAATAATCACAAAGCAACTTAGGACAAGACCATAAGAAGCAGGAGCAGAAGTAGGCCAGTCAACCCACTGAGTCTGCTCTGCCATTCAATGAGATCATGGTTGATTCGATAATCCTCAACTCCACTTTCCCAATTTTACCCTATAATCCTTGATTCCCTTACTGATTAAAAAATCTGAGAGTGATCCCTTATTCTGAAATTATGCTCTTTGGGCCTACACTCTGCCAAAACAGCAAACAATCTCTCTGCATCTATTCTATTAAGCTCCCTAAGAATTGTATATATTTTAATAAGGTCGCCTTTCATTCTTCTAAACTTGAATGAGTACAGGCCAGTTTACACAACCTCTTCTCATAAGAAAATCCCTCCATATCCAGGGATCAACCTAGTTAAACTTCTCTGGACTGCTTTCCAATGCTTATATATCTTCCTTTAGCATAAGACGACCAACCAAATTCTCAATAGGTGAGGACGGGAGGTTAGAGTGTCAGGATGACACCCCACACTCAAAACTTAAACCTCTGGATATTATAGGAAACTTAGGTTGAGCCTGCAGTGGAATCAAAAACCTGGACACAGATACATAAATTATCATCGCAGTGACATATTAAACTCACTGGTTCCTTCAATAAAAAGCAAGCATTAAATTACATGCAGAAATTAAAGAATTCCCCTAGTTAAGGCCATCAAAATTCAGCATGTGACCATGTCATGCACATGCATCACTGCAGTTAGTACTCAGCATTTCTGTTCTTCTTCCCACGCATTTCTGTTCTTTATCTCCTACAGTTTTAGTGAGATCTACAACAAAACCATAGTCTCCCAGTTTCAGTTTCCATTTGCGACTTAAACTGACAATGTCATTAACTAATGCATCCCTTTCACAGTACTTCATATGAAAATGCAGGGACAAGTCTGTGTGAATCTCCTGAGATCAGGCAGGAAGTAGGGCTTTGAACAGAGTGGATTATTAAAAACATTTGGTCCTACAGAACTTGAATATTGCTGAAACACGACACACTTTGTTGAAGTATTTGACTTACAAAATTCGCAATCATACCAGTAAAGGGAAAAACCAACATTTATGCTGATTTGAGAGAAGATGCTGACTGAATTGTTTTAAGTTCTACATTCTCCATTGCAACTTCTCAACCAATCAGCACTCTCCTCTCAATAAGCGTAAGTGTTGGTTTCCCCCTTTATTGGTACGTTTGCAAATTGTCCTGATGCATGCAAGTCAAAAAACTTCAAGAAAATGAGTCTTGACACAGCAACACTCAAAAGTGAATTGTGTTAAATGCTACAGTAGGGAATAGGCATGAAGTAGAGTTCAGTAAAAGATAATGAAGCAATAGAACATAGAACATAGAACATTACAGCGCAGTACAGGCCCTTCGGCCCGACCAGTGAAACCAATCTGAAGCCCATCTAACCTAAACTATTCCATTATCATCCATATGTTTATCCAATGACCATTTAAATGCCCTTAAAGTTGGTGAGTCTACTACTTTTGCAGGCAGGGCACTCCACGCCCTTACTACTCTCTGAGTAAAGAACCTACCTCTGACATCTGTCCTATATCTATCACCCCTCAATTTAAAGCTATGTCCCCTCGTGCTAGCCATCGCCTTCCGAGGAAAAAGGCTCCCACTGTCCACCCTATCTAATCCTCTGATCATCTCGTATGTCTCTATTAAGTCACCTCTTAACCTTCTTTTCTCTAACGAAAACAGCCTCAAGTCCCTCAGCCTTTCCGCATAAGACCTTCCCTCCATACCAGGCAACATCCTGGTAAATCTCCTCTGCACCCTTTCCAATGCTTCCACATCCTTCCTATAATGCGGTGACCAGAACTGTATGCAATACTCCAAGTGCGGCCGCACCAGAGTTTTGTACAGCTGCAACATGACCTCATGGCTCTGAAACTGGCACAAAATGATCCAATATCAGAATAGCTGGTGGGACTAAAGGGAAGATATTTTTATGAAACAGCCAAAATGCAAGGAAAGAATTACAAAGTCCAGCACAAACAACAGCAGAGAGAAATCAGCAAATTTTCTGGTTGACGCTATGCTCCAATCTACACCTTACTGTTTGATGCAAACACAGAGTCATAGTAAAGCAACAGGAAGACCTGCCGGAAAAAGCCCTGATCACCTGTAGTGGAGTAAGCACATGCTATTACGCAGAATGCATGATGTGTGTGGTACAGAACAGAAGGTACTCCAAACAATACGATAGAGCAATCAGGCACTGTAAAGTGCAGCAATGGTACATTACCGTTTCAATTAGTTTTCGGTTTTCTTGTAGCTGCCTCTTGTCTTTGATTTCGTTGGAGGCCACCCATGTCTTTATTTGGTCTCGCAACCTCTGCAGACAGAACATAACACAACAAAGTTAAACCACTGGTGGGAAGAATGACATTAAACCTGTAGCCCTTGTATTCAAATCAATACTTACAACAGACTGATCCAAGGCCCTTTCAAGAAATGGGAAGTCTGTAAAGGCACTGCATCAAGACTTTAAAGCTGAACAAAAAATCAGATGAAACGGGTCTAACCGTGGGGATTCCTGGGATAACAATTTTGTACTGGCATGACTACTTAGAAGTTTCCTTATTTGTATTTTTGTTTGAATGCCAGTAATTTCCTCTGTGTGCTATTTTTAGGAAATGCATTAACACATTCAAAAATATTTCTGGTGGTACTGTTTCAATGATGTCAGCATCTCATTTATTTTAATATAGATATTCAACACTCACCTCAAAATATGCCTCCTTGAGTTGAGTTAGAGATTAAAAAAAGCAGGATTTAAGGTAACAAAAACTAGTTCTGTAATGTCAGATTCCTTTCTAATCTATGTACACTGACTTTAAGAGGCAGCTTTCATTTAAAAAGTTTCAAATAGGTTCAAAAAGTTGTTTCAAACTTTACATTTTATTCTCCCCTTTAATGGTGAAGTTATATGAGAAAATACAACCAGATCAATGATTTGATATGAACTGTAAATTAATTTTACTACCTTTGAAAGATTATCCAGTCATTAATTTACCTGTTTATTAAATCCATTTCCAATTCGATTCTAATTCCCCAAAACAACTGGACCTGTCACCCAGAGGCTGCAGAGGGGTGAGTGAGGCCTCCAAAGCTGCAGATGGAGCACCTTAGCACAACTCAGCAGCCTCTGATACACATGAAGACAATGAGTCCAAGAGAACAGAGAATGGTGAGGGGCTGCTCTGTTGTGTCACAATTCACTATTTCTGACAAAGGCCAAGTGATTAATACTCTCATCAGGAGCCTGAATCTCTGCTACAGTCTAACAAAGGAACCCCTTTTGTGATGTACCAAGCAGCTTGTCCCATTGTTGTGTTCTCCTTTTCAGCTTTTAATTTTATTCTTCATTAGTAACATGCAGTCTAGCATAATGACACCTTTATGTTTTGGAAGAAAACTAAGAAGCCAATGCTATAAAATTCAGTACATGTCACATTTAAAGGAGACTGTTTAACTGTACCAGCTTGTCACCTGCCTCTGCTATTTTTGTTGGAATCTTGCTTACTGTGCCTAAAATAGCTGCTGAATTTATCTTGACATTTTACCAATAATTCATTGTATATAAAGTGTGAAAACGATTTTACTCCCCACATAAAAGTTGGAACAGACAAGGGTAAGAAGTAACCATGACTACCCTTGAAACAAAGCAGCATTTGACCAACTATGCAATCAAGGAATTAGGGGAATCTCTCTGCTGGTTGGTGTGATATGTAGCGCAATGAAAGATGGTTGTGGTCATGAGACGTCAATTATATCAGTTTCAAGATATCCTCACAATGTTCCTTGCAACAGGTTCTCAAACCAACCATCTTCAGCTACTGTGTCATTGACCTTCCCTCTATTACTTTTCATTAGATGTTGTTCAGATACTGAAGCAGTCCATGTTCAAATGCAACAAGATGTGGACGTCTTTCAGGTTTGGGCTGAAAAATGGCAAGTAACATTCATACCATGCATGTGCTACAGAATGGCCACGTCCTACCAGAGATATTTCAGATGTTGGTGTGTTCACCGAGCTGGGACGTTTGACAGCAGATGTTTTGTCCCCTTACTAGGTAACATTCTCAGTGCTGTGGAGCCTTTTGTGAAGCGCTGTTATCTTGTGCCGGTTTAAATTTATATGGTCTGGTTTTTGCTGCTTCCGGTAGGTGCCGGTTCCGGCTGTGCGTTGTAATGGTCGGTACATTGGATCTAATTCAATGTGTTTGTTGATGGAGTCCGTGGATGAATGCCAAGCCTCCAAGAATTCTCTGGCTGTCTTCTGTTTGGCTTGTCCAATGATAGTAGTGTTGTCCCAGTTGAAAGTGTGGTTTTTCTCGTCTGTGTGTATTGAAACCAAGAGCATCTGGTCGTGTTGTTTAATTGCTAGCTGGTGTACAAGGTCTTTACTAGGAATGGATACCCCACAGCTTCATCCACAGATGCCTAGCCAACAGACAACACAACCAGGACACACCAAAACATGAAACAATAACTGCCATACCATATATAAAAAACACCTCAGAACTGACAGCCAGACTACTCAGACCGCTAGGAATCATGACAGCACACAAACCGGCAGGCACACTAAGACAGCAACTGACCAGGATTAAATACCCAATAGATACCATGGACAGGACGAATGTGGTTTACAAGATACCATGCAGAGACTGCACAAAACACTACGTGGGACAAAGGCAGTCAACTAGCAACCCCATCCACGAACACCAGCTAGCAATTAAACAACACGACCAGATGCTCTTGGTTTCAATACACACAAATGAGGAAAAAACCACACTTTCAACTGGGACAACATTACTATCATAGGACAAGCCAAACAGAGGACAGCCAGAGAATTCTTGGTGGCTTGACATTCATCCACGAACTCCATCAACAAACACATTGAATTAGATCCGATATACCCACCATTATAATGCACAGCTGGAATCGGCACTTACCAGAAGCAGCAACTTATAAAAATTCAAACTGGCACAAGATAACAGCGCTTCACAGGAGGCTCCACAGCACCGAGGATGTCACCTAGTAAGGGGACAAAACGTCTGTTATCAAACGTCCCAGCTCAGTGAACACACCAACATCTACAACCAGCACCCGAGATACAAATCTTCACTCAAACCCCGAGAGACGTTTCAATCCTTTCCCCAGTGGTATTACCATCACTGAATCCCCTAGCATCAACATTCTGGGGGTTACTATTAACTAGAACTGAATTGGACCAGACATATAAATACTGTGGCTACATGAGAAGACCAGAATTCTGAAGTGAGTATTTCATCGCTTGACTCCATAAAGCCTGTCCACCATCTAAAGGACACAAATCAGGAATGTGATGGAATACTTTCTACTTAGCTGTGTGCATGCAGCTCCTACAAGAAACTCGACAACACATAATGAGAATGCTTTCTGTTTGATCGGCAGCCCAGCCACCAACTTAAACATTCATTGCCCCAGTGCTGACATACAATGGCAAGAAGTGTGTACCATCTACAGGATACATAGCAGTATCTCACCAAGGCACCTTCGAAAGCATATTCCAAAACCCACAACCCTCTACCACATGGAAAGAAAGGGCAGCAAACATATGGGAAGACCACCACTTACATGTTCCTCTCCAAGTCACACATACAACCCTGACTTGGAAATACATCACCATTCTTTTATTGTCACTGGATCATAATCCTGTAACTCTCTTCCTCAATAGTATCATGGGAATGCCCACACCAGATGGACTGCAGTATTCAACTTGGCAGCTCAGTACCACTTTCTCAAGAGCATTATGGATGGTAAACAGAAGCTGGCCTTGCCAGCAATGCTCACAGTTAAAGAATTAAAGAAGGTACCAAATTTTGGAGGTAAGGAAACAATATTTTCACTAACAGACAAGTTGTTTTGAAGCATTCAGCTGAGTAAATGCAGTGACCTGCCTGCATATTACTCCAACTGGTAGAGCCACATATCTGCAAACAAAATCCTTCACTTTGGGCCCTCCATCTCACCTGTAGTTTTTTAATTTCTTTCTTCAGGTCAGCTTCATATTTTTCCTTCTGATTTGCGTTCGCTGCACTGTGAACCTGTTTATAAGAAGGCGACGTTAAAATGGGCATTGTTGTCATTGCTAATCAAACCTTTAATGGTATGTGTCACTACCTCAGAATTCAGGTTTGCTCTATGAAGTAGGATCAACTGAATCACATTCTTGACAACCTAGGTTGAGTCATCAAGACTCTGCTTACAGCAGTTCGCTGGCCTTCCATGTCAAAAGCATGAAATTGATCGACTCAGATGAAAACACAGGAAACTGTCATATAGTTAGATATAATAAAAACCTCAACTGGGTTATTTAAGAAATTAAGGTTAAAAAAATTTTCAGTACTTCAGTCATAGCCAATGTCTCTTAACCAATATCTAAGCTTTCCAGTTGGATTTCCTCCTCAGTCATTCAATTTCTGCAAACACTGCTTTTCTGTCTAAAACTCACATTGTGAATCCTTTAAATGACATGAAGCTATCATACTGACAGTTTGGAAGCTCACGTCACTTTCACTGCACCAAAGCTTGAACTGTCAGTACCTAAGTAGTTAATCACTCACTTTGCTGAATATTTCACTAGCGTGCTGTGTGAATTGATAATAAACTTTATATTCAGCGATTGAATTTGGATTATTTTACTGGCCTTAATAATTAGAAGAAGAATATTTGCTCACATCCATACTCGACAGCAACCTTCCAGTTATGTTATGAAGGGAAACCCAATAAATGAGATCCTACTAGTCACAATCCACATTGTAACAGCAGCACGGTGGCTAAATGGTTAGCATTGTTGCCTCACAGCGCTAGGGGCCCAGGTTTGATTCCACCCTCGGGCGACTGTCAATGTGGAGTTTGTGCATTCTCCCTGTCTGCGTGGCTTTCTTCCTGGTACTCTGGTTTCCTCCCACAGTCCAAAGATGTGCATGTTACGTGAACTGGCCATGCTAAATTGCCCACAGTATCCAGGGATGTGCAGGCTAGGTGGATTAGCCATAGGAAATGCAGGATCACAGGGATTAGGTAATGGAGGTGGGTCTGGATGGGATGTTCTTCATACAGTTGGTGTGGACTCGATGGGCTGAATGGCCTGCTTCCACACCGTCGGGATTCTATAGAGCTTTGGACCCTCAAGCTCGCCATCATTGTCACTTACCTGCCATCGGTTTACAGATTATAGAGGTTTTCCTGATTCTATACAAGTTAGGAGAGGATAAACTTCATTCTACATCAGGCAGTAACAGTATGTGTTATTGGAAGGAAAGCTTGGAAGTCTTAGCATGTTGAGTATATGTAAAATTACTAATATTGGTAAATGAAGAATGAATTAACCATGAAATATAAACTCGACAAATTATACAAGAGTTTAAAAAAATGGAAAGAACCTCCAAATATCATCACACAAAAATGTAAAGATAATATGCACTCGTAATCGGTGAGCAGCTAGTTCTACCAGTTCAGCAGCCCTCTGCAATTCTGTGGCATCAACATTTATACAGCAGTTTCAACAGAGGACTGAACGCTACAAACAAAATGCTGTTTTAACAATTCATACTATTCTTTCTGCCCTCAGATCTCATAATCTCACCGTCATTGGGTAAGGTCCCACACCATAATGTCAAGCCCAGATTGGAGAAGAGAAAAAGGGTGAAGTTAAAAAAAATGCAAGAAAAGAGTTTAGATTTAAGACAACTGAAAGAAAGAGGAAGACAGAAGAGATGAAGAAAACCTGGACTCAGCAATAATGGTGCCCTTTGCCCTCGAAGCGCAACATTTGATCATCACAGGGCAACCGCAAAATCTAACAGAGGTGAAGAACACCCTACATTCCTGGAATTGTCTCCAGAGATTCTTGTCATCACTAATTTCTCCTTCGTCAAACTAAACTTGGTTGAAATATATACTAGCTTTTGTGTTCAACATACTGACAAATTTCCTTTTTATAGTCACCAAAGAGATTCCTTCAAGCGTGGTAACGCTTCCCTCTTCAGCATTTTGTATATAGTTCAGTTTCTTTAATAAAAAAAATCACTGCTGCAATGTTAATCCTGTTTTACAACAACAAAAAAAATCATATAAATTGTACCCTGATGTTATGGGATAGGAATATGAGAAAATGCTGCTACAAAGTCTGCAGTTTGCATAAGCAGTTAATTGTCAAAAATATGTATTAAATTTCAAAAATCATAATCCTTCATGAGGGATATTTGAGAAACTGGGACAAAAGTGCCCTCTGATGGAAAGAGATGACTGGATGGACATAATCAAGATTTCTTTTGGCAAACTAATTGCATCTTAGTTTTGCTGTTGACGGCACACAAGTATATGAGTTTAGCGTGAGATGCAAAATCTTTAATGGTTTGTTCTGTTAAAAATGGGAAACAATGGAAACAATCACGTTAACAGAAAACAAGTACATCAGCATGTGAATAACCTAGAGGAATTTGATCTCAACATGCTGCAAAATGGAAGCAGCCAACTTTGACCAACTCTACCTTTTGCCAGATGTCTTCAAAGGTTTCTACACCTTCACTGACTTTCTTCAGACAGCGGTCAATTTCCCCTGCATGACAGCAAATTGAAGTAGTTAACGTTCCTTTTGAATTTCAGTATCTACTGTGCGCTCATATGGCTAATTATATTTTACATTAACCTTAAAACTGATGGGAAAAAAACAAAGAACTGCGGATGCTGGAGATTTGAAGCAAAAACAGAAATCACTGATGAAACTCAGCAATTCTGCATCTGTGGGAAGAAAGTAGGGTTAATGCTTTGTGTCCAGCGATTTTACACCTAATCAAACGCTTAAAGGAAACATTTGGATAAACCAGATACACACAGCCACACTATGAATGTGCACTTCCTCATTTTACTCAAAGGACAATGGACTTTTTCAAAGTTTAGAAACGCAGACATATTCCACAGTATCCCAAAAACTAAAACTCTTATGCATATCATGCTTCTCTTCATTGGAACACAATAGTTCTCACTTCCTTACTGCTCCTTCCTCTCAAAATCTCTGTGCCCCCGTCCACACAACTCCCCTACTCAAAGTAACAGCAACACCTCCTCACTGTTCCCTTAATCCCTGCTCACTGTCTTTCACCCCCTCCTCACTGTCCCTGTATTCTTGGATATTTCCCAGAGCCCTTGGGTCAAACTGAAATCTTTGTTTTATGTTTACTACAAAGCCCACATTTGAAAACTGAGGATTTAGCATTTGTACCAAAAATAGAAAGTGTTGGAAAATTTCAGCAGGTCTGGTAGCATCTACGGAGACAGAAACAGCTAACATTTTGAGTCTGATATTACCCTTCTTCAGAACTGTTATCTGAATATTTTAACATTCAGGTACGCAAACATCACATACAAGACTTCAGATCAGAGAGACAGGAATCAGAATGACCGCACTGAATGTGTTAATACGCTCCCTTCCCAACAAAGTACAATAATCCATACTGATCTCTTACCTTGCAATTTCCTTTTATCAGCCATGACTGAACGACCAGTCAATGCCTTAAAACCATGCTCCAGAGCGCTGAAACAAGTAAAGAATTTGAAATCAGTGACCATGGAAAACATTTAAAAAAATGAGCATTAGGATTAGGCACACAGTAGAAATTTAAACAAACAACTAATACACAGACACTGCAAACAGAGACATAACCCAGACACAACTGTGACACAGGCACAGCTCTGCGCAATGTATCAGATTGGACAATGTGTCAGATTGTAACAAAGAGACAGCCCAACACACTGCAACATAGACACTAGAGGTCGACACTGTGCAATCAATACACACTACAGGCTGACACTGCAACACACTGTAACAGACACAATTCAACACACTAACTGAACACAGAGAAACAGGCACACAACACTGCAATCTGACAAACATAGACACTGCATTATTTAAAAAGTAGGAGCTGCTCTATACTGCTTAGAGACATCTTAAATTGCTCCATGTCAATGCAAAAAGTGATTGTCAAGAGAGCAAATACTGCAACAGTTTGCAAATCAGACAGATCCCGCAAAAAGAATGAGATGTTCATTGAGGGAAGAACATTGGCTAAGGCACCATGAGAACACCCTGACCATCTTCACTATTTCATAAGACTTTTCACGTTCACCGAAATCACCAGAGCAGGAATGCATCAGGTGCCAGCTCAGGTTATTTGTTTGAGTCTTCAAGCAGGGCTTTAACTTACAAACTTCAGCCTCACAGACATGAGTTCTACCACAGAAACATTGTGATATTCCATTGGGATGCCTGCCTTAGATGAAAATAGGAGTTAGTGGGGAGATTACATTTAGGGAAACAGATTACACACAGGCATTGATCGGAAGAGATTTTCAATCAGGTATACTCTAATGGAGAAAAGATTTAACATGTTTGGTACTGATGTATAAATCAAATGCTCTATAACACTTGTCTATACTGTAAAGCCACGAGAGAGGTGACTCAGAAAGTGCACATATAGGTTTGAATCTCATGCAGAGCATGACGGTTTACAACTGGAAGGGGAGGATGAAAACAGAAGGAGGCTCTGTCTCTTGGGATTTGGTAACCAATCCAGGGAATCAACTGCATCATAAACCTGCAATATGATGCAACCTGAGCCTCATTAATTGATTTTTTTTTCCAACTTTTACAATGGCTTTCATCTAAACCCTGCAACTAAATGAGAGCACTGACCTCCTGCCAGGTGACTAATACTTTTATCTTTCATTCCCTTAGTCCTTCGGTTAGCTTTATACCATAAATGCTGAGTTAGTCTCAGTTATGCACTCAACTTCGGATTGCACAGCATCATAACATATATTCAGTATTTCTGGGGCATCTTGATCAGTTACAGGTTTCTACAATTTTCATACAATGACTACAATAAAGAAAAATGGCCACATATCTTCTCTGCAAAGATTTATCCACCTAATCCCATAATTATGCCTTTTATCTGTAGCCCTACAAAAAAACCTTCTCCAGATAATTGTCTAAAATGTTCTTAAAAACCACAATTGAAGCTGCATTTATCATAGTCTCAGACAATGCATTCCAGATCTTAACTATGTACCATACATATATGACGTATGTACAATACCAGGTACATAAACCAAATCTAATTGTAGGTCCTATTGAGACCTGAGTTTCGCCAGTAATTTCTGTTTTTAATTCAGATCTTCTGTTCTTTGTTTCATTGCAGGTCCCTTCTGTTGTTCATAAGCAACAGACTGGCTCAATTAACCGCCAACTGCAAAACTCAAAACCCAAAATACAACATCTACTGTTGAATGCAATTTTACGGTTTGGTTGCATTTGCTGAGCAGTCCTGAGTATGCTAACAGCTGCATAACAATCAATTTAGACAATCAGTTGAGCTCATAACATGGTTCATTTACATTTCTTATGCAGGGACCTGTCAGTTGCAAATACAAGGAATGTGTTCTAAACTTGCACTTTCTGTGAATTACCTGGAGCTTGAGGAACATGTTGCTTTCTCCATGGCCAACGTCTGAGCCAATCACTGTCAGGCTATCAATCAAATAGCGCCCTTTCTCCTCTAGTATAAATTGTTATGATGATTTGAAATTTTGAATTCTTGTGTTATTCTGTGGCTGACATGACAAAAACCTTTGGCAACATGTCTCTCTTAACATTATATATGTTATAACCAGGCATTTTAACATTGAGAAATCATAATTATGCTATGTGTAGGCAAACAATTCCACAAGTAACTGTTTCTTTCAAATGATTTCTTGATCCCAACAATTAAATTCTGGGTAATTATATCGAATGAACTCATTGATCAGAGAGTACCCATTCTTAATGAATTAAAATAACTGAATAAATAATTTAGTTTTGGGGACCACATGTTAGGAAGGATATTGTTCTGATGGGTTTTAGTAGGGGTAAGGCACTTCACAGTTAACAAGAGACAGAGAAGCTCAGGTTGTTCTCCATAGATCAGAGATTTTGATGAAGGAGTTCAATGTCATGAATGATTTTATGAATAAACAAGAAGAAAATGTCTTCAGTAGTAGAAGGATCAGGATACAGATTTAAGGGGATTAACAAAGAACCAGAAATCACAAGGAATCATAATAATAAAGATGTCGTAATTTATAATATACAGTGTAAACTGACCTTCCTTCTGTGATAAGGGCTAAAGTGGGGTTGTTCCTTGATGACTGCACAATGAATCAGCACTATTCTCGACTCTGTCCAAACGTAGCAAGACTTGGACACCCAAGTTTGGGCTGGTAAGTGGTAAATAACACATCTGCCACACAAGTGCCAGGCAATGACCATCTCCAATAAGAGAGAATCTAACCATCACCCTATGACCTTCAGTGGAATTACCATTACGAAATCTCCCAATATCAACATCCATGGAGTTATCATTGACTAGAAAATGTACTGAACCAGCCATACAAGTACTGTGGCTACAAGAGCATATCCAAGGCTAGGAATACTACAGCAAGTAATTCAACTCCCAGCTTCCCAAAGAACAAGTCAATGGTGTGATGGAATACTCCCCACTTGCCTGGATAAGTTCAGATCAGCAACACTTAAGAAGCTTGACACGATCCAGGACAAAGCAGCCCGCTTGATTGATATCACATCCACATTCATTCATTCATTCCCTCCACCACTGACACTCAGTAGTAGCAGTGTGTACCATTTACAAGATGCCCTGCAGAAAGTCACCAGGACTCCTCTGAAAGTATATCCCAAACACATGACCACTCCCATCAAGGAAGCAGATACATGAAAACACCATCACCTGCAAGTTCCTCTTCAAGCCACACATTATCCTGGTTTGGAAATATATCGCCATTCCTTCAGAGGCTGTGTGCAAAATCCTGCAACTCCCTCCCTAATAGCACTATGGGTGTACCTACACCAAACAGACTGCAGCAGTTCAAAGCAGAACTGACAGTCAAAATCCCATAAACAGAATCTAGATGAATTATCAGATGAATAGCTCTGGTGACATTCAATGAGGGAAAATGTTGGCTAACTTACTAAAACAACTACTCTGTTCTTCTTCATGTTGTTCATAGGATCAATTACAGTCATCTGACTGGATAGAAAGGAAGTCAGTTTCAACACTTCATCTCAAACTTGAAGTCAAAGCAGGTCAAAGTAAAAACTGTCGATGTGGGCTAATATCTAAACCAAAGGAATATGGTTGAAACATTATATCCAAATAACATCACTGCAGGTATTCCTCAGCAAAACTTCCACGGCCCTGCCACTGAAAGCTGTTTTATCAATCATCATCGCTCTTACATTGGGTCAGGAGTTGGACTATTAGCTGACAAGTCCATTCAGAATCCCTCCATGAATGAACATATTATGGATCCGAACATTGTAGGGCAGGAAAACTATGATGTTGCCCATGATGTACAGAAGATCCTACAGGATTTTAGGTCTTTAAAAGATATCAATGCCATTCTGGATATGGTCGAACTGTCAGAAGACAGGCTGACCGTGGCTCATGCTCCAGCATTTCCTGTCCCAGCCTTTCCAAATTGCCGAGATGTTCACTGGTCATCCTGGAAAGTTGGTGCCTCTTAAGGAGACCATCAAAAACTTTCAAATAACACGTCAAGGTCAATATGACCACGTACTTGAGCAGTCCTTTCACATGATTGGTTGAATTGAAGAAGCAATTGCTAACAGAAGTGGATGATTGTATTGTGACCTGCATGCAATATTTTCAGATGTATTGCCACCTTGAAAAATATCAAAATGCTATTTAATATTTCTACTTCAGAAGATGGAAAATAAAAGAACTGCCTGAACGTAGAATATCAAACCTGTCCAGCAAGAAACAATTAGTGGTTCATGTGGAATCTTAAGTTTGTAACTGCACCGCATAATACAATAAATTTGACAACAAAAAAAAAATGAGCCAACCCATTCCAGCTTACCACCAGAACCTAGAAAAAAGCATCACTGGATTGGAATACTGGAACTCTTCATGTAATAAAAATTGTAAGAGCACCATTTCAATTTACTATATGCTAAGAACACACAACATTTTAAAATTACCTTTTGAGTAAATGCAGCAAACTTAAAAGGCAATGTCTTCACATCGACACTTTATGTATCTGTAATTTGTGTGCATCTGTAACAGACTACACCAGGCTGTTGTCAGTATTTCTTTTCTCCAATTAATCTTGGTTCTAGACTTATAATAATTCTGTCATACAGTAGAGATTTATGTTTTCTCTAAAGCATACAAATGGAGAAGCATTTAAATGGAGAAGCATTTAAATGTAGGTTACATTCTTAGCTGACAGTTCAAAAACAGGAAAGTTTCAAATTAACAGGAAGTTCAGCGATACCAAATTTTCCACAGTTCAATGATAACTTTACCTGCCTCGCATTGAGCTTAAACAGATAAGATTCTTGCATTTTTTACTTTTCACAAAAAGTGGCCTCATAGCAGAAATACTAGCCCGGACCAATGGCCCATACAACCACAATTTTAATTTGCATAGCACTTTTAATGTTGAAAAGCATTCCAGTGAGATTATATATTCTGACTCAGTTGATACAAGAATCTGTGACATTGGACCAAGATATATCCACATAAACAAACTGCCTGACACTGGCTTCATTCAGAGGCACACTATTCATTTGCTTTGGGTGCGTGTACTCTATTTACGAAGTAGTGAAGAGTACTGTTAGGAACATTGCTTAACTTTAAGTTTGATTTATATTTTGTATTTTGTATTGTGTGTGTTAAACAGAAGGGGGACTGGACTATAGCTTTATTTCTGAGAGTTGCTCTTGTCAGGTTGGCGAGAAGCCTGCAGGCCAGTTTGTTTGCATTCATTTTTAATGAGATTTTTTAATTCTTAAAATTAAGTGATAAGGGCTAGTAGTTTCATCCTTAAAAAAAAAGAGATACAGCAAAGAAAATGTACACTGCAATCAGGAACCTCTCAGCCTTCTTCGCTCTAACGAAAAGAACACCAACCTATCTAACCTCTTTTCATAGCTGAAATGCTCCCAGTTGAGGCAACTTCCGGCTTATTGCATCTACACCCTCTCTCACGCAATCGTATCTTTCCTCTACATTGGTGACCAGAATTGCACACAGTGCTCCAGCTGTGGCCTAACTCATATCTTACACAGCTCCATCATAACTTCCAATGCCTTGACTAACAAAAGCAAAAATCCCAATATTTAACCACCTCAACCACGTGTTGCCTTCAAGGTTCTGTGGACACATACATCAGGGCACTTCTGATCCTCTGCACCTGCTAGGGTCTCACCATTTTTTGTATACTCCCTTGCCTTGTTAGTCTTCCCAAAAGGTATCACCTCACACTTTTCAGGATTAAATTCCAATTGCCATAATTCAGCCCATATGACCAACCTGTCAATATAATTCTGTACTATAATGTTTACCTCTTTGCTATTTACTATGCCACCAATTTTTGTGTCATTTGCAAACCTACCAATTAAACCTCCTACATTCATGTCTAGATCATTAATACGCTGTACAAACAGTAAAGGACCCAGCTCCAAGCCTTGCATTCACCACTGGATATAAGCTTCTAGTCACAAAAATAACTGTCAACTGTCATACCCTGCCTCCTGCTGCTGCTAAGTCAATTCTGGATCCAATTTGCCAAACTGCCCTGGATCCCATGGGCTCTTTCTTTATTGTCCAGTCTCCCATGTGAGGCCTTGGCAAAAGCCTTACCAAAGTCCATGTAGACTACATCCACTGCACAACCCTCATACATACATCCAGTTACCTCCACAAAATACTGAATCAAATCTATCAGACATGATTTCCCCCTAAATAAAGTCATGTTTGATTAATCTTTGACTCTCCAAGTAGGAATTAATTATGAATTTATTTTCAAGAGTTTTGCTACCACTTATGTTCAACTCACTGGCCTATGGATCTCTGATTTATCTACACCACCCTTCTTGAACAAGCTATCCTCCAACTGTCTGGCACAACTCTGTCCAGTGAGGATTTGAAAATTAATTTCAAAGCCCCTGAAATTTCCTCCTTGCTTCCCACAGCAGTATGGAATATATCGCAGCTGGACTGGAGGAGTCTGCTAAACCGCTAACAGCTCCTCCATCTCAATTTGTTCAAGTATATCACACCCCTTTTCCATGACTTTGATACATACATAATTCTTCCTTATTGTGAATACAGATGTAAAAGATTCATTAAAACCTCATTAATGTCTTCCAGCTCTACCCACAGTTTGACACTTCAATCTCTAATGGGAGTGGAAGAACAAATGTTAAATTCCCTAATAAGAAATCCGGCAAGACTACTGGAAACTGATTTTTTTGGAACTCATGTTTGCATTACATTTTAAGCAATAGAGTTTATTTTTAGTTTGTTTTAGGTTCCTTGGGAGATCAGCTAGGCCAGCATTTACTGCCCATCCCTATTGCCCTGGAGAAGGTGATGGTTAGCCACCTTCTAAACTGCTACTGTGAATTGGTGGTGGAGAGACTGAATGTTGAAGGTGGCAGATTGAGCGCCAATCAGGCAGGCTGATTTGGCTTGGACCATCCTGCGTCTCTTGAGAGTTGTTGGAACTGCACACACACAGGCAAGTGGAAGGGCATTCCATTGCACCAGAATTGTACCTTGTTGATCATGAATGGCATTGGGGAGACAGGTGAATTACACTGCAGACTCTTTAGCTTCTGACCAGCTCTTGTAGACACAATATTTATGACTGGTCCAATTCAGGTTTGGATCAAAGGCACCTCCCAAGATGTTGATAGTGAGGGATTCAGCAATGATAATGCCATTGAATGTCAAAAGTGATGGTTAGATTCACTTTCACTGGAGATGGTCATTACCTGGCATGTGATGCGGATTTTATTAGTCAATTATCAGCCCAAGCCTGAATGATGTCCAGGTCTCTGCATTGGGGCACAGGTCAAAAGGAATTAAGTGAGCTTGAATCCTTTTTGGTATTTATAATGAAATCTTTCCAAACTATTTGTTAGTGTAATATATGTTTTATTCTGTTATAAGTATGCTTGTGAATGTATTCAGTAACTAGTCTCCGCAGTGTTAAAAAAACAAAGTTAGAGTCTGTGAGGTCCCGTTTCACTCTGGGATCTGACTTATCTAGTATTAATAAATCAGCATTACTCCCAGGAATCAGACCCACCACTGAATCAGAAAAAACACAATATATCAGAGATTCCTTGTTACGATATCAGGAATTAAATTTCTGAAAGTATAATTTTTCTGCACTGACTGCCAATTTACCACCTTAAAACATACATTGACATAAAACGGCAGTGACTTAAAACATATCAATGGGATTTTGTTTCTCAAATGCTACCATAATTGCACTCTGGCCAGACATATACTCTTAATCTCAGAATGTTTAGACCTGCACCAATGAAATATGGTTCAGTACATATTACCTCAATTTGCTGGACACTTACCATCATTGACAAATTTGATTGGGGCAGAGCACAGAAGAATAGTATGATACAATGGATACAGTACAAGATGCACCCATTTAGCTCATCATGGTTCTACCAGTTTTTTGAAAGAGCCATGCATTTAGTCCCACGACCCTGTCCTTTCCCTTCAAGCATTTATCCCATCCCATTTTGAATGTTCCTATTGGATCTGCTTCGACCACCCTTTTAGCACAACATACATCAAAATCTGCATTCTTTGGTTACTGACCTACCTGCCAGTAAAACCAGCTTCTCCTTATTTACTCTTTCAAAAGAAAAATCAGGACTTGAACCCCTGCATCAAATTTCTTCACTTGCGCTATGCTAAGAAGAACAATCCAGTCTCCACACACATTCAAGTACCAGACATTATTTAAGTAAGTTTCCTTTGCAACCTCCATCAGGCTTCACACATTGGTGGTGCCCAGAAATGGACACAATACTCCAGCTAAAACTAAATCAAAAATTTATAAAGGTTTAGTATAACTTCCAAGATCCATGAGTTTTTGTTTTAGATAGCTATCTCAACTTGTGCTGCCAATCTCAAAGATTTGTATACATAACCCAAGTTTCTCTATGCCTCCTTCCCATCTTAAAATCATAATATCTAGCTTACACCATCTCTCTCATTCTTCCAATCACTAAATATCACTTCATAAACCCCTGTGCTGAATCTCATCTACAAACTTTGTAATGATGCACTGTAAACCCAAGTCCAGTCGTCAGGCCATTAGAAATATCAAAAAGAGCTATAGCTCTAACACCGAATCTTGGGAAACATCACTGTTAACCTTCAATCAATATCAGCCCAGATGACGATCAACAAAATCCTCCATTACTACATCAAAGAAAAATCTACAGGAAACCAATTAGACATGAGTCACTATCAATGAATCCAGTTAAACTAACACCATAAACAATTGTATCAGTTAACTATGGAAATCTGTGCTTGCAAATATCAGGCTATTTATCTGCATTTGTCACTAAATACAAGTGCAAACTTTCTATTCAGAACATTTCCTGAGCTACTATTTTCTATTTCTTTCACACTACAGGGCTATATGATTGTTGCACTTGGTGGGAGAGACCAGATGTCTTTGGCAGACAGCCAAGTGAAAGGCGCAAGAATGTGCGATGCAGAGATAGAGCGATCACTAATGAATTTAGCAGTACAGAAACCAGTGAAATGAAACCTAATACAATGCTCTAACCCGACTGGGCTCTCCATAGGAAGGCTGTAAATAATTGTCATTCATAATGAACATAATGTTTTCCATACAGAAATTTAAATTGCAACAGTTTCCTGCAACATCACGAGTATATTTTAAAGCAATGAAGTATTCTGTCACTACAATACTGTGTTACTATTCACACTAGCTCAACATTATGAAATTAAGTGATGCATATTAGAAACATGATCATAGAATGGTTAAACATAGCTCCCTGAATAATGAGATTGTAAGAAGCGATTTAGTTATCTTGCCAGGAACAAATCTGATGAAGCCTGTAGCATCTTGGAGGGAGACGGTGATGTAGGCCAATTATCAGGTGTATTGTATTTAACCATGTAAATTAAAAAGCAATGGGCACATTCTCCTCGGGCTCTACCTATTGCCACAGCCTGTTTAATCAGGAGGTTTATAGGTATACTATAGGGGACAGTGGATCAACACACTGCATGCTCTGCTTCCCTTGCATTGCTTTATCCAATAGCAGAGTACTGCTGCTCAAAGACAGAGCAAGAACTGCAGATGCTGAAGTCAGAATCAATACATTGTGGAGCTGGAGGAACAGTGCAGGTCAGGCATCATCAGAGGAGCAGGAAAGTTGACATTTTGGTTCGGGACTCTTCATCAGAAATGGGGGAGGGAGAAGGGAGCTCAGAACTAAACAGAGGGAGGAGGGGTGGGGCTGGGGGAAGGCAGGTAGGGGGTAGTGGGGATTGGACAGTCGGAAGGGTGGGGCAGATAGGTGGAAAAAATGATAGTCAGGTTGTGTCAAGTCAAGGAGGCGGGGATGAGAGGGAGGGTTGGACATGGAATGAGGCCGGGAGTGGAGAGATTTTGAATTCCATGTTGAGGCCATTGGGCTGTAGGCTCCCGAGGTGGAATATGAGGTGCTTTTCCTCCGGTGTATGTATGGCCTCATGGTGACACTGGAGGAGGCCCAGGATGGACATGCCACCAAGGAAGTGACAGGGGCTGTTAAAATGGTTGGCAACTGGAAGGCATTGTTGATTATAGCGTACAGAGCGCAGGTGCTTCACGAATCGGTCAACGAGTCTGCGCTTAGTCTCACTGATGTAGAGGAGACCACACTGGGAACAATAGATACAGTTGACCAGATTGGAGGATGTATAGGTAAACCCCTGTCAGACATGGAAAGTTTGTCTTGGGCCTTGGAT
This sequence comes from Rhincodon typus, assembly GCF_021869965.1. Lineage (NCBI taxonomy): Eukaryota > Metazoa > Chordata > Chondrichthyes > Orectolobiformes > Rhincodontidae > Rhincodon > Rhincodon typus. Next base: position 20,326,246 of record NC_063368.1, read on the forward strand.
GGAGGTGAGAGAGGTGGTGTAGGGGCAGGTGTAGCACCTCCAGCGGTTGCAGGGAAAGGTGTCGGGTGTGGTGGCGTTGGTGGGGAGTGTGGAGCGGACACGGGAGTCGCTGAGTTAGCGGTCCCTACAAAAGGCAGATAGGGGTGGGAAGGGAAATATCTCTTTGGTGGTGGGGTCAGATTGCAGGTGGCAGAGGATGATGCACTGGATGTGGAGGTTGGTGAGATGATATGTGAGGATCAGGGAGACTCTGTCCTTATTTTTGTTGGGGGAAGGGGTTTTGAGGGCAGAAGTGCGAGAAATGCAAGCGAAGCAGTTGAGGACATTGTGGTTCAATGAAGGGGGGAGTTGCAGTCCTTGAAATAGGAGTACATCTGGGAGTGGAATGCTCCATCTTGGGAGCAGATGTGGCGGAGGCAGAGGAATTAGGAGTAAGGGATCGCATTCTTGCAGGAGGATGGGTGAGAGGAGGGGTAGTCAAGGTAGCTATGGAGTTGATGGGTTTGAAATAGATGGCAGTGCTGAGACAGTTACTGGATTAGAAGACGGAGAGGTCCAGGAAGGGGAGGGCGGCATTGGAGATGGTCCAGGTGAATTTGAGATTGGGGTGAAAGGTGTCAGTTACCATTTACGACTCCTCAGCCTATTGACCCAATTGATCAACATCTTTTTGTAACCTTAGATAACCTTCTTCACTGTCCATTATACTACTATGTTAAGTACAGAAACCTGGACAGTGTTTTCTATTAACCTAAGTCCATCAGGCTGAGTGATTTGATTAAATTTTCAACTTTTGTGATGACTTCAGGAGTATTAGCGCTCAAGTATCACTGTACTTACCAAAGTGGGTTATGACCATGTGCACAGGGAAAACATCCTCTTCAAAAACACAACCAACCACAGCAAACAAAACACTCCCAATAATACAGAATCACAAAAAAAAATTCATATACTCTTCTGAATTACCCACAGTTCTTAGTGGAACATAATCCTCACCTTACAAACTGACGACTGCCCATCTTTCCATGGGCTACCTCCTAAGTGACGACAAACATCACCAACCACAACCTAGTAACTGACCTCAATAGTGAAGTTCCGGGTTTCAACTTTCTAAGGAAATTCTGGACAACTCTTAACAACATTGAGGATGGGGCCAGGGAAGATGTGGAATATCTCAACAGCTCAAACAGTGATGGTAGCCATTAAGTCACGTCATTATACAAAGACAGAGCTCGAGTACCTGAGAGTTCCACTTTGATGACATCACAACCAGTCACACAACAGCTGAAGCTGTTGAGTGGATCGACCTCAAACCACAACTGTTTTCTCAACCATACAAATTAAACATCAGTCACCTTTCCATTTGGTCCCATCCTATTCCATTTCATTCTTTTCTTTGGGTCCTCCAAAGATGCCCTGGCCATTTAGCCCCACCATCTCAGTGCAGCAGATTTCAATTTAATCTTCTGCTTTCTTTTAGGGCTTTTTTGGACTTTTTCAACCCGCCAAAATGGCTCAGAAGAGGGTGTTTTGAAATAACCAGACTGGGATATTTAAATAAACATTTCAATTTGTTCTGAGTATTTTTTCCAGTCAATAAACATGCAGAAAGACACTGAATTGAATGCCGATAGCCTGTGACACATGGGCATGAGTTACAATCCACTTATTAGTATGTGAGCCCAGTAATATTGTACTGGAAGTCCTGACAACTATCTCACATTTTAAAAAATCTTAATCACAGAATTCTGGAAGAATATACTGACATTCTACAAAACTTACAACAAACTGTTTTTAAGTTTAAGCATTTTCAGGTTTAAAACATCATTTTACATTGTCTTTTTCCTGGTATTTAATTCCGTTTCTGTCTTTATGAAGTTGTTGCATTTCCTATACTTTATTGAAGTACAATAAAAATTGTTCAAATATTGAAACAAGATTGCTAACTTGTCACTATTTCAAAATGTGCACTGCTTAAGCATTGTTTTAACACAACATACATTAGTCTTGTACCATTAATTAATATTCAAATTACAAGCTTGCACTTTCAATTCCTTGCTTGTAAAGCAGTCTGGCCTGTGGTTTGGATGTGAAACCTCTGGCTGATGGACAATTGGAGGCAACTACTCCAACTTAATCCACAATAATACTGATCAGAAAATTCCCATGTTTAGCAAAATCTTTTTTTGTGATGGCAAAGTGTGAGTATGCAAGTACATCTGAAACTACTGCAAAGTGCATCAAGATAATTTTTTTAGGTTGGGGAAGGTAAAGCTGGAGTAATGAGAAATCTTATTCCTTCAAAGCTCACACTGACTGAGAGAAATTTCTAGATCTCAGACTGTATTTGATGGGGTAAACATTAGGAACAAGGGGCCATTGAGAACATCTAATGTATTTAAGTAAAAAGCTCTGTCTGTATTTACATGCCACTTTCTTCTGCAATTCCAGAACACCTGCAAATCCACCACATTGTACAAATGGAATGTGAATTATTCAGCTGTAAGTCAGTAGTTTTCTTCACAAGCATATATTTATGGCTGCCTTTGCACTGTTAGCTGTTTTACAATTATCAGCTTTTCTTGGAGATGTTCATCGTTTTACTTAATGTGGAATCCACTTTCAACAGATCTCCTGCATTCAGTTAAAAACAACACTGTTAAGAGTCTGGTTACACATGTAAGGTAAACAACCTGAAGGTAAACTAACTTCAGCATCTGACTTAATTACACATTGTAACATGGATCCAATAACACACATTGTCCAATAATCTTGCAGTAGATGCCAGCATTTTCTCCACATGAACCATCTGGTCCAAAGCACCTGAAAATAAACTGCATTATTTCTACTCACATAATATCCTTAACCCTGTTCCAGCAACAAAGTTTAACGAAATATTCATACTGTAATCACATGTGTACATTTTCCTTTCCTTTTATTCTTTAGTGATGATGGCCACTAGAATCTGGTTAGATACACAACCGTTTTTTATAATTTGGCCCATTGCAAGCTTATGTTCTTAACTGCATCCCTATTTTCCCTCCCTTGAAATCACAGACCTGATTTCTTGCAAGCTCATGGTTCCATGGCTACTACGAATCAAGCAAAATCTGAATGAAGTCTCTCCTGTTAACAATTACTATTTAACCATGAGAATAACACAGTCCAGTCCTCACCTGATTTTCATATATTTCCAAACCTCCTGAACAATATCCAATTGAAAGGGGAAATGATAAACTGCTGAGTATTTATACACTCATCGAGGGCTACAGCATAGAGAAAGGTCCTTCAGCCTATTCAGTCTGTCAATCAAAAACAATCACCTAACTATTCTAATCCCATCTTGCAGTACTTAAGCAAGCCTTAGCAAGCTTTGTTTCTACAATCCTTCTCCCAGGTGAAGTAGCTATTGCTCAAGGTGATTCTCTGCTCTGCACTGATTAAAGAGCATGCATGTGAAGAAGTATACATATATTTCAAAGCTAATGTCTGATGACTGAAATACATCAATGTCTGAACTAACAGTCTTCACCTACAAAGCAGTCTCCTGTTGGAAAGTCAGGTTAATTTGCACAGATCGGCTTTTCCTCAATTGCAAGCAGGGTAATGCGCAATTAATTCCTCCAGCTCAACTACAGAGGGAACTTTTCTGAAAACAAACACAGCCACCAGTTTTCTTCCTGTCTGCAACTTCTTACAACAAAGACTTTGAAAAAAACCAAAAACCAAGCCTTCCCACGGCCAGACCCTCCTCCCAACAATAAAACCCCACCATTCCTAACCCACTCCCTGTCCAGGACCCCCTTACCATAATGAGACGCCTTTCCCCCATGCAGATTCACCCCCTCCTTGGTAGCTTCCAGCCTCAATGAAAATTGCACAATGTCCACATTAAAAGTATTCCTCAGTCAAACATGTAAAAGGAGTGTAGGAAAATTGCTCATGTGTGCTGTTCATGATTTTAGAGTTGTTTGCTCTTGAAAGTTTAAAATATCTCAAGTCCCCTCAGTCCCAAACAAACATATAAGGCTTCACAAACCTCAAATATATGGGATATCTAACAACAGCCTGTGTCTGCAGATCATTGAATTTATGTTACTACAATCTACTGCAGTCTCTGTATACTGAAATATGAGGATTTTTTCAAAGAGTCACTTCGAGTGAAAACACTTCCAGTCAATCACATTCCTTTTTCGATTAATAAAATGCAAAAATCATACAAAATAGGAGCTCTCTGTATTGGATTTCCAAGTCATTCATTGTCGATGCTGGTATACCACACACACAAACGCACTTGTCATTCCAGATATATCACACATACACACCATATCAATGCCAGCATATCTCATACACATTGCATTTCCCAGGTGGACAATCATACTCATTAGTGAGTGACTGCCAACAATGACACCCACTACCCACACCCCCACCCACCCACACACACACACACACACACACACACACACACACAGTAAATACTAGACACACGCACACACACAGAATGACAATGCATGCATGGTGAAGTGGCAATGCCAGTATACCTCTCTCACACACAAACATTCAATTCCGGTATACCACACACATTGTCACAACTGCAATCATAGTGTATAGTATACATGCAGACAATGTCAATCTAGTCCTACTATAGATACACATCATGTCAATGCCAGTATATCACTCATTTTCTATTGTCAATCCTAGTGCAGCACACATGCATTCAAACATGGGAGATCACATCGTTTTACTGTCAATTCTCATTTACTAACACATACTCTCATTGCCCAAAATTGTTTGTTAATCACAATACATCCCATATTCACATTATCAATCCTGGAATATCATACATTACCTGTCAATCGTAGTTAATGAACACACAGTCTCTGGAGCTTAGAAGGATCTCATTGAAACTTAAAGAATACTGAGAGGCCGTGATAGAGTGAACATGGAGAAGATGTTTCTACTCTGAGGTTGTGTCCTCAGATGAAGGCAGAACTGAGATGAGGAATTTCTTCAGCCAGGGTGTGATGAATCTGTGAAATTCATTGCTAGAGAAGGCTGTGGAGGCCAAATCATTGAACGTATTTAAAACACCCACAGATAGGTTCTTGATTAGTGAGGGGATTGACGGTTATGGAGAGAAGGCAGGAAAATGAGGCTAAGAAACATATCAGCATTGATCAAACAGCGCCGCAGGCTCGATGCGCTGAAAATGGCCTACTTCTTCTCCTATACTTTGTGGTCAATCCTGATACATCCCACCCTGTAAATCCTGGTATTTTATACACACTTTCATTATCAATTCTGGCATACCTAACACACTGTTAATCGTGGCATGCTAACATATTTGCATTGTCGTATAATTTCATTTGCTCCAACCGTTCAGAATCACAACAGGTTTATAACGTGAGATAACAAGGTGCAGAGCTGGATGAACACAGCAGGCCAAG
>NC_063368.1:20346692-20375780 GCF_021869965.1 Rhincodon typus
GGTGTGGTCCTCTCTACGTCGGTGAGACCAAACGTAGACTAGGTGACTGTTACACTGAGCATTTCCGCCTGGCCTGTAACAGCCAGCCTCACTTCCCGGCCACCGCCCATTTCAACTCCCCCTCCCCACTCCCCCTCCGACATGTCCGCCCTCGGCCTCCTCCAGTGTCGCAGCGACTCGGAACACAAATTTGAAGAACAACACTTTATCTTCCACCTGAGCAACCTACAGCCCAGAGGGCTCAACACTGAGTTCTCTAATTTCAAATAACCTTACCACCCATCCCTGCCTCCCCTTCCAGTCCCACCTCCTCCCTTCCAGCCACCAACTGGATTCATCCCTTCCATCGACCAACCGGGTCGTACCTACCATCAGTGTCCACCTATCACCACCATTCCACTCCACCCCCCATCTCTTTATCTGCAGCTCCCCCTACCCCCACACCCAGTCCTGAAGAAGGGTAATACCCGAAATGATGACTGCTCCTTTCCTCCAGATGCTGCCTGGCCTGCTGTGTTCTTCCAGCCTCCTGTCTGTCTACCTAACATAATCAAAAACCCCTCCTACCTCGGTTATAATCTCTTCCATCAGGCAGAGGATACAAAAGGTTAAAAACACATACCAACAGATTTAAGAACAGCTTCTTCCCCGCTGTTCTTATGAACAGACCTCTCATAAATTAGTGTTGATCTTTCTCTGCAACTTCTCTGTAGCTGTAACACTGTATTCTGCATTCTGTTCTATTACACTGATGTACTTATGTAAGGTACAATTTGTCTGGATAGTATGCAAAACAATAGTTTTCACTGTATCTTGGTACATGTGACAATAATAAATCAAATCAAAAGACTATTGCCTGTTTCAGTGTCTGTACTCTCTGAAATTTCCTTCCAGTCCTGTCTTTATACTCTTCCATGAACTGTTGTAATTTGTATTTATCCAAACTCATTTCCTGTTCTTCTCAAACATCAGAATGAGCCAGTTTGTTTGTTGCGCAGGTGCTGCTGTGAAGTAGATGGTCATCCATTTCGATCCCACTGCCAGAAAGACACTGACTCTGAAACACCAGCTCCGTCCAGTGACGAGGGAAAACTACACTGTCAGAGGGGTTGCTCATCAGTCAATCCATGAAAGTAAAGTTGCTCCAGACTGATTTTCTGCTTCTGATAAATGGTGAGCCCTGACATCACCAGGATCTCTGGCAAACTGAATCAGTGCTCATCTCCTCGCAGGAAAACTGCTGTTGTCGTCATTGAAAAACCCTGAGTAGCATCATTCTGCATTTGTTACCAACTGTTCTAAAGTGACTTGACCAGATCTCCAAAGAACCAATCTCTCAGAGCCTGGGTCTCTGTCAGACACATGATTTGATGTCCTGGGGATTGTCTGTTTGTCTGATCAGTAATGTCCCCTCCTGTTGAAACTGATTAGCTGCAGATTCACCTCACTAATCTGCGTGAAATGTAAGGAGATTATCACTACAATAATCCTCTGTAAACAGACTAACAGAGGCTCTATCAGAATTTCCATCACAATATTCACCCCATTTACACAGGTCACTATAAGACAGTGTCAGAATTCACTTCCACTTTAGTGCAGGTGTACACACCTTGTGGAATGTCTGGCAAAGTGCAGCACCATCTATCTCACTAATGTCACACTCATCAGTGTCACACTCACTCATGTCACACTTTCTGTAGTATGGGATGTGTTACACTATTCCAACACCAAGTCACTATGGTATCACACCCACCACAGTCAGAACATCTGTAAGCTTCGCTGCTAATCTTTGTGACTTTAACATTGAGCCAACTGAACTTGATGATCCTGAGACTTACAAATCATTCACCCTCCAGTGTGTGGGCCACTTCCTGGTAAAGTCATTCTGCAGTCTCCGGTTTCAAATCAAACATTCGGAGTTACATTTGGACACAGGAGCAGTGTTTTCCCAGCACTGGGTCTGACTGTTTCGTTCCAAACACATATCCATTTTCAGAAAGTTCAGATCTAGTCCCAGAAACCCAGTGACTCTAATCTAACCCCCTGCATTGGGCAAGAATCAAACCTCACTCTCAATACACTCAGACATTAAAAGGCAGGGGCAGATCTCTAAAACCAGCACATTACAGAAAGACCATGTCCATCCCCTCGGGGCGGGGTGTTGGGTGGGGGGTGGGGTGTGTGTGCAGGGACTGAGCTGCACAGAGTGGCTGTTAGTGAGGGTTCACACAGCTCCCTGTTTAAGAACAGCATCCTGCTCAGGTCCAGTAGCAGAGGGGCTGGGTGTGGACATTCTTTGGAAAGGTTCATGAAGCTTGACCTAAAGTGGGATGGAGAGCTCACGGTGCAGCCAATGAGGGAGTTGGAAGGGGATTGTGAAAGCACAGCATGATTGAGAGAGGATTTAAAGAGAGGGAATCAGTGATTCAGAGACGCACAGCGAGGGAGGGACTGAGAGCACAGGCCAAATACTGTCTGCCGCCTCTTCTTGTAAGTAAAGTGATATTTTCATCGACTTTCCAATAAAAGAATGGGTTCTGAATAGGAACTTTCAGGTATCATTTGAAATATTGGCAAATAGACAGAACATTGATACAGGAGGCAGTCTATCCAAGTGTAGCACTCCCTCAGCACTGACCATCCGACAGCGCGGTGCTCCCTCAGCACTGACCCTCCGACAGCGCGGCGCTCCCTCGGCACTGACCCTCCGACAGTGCGGTGCTCCCTCGACACTGACCCTCCGACAGTGCGGCACTCCCTCGGCACTGACCCCACTACAGTGCGGCGCTCCCTTGGCACTGACCCTTCGACAGTGCGGGGCTCCCTCGACACTGACCCCCCTACAGTGCGGCGCTCCCTCAGCATTGACCCTCCAACAGTGCGGGACTGCTCAAGCTGACGATTTTTCTAATGAACAGATATTATTTGTATTTGATGACTGTCGATTAAGTGGCTTCAGTTTAGTTGGTTTTCTGGGACCTGAGCAGCTGATCTCAAGAGGAATTGCAAATGTCTGCGATTGTTCTCCCTGAGGTTCCAGTGTTGGGACCCGACTACCCTCCAGGGACAGTTTCAGCTCAGCCATGCATCACTAGAATATCAGCCCAGCTTTGCAAGCACACGTTTAATGATTTAAATTTGGTCACTTGACTCTTATTGTATAATATCAACAACTAACAATGAAGCATAAAATACTGATTTTGAGACTTTCAAATGTTGAAATCAGACCAGAAGATGCAAGAGTAGATACGGTCTGGGTTCGATGGGGTAGCCATGGTAAAAAATACTCATGCAAGGTTATGGGGATGAGGTGGTGGGTGTGTGGGTGAGTCTGGATAGGGAACTCTTTTCAGAGGGTCAGTGTGGACTTGATGTTGTCAGGGCTAATGGAGGAACACCACCATTCCCACAGTCTCTTTATCTGAAATCTCCATGGATCAGCCCTGTGTCCATCAGGAGGTGGGAATTCCTCCTGATGTCTGATTTCCCGAACATTTCCAATGTGTTCTGTGTTTTTGTGTACAGACTTTCAAGTGACAGCCTGTAGCAGTAATCCCAGCGCACGTGTATCTGTCCATCAGGAGCTTTTGAGATTCACTGCTACTAATTGGGTTCATCAGGAACTGAGTCGATTAAAAAACATGTGCTCCTGAGATACTGGATGGGAAGCTCTGAGAAGATTAGTAAAATCCGATTTTACGAAAACAAAAGTCATAAGATGCTGTTTATAGCAAACTGGGAGGGGGGGGCTGATGATTCTGTTCAATTCAAATTGAAATCTGAAGCAATGTGAATGGCTGGGAAACTAGATCCAAATAATTCACCTTTATGTATCATTGAATCAGAACACATCCACTTGGTTCCTCTGACATCAGATTGTTTATGTAATCACACCCCTTTGATGCTTCACATTTATTTTGTCATCAACCTTTTCTGAGATGTAATTACACACCTCTGGAGCAGCTCAGACTTGAACCCAGGCCTCCTGGCTCAAAGGTAGGTACACTAGCACTGCATTACCAGAGCCCCTTTAATGCATTTTTTAAACTTCCTATCATTGCTGGTAACATTACCATATCCAGATAAGCGTTATGTGAATGATGAAGTGATCATGGGATTAATTCTGTGTCAATGTGAATTTAGTGTGTGCTCTCTGCACTGTTTTTTGGTTTATAGTTTCTGTGTTTAAAATTCAATGGCCCCAGGCTGAGATCAGCCAGGAAAATGGAATTAGATACTTGCTTCTAAAGGAGGAACATTAAAATATGGACAAAAACTGAATATGGACAAAAATACAGAATAGAATTCACCCCCTCAGGGGGAGGTGATAGCCTAATGGTATGGTCACTACACTGTTAATCCAGAGAACCAGATAATGTTCTGGGAACCTGGGTTTGAATCCTGCCACGGCAGATGATGGAATTTGAATTCAATAATAATCTTGAAATAAGAGTCTAATGATGACCACCAAACCCATTCTCAGGAAAATACCCATCTGGTTCACTAGTGTCCTTTAGGGAAGGAAACTGCCATCCTTACCTGGTGTGACCTACATGTGATTCCACACCAACAGCAATGTGGTTGACGCTTAACTGTCCTCTGGGCAATTAGGGATGGGCAATAAATACTGCCTAGTCAGAAACACCCTCATCCATGAATGAATAAAAAAAAGGAATCATTTTAGGATAAGGGAAATCAGATTTAAAAGAGATGAGGAGAAATTATTTCTCTAAGAGTTATGAACGTGTGGCATTCATAACTTTAGAGGATATTGGATGCTTGTATATTGAGTAAATTTAAGAAGGAGATAGACAGATTTTTAATCAGTAATGGGTTGAAGAGTTATGGAGGGTGGAGTTGAGGCCAAGATGAGATCAGCCACGATCATATGAAATGGTAGAGTAGGCTGGAGGGGCTGAATGGCTAACTCCTGATCCTAGTGCTTATGTCCTTATGATCATTAAAGGGTGTGCTGAATGAGATAAAGATGCAAATAGACTAGAGGGTCCTGTGAAAAATAACATCTACGCAGATTATAACATGTTTTGAACATCATAATCTTTTCTCCAACATTCTGTGGAGCCTTGTCCTTTGTCATTGAGTGTGAGGTGGATTTGGGGTGAAGGATGCCTCATATTTTCCTGTGTGCTCTACCTTCATTGGTATTTTTAGAGATTGCTTCCCTGAGAAAATCAGCTTGTAGTATCAACATAAACTGGAGTTAGTTGTCAGTTTATATTCAAGCAGTTTACGAGGGATGGAATCTGCCATATAATCTGTAAGCACCATTATAAGCAAACGATTAAACAGAGACGTACTACATGTGAACATGCAATAAAGTAAATAAATGCACTAGATTGAGAGCTTCTCAAAAAACAGTGTTTTATAGAGAGGGATTTATGATATTTTTCCAGCCAGAAGTTTATGTATCTAGTCGTTTAATATTTTAATAAGAGAAATGATGTATGTGTGTGTGTGTATTTCTCTGTCTCTGTGTAGGTGTATGTTTTTCTGTCTGTGTGTTTCTATCTTAGTCAGTGTCTCAAGAGGGAAATTAATCTTTTCAAAGTAGCCAAATACATTCACTGCCTGATATTAACTTCTTTCCCTTCAGCAAACATCCCAAGTGTGTAATGTAACAGGTGACTTTTTACTGACCATCATGTTTTCTCCTTCACCCAAGGTGCTCACAAATTGCATTTGTGTAAACATCTCCAGCATACAATCCTCCAAAATCATGTCTTTCTTTTAAAATCAGCTTATATGGACTTGTTCCCCTCACTCCATTATTGACCTGACCCCAGCTATCTTGACACTAAAATCCCACCCAAACCTTTCTTCTTTCCATCTCTCTGTCCTTTAACTGCCCCCACCTCCCCCCGCCCCCCATAACACAACTTCCTAGCCAACTTTCCATCCCTATCCCCAGGACCCTCATCTTCTGGATCATGGTGATTTTTGTTTGATCATTTTACTGTGAAGCTCTTTTGAAAAATTGGTTCAACAGTCCATGCTGGCAAATGAGGAGATATTCCACTGAACTTCTCTCCCGAACACACTCCCTTTAATATTGTGATGTTGCTATTTGTCCAGAGACCCATCTTGATAAATATAGCAAAATGGGAAAGAACCAGTGCAAGATATCACTGGGATCAACTGGGCTAAGCCCAATTCAAGTACTTAGCTTATGTTGTAAGAGGATTCAATGTCATCTGTCAGAGGAATCTTAAACAAAGCAATCTGTCCATTTCCAACATAATGAGGGGCTGTGGGACGTGGAAATGTCATTTCACAGTTTAATTCTCTCAGCATTGGGTTTTATTAAAGTAGGACAGTGAGGAGAAAAATACCACTTTGCTGGGAGTGTTATAGTGCCAGAGACAGATGGGCTTCCTGACATTGCTGGCTATCAGCCCAGTGTCCAGGAATCAAACCTCTCCTGCCCAATGTCTGATGTCGGGAATGGATTCCATACTCTGCGCGAGAATGCTACCGTGGAGTCAAGGCTCTCTCCAGACGTTGCCGCACCATTGATTTATTTTGTCAGAAGGTCAGGGTCCACTGCAGCTGAGGTGACTGCACAAGGTCGAACTGCACTTCTTTGGCAATGCTGTGCTGTTAAATTTCATGGGCATTGTGGGAAGCTGTTCTTGACTTGACAGTTTTGTAAATTGTAAATAAACTGTCTGGTGTTGTAACTACTGAAGGAATTAGACAGTAGCTGCTACATGCCCCTATGTTCCACAAATAAATAACAGACAATTCCTCCCTTTCTATCCAGGGATGCTGTGTTCAGAATCTTTGGTTGTAACTGTGATATTTTGTCTTACAGTGAGCTCTGGGACCAGCACTTCCTCTCTCAGTAACTCCGGTCCACGGAAATGAATATTTCACCAACTAATATTTCTGGAGGTGCCACGTCCCCTAGAAAGGGGCCACCAAAGTTCAAACAAAGAGCAACTCGACAGTTCAAGAGCAAACCTCCCAAAGCAGGCGTGAAAGGGTATAATGGAGAGATTTTAAATCGCAGATTGAGCGCTGGGCTCCAAGGGTCTGAGAACTGTTTCGCTGGAGTTTTTAATGTGGATGACACTGGGATCTTCTCCTCTCTACTCACACTCACACACTCTCTCTCTCACACACACACTCTCTCTCTCTCTCACACACACACACACAGGCTCAGTGGTTAGCACTGCTCACTCACAGCACCAAGGACCCGGGTTCGATTCCACTGTTGGGCGACTGTCTGTGTGGAGTTTGCATGTTCTCCCCGTGTCTGCGTGGCTTTCCTCCCACAGTCCAAAAAGATGTGCAGATTATGTGGATTGGCCATGCTAAATTGCCCGCAGTGTTCCGGGATGTGTAGATTAGGGGGATAGGTCTGGGTGGGATGCTCTTTGTATCGGTGTGGACATGTTGGGCCGAAGGGCCTGTTTCCACACTGTAGGGATTCTATGATTCTATGACACTCACACACATACACATACGCTCTCTCTCTCACGCAGACACATACACACTCTCCCACTCTCTCTCACACACACACACACACACACAGGAGGCAGCCTTCCACGCCCAATCCCTGTGAGCAGACTGATAGAATGAGTCTGTTCAAGGGTTGCCCATGGCTGAGAGACAGCCATCATTAACCTGGGCAGAGTCTCTTTAACCCCATTAACTGTGGAACTGAAAGCGTCCCTACCTGTGAACCAGTAGCGAGTAGGTTACAGCTTCCTCCATACAGGGGCATTGGTGAACATTGCTTCTTTCCCATATTCTGCACTCTACTTGGTGCCTCCAATTCAATTAAAGCAGGTTTTGAAGCTGTGGGCTGTCTGGAAATGACTGCCCATCTATTTCATCAACTTCTCTGGTGTAGAACAGAAAGGTGCAAATCATAGACATAGGGAACAGAAACCCGGCCATTCAAACTCTCCCACTATCCTTATTCATAACCCCATACAAAACCAATAATATTTTCCTTAAAATTACTGTTTTAACATTTTTCTGTCATTCTACTAACCATTAATTGTAAATTTAGCATTAATACTAAAATGGGAATGAATTCACTTGTCCTCTGTTCCATTCAGAGGTCAGGGTTGCATCTGCCTAGCAAGAGCTATAAACTGTGATATTAACTGTTTGTAACATAGTGTCACTGTAGTTTCTTAACTGCAATCAGACCATTGTCCTGCCAATATTTCCGGCTCAGACCGAACCTTTCTGTCAGCTACTTTAAGGGAAAGGGAAACTGGGTTAATGCCAGCAGTAAAACCCCACCACAAGGAAATGGACTAGTGTTAGAAGCATTGTTTCCACATTTTCCCATAAAGTGGGACAGTGAAGGATTCCAATTTCTAGCATTGAAAGAAAAATCTAACTCTATTAATTTAAACACCAAACACTGATAGAGCCATTAATCTGGAAAAGATTGCAATATCAGTGGACTAATATTTAAAGTGTCTGCATGGCATTATTCTGCCTATTATTTCACCAGAGGAGGGAACTCATCCAACAGACAAAGGAACATCACACAAATATGTTGTAGAATGAGCTCAATCTTTATAATTTATGAAAATAATGCATATATTTTTGCAATGTGATGTTGTATTGAACATCTTTGTGCTAAGTAGGGTTTCAGACACTGATTCTCATTCTTCTGCAGATTTGGAGATGATATTCCTGGCATGGAGGGTCTTGGCACAGGTATGTAAAGAAATCATTCCTAACCACTCACTCAAAAGCACTGAATTTTAATCTGATCTCACACTCACTCTATAGGTGCAGTGAGTGCTGAACTTGCACACAACTATGTTTAATAACCACATAGACAAGGCACTTAGGGAGCCCTGTGCCTCAGAGTTGGTGCTTTCAAAAATCAACACTGAGAAATTGATAGAAAAGACCATTTAATAGACCCTCTATTTTTTACAGATATCACGGTGATCTGTCCTTGGGAGGCATTCAGCCACTTGGAGCTGCATGAACTGGCTCAGTATGGTATCGTCTGATACTGGGAAATGCTACATAGGCATCAGTGACTGGCCTACATTTCAGCTGATACAGCAACTACAGTGAAGCAGATGAAGCTGGATTACTATTAGAGCTACTGTGTACAGTAATTCACATTCCTGTTCAAATCCATCAGCCAGAATATTAAATGTCACTGTCAGTTTTTAGACAACTTTTGTGAAGAGTGCTTTTAGTTTAAATATGTTCATGTTGCTTATGTGACATTTAGTTGTGTGGTTAACTGCTACTTATAGCTAATGTAAAAAGTTAATCTTTGCATCATCATCTGTATTTAATCTGTAAAACTGTTAATTTAGATTCTCTTCTGTAAGATGGGAAAGGTAGATTATAATTTGTCAATGAGTTGATTCAGTAACTATACTTAAATAGGAATGAGCACTCTGTTAAGAAATCACATTCACATCTACTGAAGTTTAAGAATGAGCTTTACATTTCATGCTGGGTTTGAGCCAGATAATAAGATTAGAAAACTGTAGATTGGATGTTATTTGTGTTATTTGTTTCCCTGTCTACAAATCAGAGCATGGTGAGAGTTTGATCACTTGTAGCTGTGCTCATCTCATGGCTTACCACATCAATACAAGCTGCCCCATTGTCTGTTTCTTGCTGCAACAAAAGGAAAAACAAATGTGTGATTGCCGGCTGATTTAATATTTATAATAACAGAATAAAATGGAAAAGCTTCCCTGAAGGGGCTGTTACTGAGTCTGTAACTGTCCCATCTTCACCCACTCAATTTTCTTCTTGATACCATAGGAGTCGAGTGTCAGATCAGCGTGCTGCCGTTTCAGTACCTCCAGCTTTTGCTGCAGTCTATCACTGGTGTCTACATTATCCTCATAGTCACGAAGCAGCACTTTGTTGCACAGGAGGCCACACTTCTCCTTCAGTTTGAAATTGGCTGCCCGGACTCTGTCCCGTGCTTGTTTGGTTTTTGTCAGGATTTCCCGTTTCTGTAATAAACACAAATAGAGCCATAGAGTCACAGCAGGCGAGGCCACGCCACAAAATCAAAAATCAAAGGTAATATTGAAAAAAAACTACCCAAAATTACTAGGTCTGATCTTTGCCCAAACCGGTTCATACTGAAGCAGTGTTTCCTATGTTTCAAACAATTACACTTCAAGAGTTCTGTATTAGCTGCAAAGAACTCTTGGATATCCAGTACTCATGGAAGATGCTATAGAAATGCAGACCTTTTCCTTTTCATTCAAGCTGAAATATGACTGGACTAGCATTGACTTTGATTTTATCACAGATATTAACATATTCAAGATAAAAGGATTATTAAAACTTCCTGAAAAGCAATCACATTTACAACAAGTGACAATTGGGCAGCTGTTCCTTGAGACTTTCCTTCACTGGTTGATCCTCTGAAACCTCAAAGCTGAAACAAGAAATAATTTTACTAAGAGCATTTATCTCACTGGGGAGGTTTCAGGTCAATCTAAATCCAGCCATGTGCTCTGAAAACTCTGTTCATATTTTGATGACCTTGACAAGTTCCACCAAGACATCTTTAATCTTCTTTTAAAAAGCCTCAATTTGCAATCTTTCAACTCAATGTGGTTTTTTAGTGAATTCCAGCTCTGCATCTTTGCAAACAGTAATAAGCTCTTCCTTGGCCCATATATCCTAATCTGTGTATTAAATTTCACTGAAATCCACCCAATAATTTTTGAGCTATATTCTTTGCAGACAAACAGACTAATAAATAGGGGTAAGAACGTTGGCTCCACTCACATTCAGTGGCAGAGATAATTATGCAAAGTTTACAAACAGGAAGGGCATGTGGCCCAATCAGTCTATGATCACATGAGATTCCTTCATGTACTTCACACCATCTTTCAGCATTTCCTTCTATTTGTCCCATTCTGTATTTATCCCTCGTGTTTATGAAACTTAAATATACTTCTGCTATTCACATCAACCCCAACCTGTGGTAATGAGTGCCACATTCTCTGGGAAATTTCCTACAAGTGGAATAACATGTCAGCCTGTACTGAGGTTGAACCAGAGGAATATTGTTGGAGCAGAATGAGGGAATTTGACTTTCCATCACACCAGCTGTACCTATCCAGGGAGTGCTTGATGCTGACATGGAAGTAGTCTATTCCTAGCTTCCCTCTAAAACAGAAGCAAAATACTGCAGATGCTGGAAATCCACAATAAACACTGAAAATGCTGGACATGTTCAGTAGGTCAGGCAGCATTGTTGAAGAGAAACTTGAGTTAAATGTGTCAGGTCAATGGCTCTTCATCAAATTCCCAATTCTGGTGAAAGCTCATTGATTTGAAATGTTACTCTATTTCCCTCTCCTCTCAGATGCTGCCAGACCTGCTGTGTATTTCCAGCGTTTTCTGTTTTTATTTCCAATATTCTTCCTCTGGAGCGAACTGTTCAGACAGGTAAAAAAGCAAAGCTGTAATTCTCAATCTTTCAGTGTGTGTCTCTGCTAATGGTGCTTTGGAGCCAGGTTGTACCCATTGGGTAAACATTTTGGATGCCAAATGTATTTTTTCCATTCTGCTCTGGGCAGCTGATTCAGTTCAGTTCATGCTCTGACATGAGATATACATTTTAATGGCGTCTCCTTGTATCAAAGGGCTCAGATACAAGCTTCTGTCTAGAAGAACAGTAGTCAATGCTCAGTGGTGCCTGATCCCATTGTCCACCTTACTTCCAATTTACAACAAAAACAATCCCCATATGTACTGCAAGACAAACTCATGTTTTCACGATGTTCTATCACCGACAATGCTCATTCCATATTGGAACATAGAACTCAGGAGCAGGAGTAGGCCACTGAACACTCTTGGCCTGCCCATTCCTTGCCACTGGTTCCCCCACCCCAGTACCACTTTTCACTGTGCCCCAATGCCCCCACTGTGCCCCCACACCCACAGTACCTCACTTACCCACAACCCCCACCCTGAAGTACCTACACTCAACACCTCCCCAGTGGCCCCCGTCCACCCCCATCCTGATACCTGGGCCACGATGGCCTCAAGGTCCATGAGCTGGGTTTTCTTCTCTATATTCTCAGCCTCCACATACTCCAGCTTCTCCTTGATGTGGGTCATCACACCAATGGTAACTGCAATCTTCTTCCGCATCTTTGTGACTTCCTGTAAATGAATACATTGCTCTGAAAGTCCATTTAAAAGCAAAGTAAAACATAAAACAGTTGTCTCACGATGTGACACTTCCAGATTTGAACTCCAGCTTACATCCAAATGTTTCCATACTTCATTTAGTTTTCCAACTTTCCCCTTCCCTCTTATGTTGGAGAAGGTACCAGCTGGCAATGGGTTAGAGTTAGTGACAGAACATACTTCTACCAGGAGCAAATCATGGATAGCATCAGCAACAACAATGTTGGCCTAATCTGCTCCTCTGACACAGATTATATTGTCCTGTGCCAGTCATAGTGGAATCCTTGCATCAAGGTGTGTATTTTGTTTTCCATTTAATCTTTACACACAGAGTGTACTGCACTGTTCCAGGATTATAGGCAGCATTTGAAGTTAAATACAATCTAAAGATTACTCTAATTTGGTTTATTTGTGGTATATAAAGTCAGGGTGTCCAAGTCAGGGTTCGTACATAATGGACACAAGTTCCCTACATCCCAGGTCTCAAGTCCACTAGCTCTTGATGGGCCGGTGCAGACCTCATCCTGCCCAAATTCCTGTCCTCCTGACAAATTAGGTTTCACTCCTGGAGGAAATGCAGCACCTTCGTTGCTGCATCTCTCTTTTTAATGATAGGAGCCATCTTTATCTAGACAGTACTGCTGAAACTTTATTTTACATAATGCAAGTCTGGCATCTGTTACCAAAAAAACATGCTGTTGAAAAAATACCTTTTACTTTCCCTCCTGTTTTCCAGGCTGGAATACTGTCGCTCTGGAAATGAGCCTTAGCATTAGAACTTTTAAGAACACAAAAAAAGGAACAGAGCCAAAACCAGTGGAGTTTCACTCTTAATCCAATACTTAAGAGTCAGAGTTGTTTTTTTACAGCACAGAAACAGCCCCTTCGGTCCGTGATGTCCATACTGGCCATTAAACATCCATCTATTCTAATCACATTTTCCAGCACTCGGTCCATAGCCCTGTCTGCAATGGCATTTCAAGTGCTCATCTAAATACGTCTTAAATGTTATGAGGGTTCCTGCCTCTATCAGCCTTTCAGACAGTGAATTCCAGTGAAAACTTTCCCCACATTCCCGCTAAACCTCCTGATCCATACCTTAAACTGTGCCCTTTGGGAATTATACCCTCTACCCAAGGGAAATGGTCCTCCCTATGTACCCTGACTATGCTATTTAGAACTTTGTATATATCCATCATATTTCTCCTCAGCCTCCCCTGCTGTAAGGAAAACAACCCCAGCCTGTCCAGACTCTCTTCATCGCTGAAATGATCCATCCCAGCATATCCTGGTGACTATCTTCTACAACCTGTCTAGTGCAATCATATCACTCCTATAAGTGTGGAAACCAGACGATACATTCTGTTCCAGCTGTGGCCGAACTAATGTCTTATACAACTCCATCATAACACCAGTCCTCTTGTATTCTATGCCTTGACCAATAAAGGCAAGGATCCCATAGGCCCTTTAACCATCTTGTATACCTGTCCTCTGCCTTCAAGGATCTATGGACATACACACCAAGGTCCCTATGATTCTCTGGACTTCCAAGGGTCCTGTCACTCAATGTGGACTCACTTGTCTTGTTAGTCCTTCCAAATGTATCACCTCAGGATTAAATTCCATTTGCCACTGTTCAGTCCATCTGACCAGCCCGTTTATATCAATCTGTACATTTACATTCCTTTACAACATTAAATGTTCCTTTATGCTCTGTTTCCTCTCTCCCTAAGTTTGTTAACCCTTGTTGTCTGGCACCTGCTTCTGTTCACCTGGCCATGTTTCAAAGGTGAGCTTGAATAGTGAGTGTGAGTAGATGGTTTGCAGGTGGAAAACAAAGTCACAACTGAACCCAATCCTGACCCCCATCTGATGTTGACAAAGACAGCTCATGGACAGTGGAAATTCAGGCAGATTTTGCTTCTCCTCCTCAAACCAAAGGTCAGGCTGAGATCAACTGACACTTCAATTAGGAAACTACCTTTGACGCCCAGATGGCCTAGTGTTGCAATGGGCAGGAACTTGGTTTTTATTCATTAAGGAGTTTATTGATCCAAGCGTTTTGCAATAGCAATTTAAATGGTCCATCCAGCTGGAGGCAGACAATGACTGCTCTCTTCCTGCTTACCTCATTGCGCTCCTCAATTTTCTCACCGTAAGACTGGTTCTCGATTTTCAGCTGCTCATAGTCAATCAGGTTTAATCCACCTGCCAGCTCCTCCTTCGCTTTCAGCTGGTACTCATAATACTTCAGTTTATTCTTCATCTTGATAGTTTGAAATCGAATTTGCCTCATCTCTTTCTCTTTCTGTTCCTCAGTATTTTGAATGCGTTCCAACTCCTACAGACACAAGTGGTGTTAATTACTTTTTATATGAGTTTACAATGAATGAATACTGTTGGGAGTAGGATGGAAACTTTGCTTTTAGTCATGCATTGTCTGTGCCCAGAGTGATTGATACAGGCAATGGGCTCTATAATAGAATCTGCTTCATTCTCTGCACTAATATTTCTTATCTGATAAGCATAATATTGACAAGCAAAAATAAGAATCCTGGCAAAGAGATCCTGAAGATCTAATGACTAAAATTTAAAATTTTGCACAGTTTCCGTTTCAGGAACAGCTTGAGAATGTGTCAAAGAGCCTAGGGCTCATTTTTTTTATCTTCTTGGTTATATGGGAAGGTAATTGGAAAAGCATCTAATTATTCTGCAGATAACAAGGTGTAGAGCTGGATGAACACAGCAGGCCAAGCAGCATCAGAGGAGCAGGAAAGCTGACGTTTCGGGTCTAGACCCTTCTTCAGAAATTATTCTGCAACTCCCTCTAGATTGTAAAATTGCCAGTGAATACCCTTGGGAGTTTCCCCAAAGGAAAGTGATTGAGTTGAATTCGTCCCTCAAGAACAGTCAACTCTCAAATAGGCTTATTCAGTGGAAGACCAAGTAAGGGAGATTCCATTACCTGCTGCCCCTCACAGGCACTCACATCCATGTAGGCTTCAGGTAAGGGAACGCAGGTTCCCTTGTCACTGTGTGAATTCTGCTCCCCTTGAAAACAGCTTTCTTGTTGGCATTGTATGATAATTCATTGATCCATAACCGGGAGCATCTTTCACCATCTCTACTAACACTGATAAAATTCAAAGAAAGCCTTGTTTTCTAACCTCTCTTCAACAGTTCCTGTCTTTTTCTAACTTCCCTGCACTGCTATAGTCTTATTCCTACTAAGTACCAACTACACTCTCTTACTTTTCACTGCATTCAAATTTGATTGGGTGAGAATGGAGTATACCAGCTCACTGGGTATGCTCATGCGTATAATAGAATGACCAGAAAAACCAAATGAGGCCACAGCTTTTATAGCTTTTCACAAATGCACATAGAGTCAGTAGGGAACACTCTGGTATTTCACATACAATCATTCATTATGTCTTGGCTGCAAGACTAGGCAACTTTGATGGCAAGCAAAGGACTAACCCTAAAGAGAGGGTGACTACTTGATTAAAATAAGCAGCAGGCTGTTAGGGAATTTCTGAGTGGGGTTCAGGTTAGGACTGCAGATGTGAGCAGTGCACTCCTCTGAAGGCATGCACCGGCTTTTTCTTCCCCAATTCACAGAATTGTTACAGTGCAGGATGCCATTCGGCCCATTCTGTCTGCACCAGCTCACTGGCTTGGTGCCAATCTGTTGCCTTTTCCCTGTCATTCTATACATTTTTCTATTTAAATAATCATTTAAACGAATGCAGATAGAAAAAGCTGCCACACAATGAAGGCCCAGGTGAGGTCCAGTCTGAACTGTGAATTGCCAATGGAGCTTCATATAATCATTAAATTCTCCCTTCATCCTTGAAATGTTTAAAACCTAAGCCTTCTACCAAACTAATACCACTTTTAATGTATCTTAGTTTCTGATTTCAACTTTGGTGATGTCCTTTATCATACACCTTTCCCCTTTGCCTGAGTTTCCATATTTGAAAAGACACACTGGAAGTGAAACATTAACTTTTATCACATGGAGCTTTTCAAACACAGAACATAGAATGGTACAGCACAAGAACGGGACCTTCAGCCCAAAATGGCAAACATGACACAAAATTAAACTAATCCCTTCTGCCTGCCCTTGGCCCATATCCCTCCCTTCCTTGCATATTCTTGTGTTTATCTAGAAGCCCCTTAAATGTCCTTATCGTATCTGCCTCCACCAGTACTGGCAGTGCGTTTGAGACTCCTATCACTCTCGGTGTAAAAAAACTTTCCCCTCACATCTCCTTTGAACTTTCCCCCTCTCACCTTAAATGCATGCCTCTGAGTATTGGACATTGCAACTCTGGGAGAAAGATTCTGACTGTCAATGCTATCTATGCATCTCATAATTTTACAGACTTCTATTAAGTCTCCCTCAGCCTCTGCTGCTCCAGAGAAAACAACCCAAGTTTTTCTAGCCTCTCCTTATAGTTCATATCCTCTAATCCAGGCAGCATCCTGGTAAACCTTTTCTGCACCTTCTCCAAACCCTCCACATCCTCCCTGTAATGTGGCAACCAGAATTGAATGCAATACTCTAAATGAAATGTAGAAAAACATCTTAGCTCGTCTTTAAGAAGTTGTCTAGTTAAGGAATGGTGGGAAGAGGAAGGGAAAAATGCACAAGCTGATATTCGCAAATAGCTGAGAATTTGTCTGACTTCTATCTAGAAAGCAAGATCACACCTGCAAACCACTGAAATAAATTGCTGGAGGAACTCAGCAGGACTCAAAATATTGACTCTGCTTTCTCTCTCTACAGATGCTGCCAAACCAACTGAGATTCTCCAGCAATTTCTATCTTTGTTTCAGATCTCCAGCACCCACAGTTCTTTGTTTTACACTAGAAGAAATAGTTGACCTACCAGCAATGCTGCGTGTCTCCCCGGCCGTTTGTTTATTATAGTCTTTGCCACAGATCTCTTCCTAGACATAAACATTCTCCACGCATACTCTGTCAGCTGCTGCTTCTCCTCACATTCAGCAGAGAGATCAGCGATCTGTTCCTGGTAGGACTCAACCTCCTCCCTATACTTGGCCTGCAATTTAGCCAGAGAGTCTGTGCCCAAAAGGCAAATATCAATTAGTGTCATTCATTCTGGCACTTCATTACCTCCATGGTGCTTTTTTGTTCTGCCACCTCCAAAGATCTATAAACTTACACCACTGGGTCTACCTGTTCTTGCAGCCCATTCACTATTGCACCCTTTGGTTTATGGTACCAAAACAAACTCACCCCTGGCATGCTTCAGAATGCCCAAAGTAACCAACTGAACATGGTCTAGACTGAACATGTCTTTCGTTAAGACAGCTGCTACTGAAAGGTTTTTCTAAATAAGATGTGGACTTAGGTGGAGTGGGATAATTTAAAGGAAGTGTAGTCGATGTTGGGACTGTTTAACTTGAGTATACCTCTCTGATAGGAACCTTATTGAATGCCTTCAAAAAGTCCATATAAATAACACTCATAGACGCTCCCAGACATATCACATCAGTTAGTTCTTGAACTTTTAGCTTAAGGCTGTGACTGTGGCCAATGCCAACACAAGGTGTAGTACTGTGCTCTCAATACTATCAGAAGTGAACCCTCCAACCTGCTCTGTCAGTCAGTAAGTTCATGCCTGACACATCTGTGTTTCAAAGTCCACATCCCTATTTACTCCAATAAGCCCTGATTCCCTAGTCTAGCAAGAATCTACCCACCTCTACTTTAAAAATATTCAAGGATCTCGCCTCCCATTGCCATCTAAAACAAAGGGTTCCAAAGTCACACAACGCTTAGAGAAAAAAATTCTCCTCTGTGCTGAAAAGGTGATCCCTAATTTTAAAACAGCAACATTTTGTGTGTTACAAATAAGTGTAATTAAAGTCACCAGGGCTAAAGAAATGATAATACATTTGGGATGAGCCCTTGAAAGTAGCTTTCGAAGTGCTGACTATGTTTGGAATTTTGTACCAATTCTTTTGCCTGTGTTTTATGGACCTTCTGTACTTTACTCTTATTTCCCAACTCCATTAAGAGGCTGCCCTTTTTGTCCTGCATATGCCCATTTTCAGCACCTTGCCCTTAATTTTATGACACAGACTATTCTGGGAGATAGCTATTTGTAAATCGTGCTGAAATAAGCCTGACCATTCTTATACAGAATCTTTAACATTAAAATCCATGATATTTTCAGAGTAATTGTAGTAAAGACAACTTGTGGTTTGGTTCTATTTACAAGTACATTAATTTTTAAAAGTGTGTCAAAAACTGCAGTCTTTAAACTGCACGTTGCATTTCACTAATAGATATGTCAGCAATGTAACTGTGCATGCACAGTTCAATCTCACTGGCTTTTTTTAAAATGGAAGCACTCTAAGCTATCAATTGTTTGGAAACAAATACTCCATTAGTTTAGTTGTTTCTGTCAATATTGGATTTATAACCCTTTCTATAATTAACATGATGTCAGCCTATGCTCTTCACACCTCAATCTTTCTCTTACCCATGAACTTCACATATCGTTGTTCATAGTCTGAGTGGGTTTTCTTTAATTCGACCTTTGATTCCTCTGTCTTCTTCTTTCGGTAGTAATCTGCTAACTTGTTCTGTACTTGGTTATTATGGTTCCTCAACCTCTGCCGTTCCACAAATAACGCCTGAGCAACAACAGGAGGAAAAAGGATTTTAATCAGCTTTGCATTTTGTGTCTTGTCATTTGACACTATTTATAGGTAATTGAGGTGAGAGTAAGAATAGACTGAACTTTAGGCATTTTCATTTTCCTAGGCAAAGAGAGTAATGAGCATTTGGAAATATATGCCAGCTGATCCTCTAACTTTGCTTCAAGAAGGAGCTGGGACTTAAACCCATGGTGATATGACACACACTGTGCTAGCTATCTTGTACACACGCAACAACTACCCTACAACAGACGTTGGTTAAAATGAAGAGAGAGAATGACATAGGGAATCTAACAAGCTATCCGAGAGTGTAAAAGACCAGAAATAATGTAAAAAATAAGAGAAAAACAAATCAAAACCAAAGGGATTTACTTGATATCTGTATTCCAGTTCCATTCGATTAAAAGATGCTTGTTCATCTTCAACCTCAATGTCAACCTTCTCTCTGTTGATGGGTGACGCTAACAGAAGATGAAAGACACCCTTTAAAATGAGATAGTAAGAACTGCAGATGCTGGAGTCAGAGGTAACACAGTGTGGAGCTGGAGGAACACAGCAGATCAGGCAGCATCAGAGGAGCAGGAAAGCTGACATTTCCGGTAGGGACCCTTCAGATTTCTGAAGAAGGGTCCCGACCCGAGGGTCCCGACCCGAAACGTCATCTTTCCTGCTCCTCTGATGCTGCCTGGCCTGCTGTGTTTCTCCAGCTCCACACTATGTAAACCCTTTAAAATGATATTTTTTTCTGTCATGGCATCTGATCAGAATTATTTTGAATTCTAATGCATGTTCCTTGCAATAGCGTTAGAAACATTTGTTCTGATTTGTAAAGTGAAGTCAGACTCTTTTCTAGAGAGCTTCAGCAAGTGTGGAGGAGATGACTGACAAACTTACAAAGCTCAGCAAGATGCAATGATGAATTCTCCTGATCCTGTATTCAGCTTCATCTCTCTGTACACAAGAACTCATCAGGGAGCAACCAATGCTAGTAAAGAAGTCCAACCAATGTCTTTCTATTAATTTTGATGGATGATATCTCAGCTAGGCTTCCATAAGAGTTTGTGTTTCTTGCTGCCTGACATTCATGTGTACTATGTTACACCAGATAAAGGACTAGGAAGATCCACTCTGAGATTAGTAAAAATCCAAATGGCTGAAAGCATTCTCCCATTGCTTGTCCTACATACAAACTTGCTAATAGGTAGAATACGATTTTTAATAAATCACTGTGGCAACAGTTTTTCCCAAGTTATAGCTCCCAATAAATGGATAATGGCTTGTTCTTTATTTGTCCCCAAAATCACAGTGCCTCTAAATCAAAAGTCGACATTTTCATCCAGATCCAAGACATTGTCCCCTTTTCCTTCATGATTCATTGCAAGCTGTACCCTCCTTCCTTAACCTAATGCCAGTTAATCATTGTGGTTCTGGTTTTCATAATAACCTTACTATCTGATCCAAATGCATGTCATAGCTTTGTATTGATGCAATTTCCAATGTAACACCCACTGCCATGTAATCATACCTTGTCTCTCTGGTGTCCCAAGTTCTATGATTGGTGGACCATTTGAAAATTCCTCTTTTTCAGGACCATCATCATGCGCTAAATCTTCACCGATGATAGTCAGTGGTTCTTCCTTTTCCCCTTCTGAAAAAGTTATACTAGTGGGCAAAGGTGATGTGGTCTTCTCCATTTCTTTTGTTTCTTCAGGCTAGTTAATGATAGAAAAATTTGAGTGAAACAAGTACCAGACTGACTGAAATGGTAGCAGGGTTGAAATCTGAATTTGAAAGATGCTTTTGCAGTGCTTGGATTGGAGTGAATATCAGATCTTCTCCAATCCAGTATAATAACGGCCAATGACCAACCTTAAGTAAAGAGATAACAAGGTGTAGAGCTGGATGGACACAGCAGGCCAAGCAGCATCAGAGGAGCAGGAAGGCTGACGTTTCGGGCCTAGACCCTTCTTCAGAAATGGGGGAGGGGAAGGGGATTCTGAAATAAATAGGGAGAGAGGGGGAGGTGGATAGAGGAGAGGATAGGTGGAGAGGAGACAGACAGGTCAAAGAGGCGGGAGTGGAGCCAGTAAAGGTGAGTGTAGGTGGGGAGTTAGGGAGGGGATAGGTCAGTCCAGGAAGGACAGACAGGTCAAGGGGGCGGGATGAGGTTAGTAGGTAGGAGATGGGGGTGGGGCTTGAGGTGGGAGGAGAGGATAGGTGGGAGGAAGGACAGGTTAGGGAGGCGGGGACAAACTGGGCTGGTTTTGGGATGCGGTTGGGGGAGTGGAGATTTTGAAGCTTGTGAAGTCCACATTGATATCATTGGGCTGCAGGGTTCCCAAGCGAAATATGAGGTGCTGTTCCTGCAACCCTTCGGGTGGCATCGTTGTGGCACTGCAGGAGGCCCAGGATGGACATGTCGTCTAAGCAATGGGAGGGGGAGTTGAAATGGTTCGCAACTGGGAGGTGCAGTTGTTTAGTGCGAACCGAGCGTACGTGTTCTGCAAAGCGGTGTCCAATCCTCCGCTTGGTTTCCCTGATGTAGAGGAGGCCACAACGGGAACAGCGGATATAGTATACCACATTAGCAGATGTGCAGGTGAACATCTGCTTGATGTGGAAGATCGGGGCCTGGGATGGGGGTGAGGGGGGAGGTGTAGGGGCAGGTGTAGCACTTCCTGCTGTTGCAGGGAAAAGTGCCGGGTGTGGTGGGGCTGGAGGGGAGTGTGGAGCGGACAAGGGAGTCATGGAGTGATCTCTCCGGAAAGGAGATAAAGGTGGGGAGGGAAAACTGTCTTTGGTGGTGGGGTCAGATTGCAGATGGCGGAAGTGTCGGAGGATGACGCATTGGATCCGAAGGTTGGTGGGTTGGTACGTGAGGACGAGGGGGTTCTGTTTTGGTTGTCATTGCGGGGAGGGGGTGTGAGGGATGAGTTGCGGGAAATGCGGGAGACACGGTCGAGGGCGTTCTCGACCACTGAGGGCGGGGAAGTTGCAGTCCTTGAAAAACGAGGACATCTGAGATGTTCGGGATGGAATGCCTCATCCTGGGAGCAGATGCGGCAGAGGCAAAGGAATTGGGAACAGGGGATGGCATTTTTGCAGGAAGGTGGGTGGGAGGAGGTGTATTCTAGGTAGCTGTGGGAGTCGGTGGGCTTGAAATGGATATCGGTTTCCAGGTGGTTGCCAGAGATGGAAACAGAGGTCCAGGAAGGAGAGAGAGGAATCAGAGATGGTCCAGGTGAACTTGAGGTTGGGATAGAAGGTGTTGGTGAAGTGGATGAACTGTTCGAGCTCCTCGTGGGAGCACTGGCTCCACCCCCGCCTCTTTGACCTGACTGTCTCCTCTCCACCTATCTTCTCCTTTATCCATCTTCTATCCGCCTCCCCCTCTCTCCCTATTTATTTCAGAAACCCCTTCCCCTCCCCCATTTCTGAAGAAGGGTCTCGGCCTGAAACGTCAGCTTTCCTGCTCCTCTGATACTGCTTGGCCTGCTGTGTTCATCTTGCTCTACACCTTGTTATCTCAGATTCTCCAGCATCTGCAGTTCCTACTATCTTTGGACCAATCTTAAGGCATTTTATATAAAAATTGACACACATCTTTTAGTAACATAACATAGTGTTTTCACTTGGCACATACACTGCAACTACATTTGAAGACTGACTTTTGGAGTTTACATACTGATTGAACTATTGTCTAATTTGTTCAGACAGCATTTCCTGGCATTAAACATTGGGGTTTATTTCGACACAAATGCACAGTTATTAAACCTAAGGGACTAGACGCATTTCTACCAGTGGTTTTGGGCCTGACAGGCAGACTTTCAATAGTAAAGTTAATTATTAGCAAACCAATGGCCACTGCCTATGTGTTGATAACCCAAACCAATATTAGCTTTAACTACACAACTATGTTCAAAGCCACTAGATTTCAGACAAATCGACTTTTGGAGCAGGATCTCTTAAAGAACCAATTTAAATTGTGGAATCTTATGCAACTGAAATACGTTTAATGCTGAACGCAACAAGGAGACAGTAATGGTTTATTATCACTTGTGTGACCGTGGGCCTCACTGGCTGTGCCAGCATTTATTGACCAACCCGAGTTCCAGAAGGTGGTGGTGAACTGCCTTCTTGAACTGCTGCAGTCCAAGTGCTGTGTGTTGATAGTGAGGGGCTTGGAGAGGAACCTGCATGTGGGGGGTGTTCCCACGTATCTGCTGCCCTTAACCTTCTAGATGGTAGTGGTTGTAGGTTTGGAACATGCTGTCTAAGGATCTTTGGTGAATTTCTGCAGTGCCTGTTGTAGTAGTATGCACCACTGCTACTGAATGTTGGTGGTGGAGGGAGTAGATGCTTATGGATGTGATGCCAATCAATGATGTACTGAGTCTCAATGACTGTGCAAAGCAATAAACTTTATCATGCATTTCAAAGGATATGAGCAAGGGGGAGACAGAGAAGCTTAGAGCAGCAATTGCAGAACTTAAAGCCTAGAATGATGAATTCATGTCCACCACTTGCCAATCAAATTAAGTGGGGCCCTGTTAGCAATCTCAGAAGTTGTAGACTCGGGGAAGATTACAGAGATACGGAGGGTGAGGTCATGAATTTAAAATATGGAGGCCTTGCAGGGCCAGTGATCAGAGGAGATGGGTGAAAGAGATTGTTGGAAAAGTATTGGAATCAATTATTAAAGAGTAATAGCAGAACATTTGAAAAATCATAATCTAATTAAGTAGAGCCAGCATGGCTTCATGAAAGGGAAGTATTGTGTCTGACAAAGTCTCAACCAGAATGGATAGAGGGGAACAGTAGATGATGCATTTGGAATTCCAGAAGGCATTCGACAAGGTACCTCACAAAAGGTTAAGTCATGAGACCCTACGGTGTTGGAGGTATTATATTGGCATGGTTAGAGAATTGGTTCATTGGCAAGAAACAGCGAGTGGGGATAAAAGGTTTTTTTTCAGGTTAGCGACACAAGACCAGTAGGTTTCCACAAGGATCAGCGCTGGAACCGCAACTATTTGCAACATATATTCATGACTTGGAGGAAGAAAGTTAATGCACTGTAGCCATATTTGCAGATGACATGAAAATAGGTGGAAAGGGAGGTTGTGAGTGCGGTATAAACAGTTTACAGTGAAATTTTGATAGGTTGAGTAAGTGGGCAAAAAGTTGGCAAATATAGTATAATGTGGAGAAATGTGAACATGTTCCTTTTGGAAGGGAGAGTATTATTTAAATGGAGAGAAACTGCAGGAAGCTACAATATAAAGGGACTTTGGAATACTGTGAATGAAACACAAAGTGAGCAAACAGGTGTGGCAGGTAATCAGGAGAGTTAATGGAATCATAGAATTCCTACAGAGTGGAAGCAGGCCGTTCGGCCATCAAGTCCACACCGA
This sequence comes from Rhincodon typus, assembly GCF_021869965.1. Taxonomy (NCBI): domain Eukaryota; kingdom Metazoa; phylum Chordata; class Chondrichthyes; order Orectolobiformes; family Rhincodontidae; genus Rhincodon; species Rhincodon typus. The sequence continues at coordinate 20,370,989 of NC_063368.1, forward strand.
TCCTCTGAACAGCATCCCACCCAGCTCCACACCCCAAACTCTATCCCTGTAACCCTGCATGTCCCATGGCTAATCCACCTACCCTGCAAACCCCTGGACACTACAGGTAATTTAGAATGGCTAATCCACCTAACCTGTACGTTTTTGGACTGTCGGAGGAAACCCATGCAGATGTGGGGAGAATGTGTAAACTCTACACAGTTGGTCCTTATTTCAAGTAAGAACAGGAAATTCTTACTGCAACTGAACAAGGTGCTGGTAAGACCACATATGGAGTACTGTGAGCAGTTTTGGTCCCCTTATTTAAGGGAAGATATTACTTCAGTGGAGGTAGTTCAGAGCAGCTCACTAGTACGATTCCTTGTACGGAGGGATTGTCTTATCAGCAAAGGCTAAACAGGTTGAGATTTTACTCACTAAAGCTGTGTGAAAGCAGTTCTGGTGAAAGTTCAATGACCTGAAACATTAGCTCTGATTCTCTCTCCACAGATGCTGCCTGATCTCCAGAATTTCCTACTTCTTCTATTTTTACTATTAGCAGAAGAAATGGTTAAGGATCTCAGAGAAGACAGGTTGAGGCAGGTGATATTATGGAGGTGGAATTAAGAGGTTCTTCAGGTAGAAATCAAAAATAGCTTAGCAGTTCAATCAGGGACAGATGAGTCCCTGAGGTTGCAAGTGTTCTGGTTCTGATAAATGCAGTAGCCAGAAAGGGGGAACAGAATTACTGGCAGGTGCTGAAGGGACCTCATTTTTAACTGGAGAGAATTTTAGCTCATCTATGAGTGGATATCAGACTATGTGTCTGCAAAAAAAATGCAGAAACAGTAGGGCAAACCTTGCAGAGGTTTGGGAGGTAGAGCTGGTGGTAACTGACTGAAGAGATGGAAGATGCAAACAATGCTATTACCGGCACTCGAATACATTTATAGAATGATAGGCCCTCGTGGGCAGGTTCATTGTAAACATAAAGTTGATTACAGATGATATAATATCTAATCACTGTTTGAATATTTAATAAAAGTAAGAGCAAATACTCACAGCAGTCATTTTCAGCTCAACAGTTTTTAATCCTTCAGAATTAAAAGACTCACAATTAATATTTTTATCTATACATTAATCAAGTTGAAAGATATGAATAATTAAATCATATTGTGGAGAATCAATTTTTCCCCTTACTCTCCTGACACCATGCTCTCTGTCTCCTCTCTGTGATGTCTCCAACACTGAAATCAAGGTCCACCATTCTGCCTCCCAGTCTAACATTTCTCCCTGCATCTCAATACTACACCCTGTACTGAGTTCCTTAGCTCACTTAGCCTCTCCTTCCCTCCATAATGGACATGTTTAGAAGATTCAAGCCGTGCTATATTTTAATCAAAGCTTTCTAGATTTACCAGTGCTGTCTTTTTCAAACTTTTGGTATCCTACATCATGACTTTAGCCCTTACCTTCAGCCTGGTGGCTTAAAAATATTACAGAGAACAGGCAGTGTGGAGCTGCTTCTGGAATTGCAGGCTTATTATAGTTTTTTAACAGTTATTATAGTGATCACATTTCACTATTATGAGACTCATATTCATTTTGTTTCATTAACATTTAAAAAAAAACCGAACAGGTCATTATTCTGAATTTAAATGACCGGCTGTCCCTTCAGCAGAGAATGCAAGGTGCTGTATCTATTATTTTTACTCTCTCTGCCCCTTTTCTTCCTCCTATCCTGCGCACATCTTCATGACGATTCCTTCACTTTAGTCATTATTATAACTCAGGAATCGCTCTGATTTACAGGAGAAGACCAATAGCATCCAAAGTGGAAAAGGGGAATTCTGTCAATATATTCGACAGCTAAACTAGGAGGGGAGGAAGTCACCAACTGGAAGCAAACACTCGGCCATTGCCTTGCTCTCTGATGGAGTTCTGAATGCTCTCTATTGTCTTTATTCAGACAAACATATCTACATTGCTACTTGGTTCACTTTTTCTCTTTAATATTCCTTCAGGTATGTCATCACCTTTCCGTTCCTGAATTTCTGGACTTGCTCTATCACTGGGAGGAGGTAAGTTTATTTCTTTCACATCACTGACCGTGTCCTCCTCTTGCACAGCTTCAGAATCTTTGCTCTCTCCTGCAGGAGTGCCAGGATTGATCCCTGCAATGGTGTAGAGAAATAAAACAATTATGTGCTTCCAGCAGAATAGGGGCGCCAAGGCGAGGGAGTAGGGCACTGGCTGAGGGCACTGTTACTGCCCAGAATATCCGATGCAGGCAAGGATTGCTCCACGACTTCTGCCAGGACCTGCCTCCCTCTCCACAATCTGGCAGGCCCATTCTCCCTGGCACTCGCTCCACTCCAGCCTGGTCAATGCGCACAAAGTAACAAAACTAAGTCAAAAGAATGCAAGCAAGTTTCCAAAATGAGTGAGTGACAACAGATTTAAAGCTGCTGTTTTCCTTATTTGAGCTGAGGGAACAGTGGTGCTTTCGGCTGAGTCTTTGCCACTGTGAACATACAGCTAATATTCACATGCAAGCCCCTGTGCCCTTTTCACCTGGTTCCTGTGTTGCTGTTTCAATCTCCATTTGCCTCAGAGTGGGGCCTGTGGTAGGTGTATGGACTGGCGGGTCTCCTGCAGCCCCCTCCTCATCTTCCTCTTCAATAAGGGCGGCTGGGACTAGAAGAAAGAAATATTGCAGTTTGCATCCTTTCCCACTGAAGTATGAAGCAACCCCTTCAGGGGGCTATTCATCCGGAGATGCCTTTTAATGCACTGCACACAACACAGAACACAATCGCACCGTGTCTAGCACACCTCTCACAACATTTCACAGCCAGTAAATCACTGTTTTTGGAACGTGTGGATACCTGCAGGTCCATGGACTGAGAAGCGGAGACAGCCCCAAACCTCTGCTGTTGTGGATGCAGCTGGGTACTAGGAGGAGCAGGCACCGTGCAGAGCAGCTAGTCGTCTCTAAATCGAGCCTTGAATGCTGTCTGTCGGAATACAGTAAGCGGAGTTCCTCTCTGCCTGTTCAATGTAAAGGACCGAACAGCAATGGAAAGAGCAGGGGCTCCCTTGGTGCCGTCGCTACCTGGTTTCCCGTAACAATCGGAGCTGTGTTACGTGGTCGAAAACGGCACGGTGTGCTCAAAGCCTGGACACATACCTTCCCTGGGCAGCGCTGTGCTGACGGGGACTCGGAACAGGGACTGTTCCCTTCTCCCTGACTGCTCCTACACACACAGACACACACACACAGAGTGCACACACATAGACACACAGAAAGTTTGCCCCTTGAGAAAGTCTGGACAGCACGGCCACAAATGGACAACGTCAACCTCCTCTTAAAGCCAGTGGAGGTTTTTTTTTTAAACTTTGCATCTTTTAGAAAGCTGCTAGCTTGTTGCAGCAATATCGTCGACAATAAATAGACAGCATTCAGTAAAAAGGGCACAAGCAACGGCAATGAAAAGCTGCACCATGCGCCCACACTGCTCCACTGTTTACAACGTTAATCCGATCTCCCGCTGAAGTTAACGATCAGCAGGAACCCCAAGAAAATGACAGCAACTTGTTTTTCATTTGGAATAAGACTGAGCTACACTGTGGCAGTTGCTGCAAATCACACTTTTATTACTAAAAGTATCGTTTTCAATCAGTAAGAATGCGAACCAAGGCGGTGTTGAACTCACCTTGCTTTATGTGAGGTTGCTGTGCACTTGGCTGTTGCTATTGGGAGGAAATGAAAGCGTTAATAAGTTGTATCGGAACGGCTGGAGACGGTAACACTGCTGGTAATATCACCGCAGGGCTGAGTTAGGTGGTCACCAATGTAACTTCATGATTTTCCATCCATCTTTAAACTTCGTTTTGTTTCGCTTGTAAACAGAAGCAACTGCACATCTTGCTCAGCCCATTGAGTATAAGCCGGTAAAACTTGGCGAATCCACTGTAAAAGCCAAAGTTATTTACATGCGAAGGCCTTAGAGTTGGGACCTGGCGCCATTGAAATGTAAGTTTGTATCTTCTGTCTTCTGCAATACTGTCACAAACGGATATGAACGCTCGGCCCCTCGATCCTGCTCCGCCTCACAGTGAGGTCTGACTGTCATCTCAACTCCACTTTCCCACTCAAAATCTTTTTCCCCTTGTTTAATCAGAAACTATCTGCCTCAGGTCTGAGGAAGGGTCACCTGATTTCTCTGCACAGATGCTGTCAGACTTGCTGAGCTTTTCCAGCGACTTCTGTTTTTGTTTCTATCTGCGTCTGCCTTAATACTAAACTATTCATCCTGTGCAAAGTAATAATATTTCATTTTGCATCAGCACCAGATCTTACCTTCCTAATCTTAAAAACATGCTAAAACTGCCCGGTGAACGTGCACTCAAAATAAAATGCAGACAGACCGGGTGGTGTCAGAAGGTGCTGCCTTGTCAGACCGAACTTCCCCAGGACCGCACTTGAGCTCAGGTTGGGACCTGGGAGCTAAGAAAGATGCCCCCTCTGCCCCCGGGTCTGGGAGCTCAGGGTGGATGCCCACATTCCTAATGCCGTCCCTGGGTCCCTTGGAGTCAGTGTCACCCCAAATGGGGTGGGGGAGAGGGCGGATGGCAGCGGCTGATCCCAATCAATGGGCATTAGGGACAGGTGCTGCGGGTGTACGGGTGGGGGCATCGGGCGGTGTGGGCGGGGAGGAATTGAGGGAAACATTCCCTGGGGGTGGGGGTCCCGGGTATGAGGGATGGGAGTGTGACTGGGCGACAGTCCCGGGGGGGGAGCGGGGAGATT
>NC_063368.1:20376180-20411707 GCF_021869965.1 Rhincodon typus
GGGGGGGAGTGTCTCAGATGAAATTTCTAAACAAGAATAAAACTTTCAGTCTAGCAGCGGCCAATGGAAACACAGGAATCGACGTCAATCATAGGATGTGACCAATAGGGAAACGCAAGAGGCGGAATATGCATATATGGACCAATAGAAACACAAAGAGGGCGGGATCGGGGCCTAAGGTCCGTCCCGGTGAAAAAGAAGCCGCGGATTCGATTTAACTCGATAATCCCGAATGGGGACAAACCCTCGGCCGTTACTACAAGTCACAGGAGACGCTTTGGTTCCCGCTCAGACTAAACGATCCAGCGAAAAGACTGAAAACCGCCGTCCTTTACCTCACGGTGTTTCAGCATCTCGGAGTCGCCGTTACCATAGAGACCGCTGCATCATTAGGCCACACCCACACCCGGAAACATACCCCACCCACCAACCCCGAACCCTCCATCCCCGTCACACCGGGACCTCCTGAAGTCTTCCACTTTGACAGGCCATCGTGCCCATCAAACAGCTAGTTACAGAAACATCCAGCACAGAAACAGACCCTTCAACTCAACCCGGCCATGCCGCCCAAGTTCCCATACTCAACTAGTGCTTGCGTTTGGCCCCTATCTGTCCAAATTTTTCCTATTCATCTAGGTATCCAAATGTCGTAACTTGTTCTGCATCTACCACTTCTTCTACCAGCACTAACCATCTACTGTGTGAAAATGTTGCCCCTCAGATCCCGTTTAAATCTTTCTCCTCTCACCTTAAAATTACACCCTCTAATTTTGAACTCCCCTGCCCGAGGGAAAAGACATTCACCTTATCTGCACCCATCACGATTTTGCAAATTTCTCCAAGGAGACCCCTCAGCCTCCTACACTCCAGGGGAAAATATCCAAGACCCTCCTTTCAACTCAAAGCCTCCAGTCCTGGTAACATCCTTGTAAATCTTCTCTGCACTCTCTCCAATCAATAACATCCCTCCTGTAGCAGGGAGACCAGAACTATCACCCCTTTTTCCAGCACTTGGCCCATTGCGCTGTATCCTAGGTCAGTGGGGGAAGATCAAGAGTTACTAGGAAAAAGCAGAGATGTGGAAGTCTGGATTGTCAAATCATCATGACCCAATTGAATAGCAGAGCAGGTTGTAGAGGCTGAGCAGCCTACTCCTATTCTCACTTCTTAACAGTTTACCCTATGGCATGTCAAGTGTTCACCTAATACTTCATAAATGTCTTAAGGGTTAAGACCCTGGAAAGTCATCTGGCAGAAATATTTCTTACCATTCAAAAGTTTACAACATCCACTTGCATAGCATAACTGGAACAACTGCAAATTCCAAAAAAGTAAGCAGCTCAGCTAGAAATCCAAGACAAAAACAGAAATCACAGCACAATGTTTCAAGGTCCATCCAGTGACCTTTCCTCAGAACCCAGTCCTGAAACCTAACTCTGCTTTCTATCCATAGATGTGGAGGTGCTGTTGTTGGACTGGGGTGGACAAGGTCAGAAATCACACAACACCAGGTTTTTTCAAATAAAACCTGGTGACTATAACCTATTGTCATGTGATTTCTGACCTTCTATCCACAGATGCTGTCAGACCTGTTGAGTTTCTTCATAAACATACAAAACAAAAACAGAGCTTTATAGAACAAAGAAAATTACAGCACAGGAACAGGCCCTTCGGCCCTCCAAGCCTGAGCCGATCCAGATCCTCTACTTTCCAAGGATCTGTATCCCTCTGCTCCCTGCCCATTCATGTATCTGTCTAGATACATCTTAAATGATGCTATCGTGCCCGCCTCTACCACCTCCGCTGGCAATGCGTTCCAGGCACCCACCACCCTCTGCATAAAGAACGTTCCATGCATATCTCCCTTAAACTTTTCCCCTCTCACCTTGAAATTGTGAGCCCTAGTAATTAAGTCCCCCACTCTGGGAAAAAGCTTCCTACTATCCACCCTGTCTATACCTCTCATGATTTTGTAGACCTCAAATCAGGTTCCCCCCTCAACCTCCCTCTTTCTAATGTAAACAATCCTAATCTACTCAACCTCTCTTCATAGCTAGCGCCCTCCATACCAGGCAACATCGTGGTGAACCTCCTCTGCACCCTCTCCAAAGCATCCATATCCTTTTGGTAATGTGGCGACCAGAACTGTACGCAGTATTCCACAGTCGAACCAAAGTCCTCTTGTTGGACTAGAACCTTTTTAATGCATCATGGGATGTGGATGTCACTGACTGGGTCAGTATTTATCGCCACCCTAGTTTTCTCTTGAGGAGGTGGCAGTGAGTTGCCTTCTTGAACCACTGCAATCGATTGGATGTAGGAATGCCTGCAGTAACTGCATTTGAACAGTCAGAACACACTTGCCAACAAATCAGCATTCCATTTCATAGAACATTAAAGCTTGTATTACCCTTAAACTGGTTTCTTGTGAATGATCCTGGATAGTTCAAGATGAAAAACTTCAACAAAATGTGTATTTTTTTCTGCAATACTGAATTTCTGTACTACCAAACTACTTCTGAAGTACTTCATTGATTGCAAAACACTTTGGGCCATGCTGAAGGTGTCACTAATGAAACAAAAGTAGTGCAATTTATATTTTACTGTAATGTTCCTGCCCTTATTTGTTGGAAAATTTTACAAATAAAAGTAGACAATATTATGATCTACATTATCAATAATATTGTAGCTATCCAGATTTTAAGTGCAGTTAAACAAGAAGTTACAAATATATTTGTATAGTACACTGCCCACAGGAAAGTTATAAATATACTGAGATTACAGAAAAATGGCAAATACTTCAAGGGAGCAATCTAACTTCTAATTCTTCAAATAAATAAAATTGAGAGCTACTGTCAGTGGACCAATTCTGTTTACTTCATCATGTATATTATTCAAACAAACCCAAAGGGATCAAATAATTCAACAATAATTCACTACAATAAACATTTTTAAAATTGCAGTGCCTTACTGTTCAGGTCCATGAATAATAGACTAAAGCATGTTGTCACCAGAGTTTTCATAATATGAAAAAGGAAAATAATAAAATACTCATACAACGTACTAGGCTATGTCTGCAGGAGCTTCAAAGATCAGAACAACATTTCTATATATGATGACATGCACTGAATCCCAGTTCTTCCCTCATTTGAGGTCTGTAAGTGGGCAGCGAGTCTGATTTTCGGGTGCAGTGCTTATAAAGTCACAAACAAGAGTCCGCCCTCAACTACTGAACTTCAACCATCAGGCTGAGCTTTACTGCATGTATAATGTTTGTTCAGTCTGTACATCACACGAGCATTCAAATTTCACAAATGTATGAAAAGAATACACAGCAGGCTCAGAAATGAATATACACAAATCTCAAACAAATGCCAAGAAGTTGGTAGGTCCAGGACAAGAAGAGAGCTCACATCTGGGTTAGTTACAAAAGTCCTTCCATTTCTTTCATGAATGATTCGTAGATATCGTCCTTTGTTTGGATAGAGACAGCAGGTGTGGCTTTTGGTACTGGCTTTGTTGGGGCAACAATCTCTTCCTCTCCCTTCTTCACCGGTGCCTGACTCTTGCTTTCTCGTTTTACACGCAGTGCAGTGGGGACAAAGCGCGTGATCTCAGCCTTAGGGTTGGTGATTTGCGGCTTTGCACTGATGGTGGCGATTGCTTTCTTCTCGATGGTGGTCACAGTCTCATCCATTTTTGGACGCTGGATGAGACTTGGAGGAGCACTGAGGACACCAGGGTTTGGCACTGGGGCTGGAGGGAACAATCCTGGCGGTGCAGGCCCCAGTGGAGGGGCCATTGGCGGACGTATCATACCTGGTCGGGGAGGTGGGATACCTGGGGAGAAAGCCAATTTGTCAGATTTGGGGAACAGAGTTCCAGAAAATCATTAGAATCTCACTTCCCTTCAGAGAACATCTAGAATGCTCAACAGAACAGATGTATCTCACTTGTTCTTTTAATTAATATCACTTCAACAAACAAACAATGCAAAAGGTACATTCATGCAACTTTCAGTCAGATGCAATTATGACTAAAAAAAAATTATACTAAAAATGCACTAATTGGACAAAAGTTTGACTGAACAGTTTACAGCCACAGACCATTTTATAGATTCCTAGCTCTGTTTATCAAGAACAATCGATCATCAGTCAGGGTGCTGTTTCAACATATAACTAATAAATTGCAGGAGTCATCGAATCAGTGATTTTGCTAAGATTCCTTGAGGAGGGGTTATTAAATATTGAGGTTTCAAAAAAATGAAAAAGAGAATGATCTTTGGAAAACAACAGTAATTCCCCAACATGTTACAGCCCCAGCAAGTTAAAAGAGTAAATACTTGCATCTCCATGCATTTCCCAAATTCTCAATGTAGTGTACAAATTCATCAAGCATCAGCTGTAGTTTACGTTGTAATATTCTCACCTCAGAGTCACAAGCTTCTTGGATTAGCCCAGGGCTTGGGTTCAAAAATCAAAGCCTACACCTCCAAGACAGCACAGAGAATGCTGCCACTGTTGGAGGTGTTGTCTGAGATGAGATGAGACATTAAACCAAGGCCACACCTGCTAGCTCATGCTGATGTAAAAGATCCCGTGACACTATTTCAAAGACATTCTCTAACCCACAATTAACATTAAAAAGATGATGATCTTGTCAGTATCGAATTGTTATTTGTGGGGCCTTGCTGCATGCAAATTGGCTGCCATGTTTCCGTATGACAACAGCAAGTACACTTGAATATTTTCCTTTCTTGTCAAATTAACAATGTTTAAGCTGATTTGAAAATTTCCAAAGTCTTTTTATAGTTTATTGAAAATTAGAAGGAAAAATCTCTGCCTCTATATGGGACTCCTGGAAGTCTGTAGAGGGATGATTGAAGAATGCAGCAATCCGCTATATAACATTTCAGAAAGTCACACTGTGTTAAATGAGTCATGCCAATGTTACATAGCCCCACCAACAGGTACATCATTACAGTATTGTCACTACTGGTTACATAATCAGAATACAGATCAGTTTAATGGAGTCCTTCTTACCTGGGGGTGCTGGTGGTGGTAATCTGGGAGGAGGTCCCCGTGGTGGTGGGCCTGGTGGAAGGCCTGGTGGGGGTCCTGGTGGTGGGCCTGGAGGTCGCCCAGGTGGTGGTCCAGGAGGAAGCAGTCGTGGAATTGGCCCTCTAATGCCAGGCAACCCTGGTGGTCGTATGAATGGGGGTGCACCTGCAATTAACAGCAAACAATTACAACCAGGCTGCACATGACTAATCACAGTAATAAATCCTACATGATACAGAGGTATTATTTTACACTACCTTCTAAACAAAAATTATTTACAAAGTTACAGTGTCCCATGACAAGTCCAACATATTTTCAAATATCAAGGTTAGTTCAAAGGAGAGGAAATTAGAAAACAAATTGGATTTCAGCATTTGTGGCAAAGCCTGTGAATCAAGTGATTTATTAGTACTGGAACAAATGCAAGGATTTATTAAGGACAGGAGATTTTTCTATTAACCTAATTTTGTAACAACTGAGCAAGGCAAAGGGCTGCATTACTGAAGGGCAGAAAACTTTATTTTAAGCACCCCTGGCAAGATTAGAGCTCTACATCACGTGTAGTCATTAATGCAATATATAAATCCCTCTATCCTGCTCCTAGAACAAGCCTTAGCCTTAGAATTGCAATGCAAAATTCAACTTAAAATAGAAGTTTAAATATACTCCCTCATTTTGCTATCCTATTTGTTATCTCACTTGCATCTTAGTATTCCTTGGCCCATTGGACAGAACTGATTCTCATCCCCTTGCCTGAAAGGCAGGATATAAAATTCCTTTTATAGTGTTCCTTTTTCAGCGTATCCATGGAAGGAACAAGATACTACTTTGAAAAGTTTCCCTTCAGCTACTCAAGGCAAAGTTCTCTGCAGAATGTCTTAAACATACCTGTGGCAAGTATTTTACCTCAAAGATCAAGTCCTAATTGAACAGTTACACCAATTGCACTCCAATTTTACAATGTTTAAAGAGAGAACTGTGCGTCAATTGAAGAATTTACACCAAAATCTTACCCTGCCCCAAATTCCACCACTAATTCAACCATGTGTCTTTTAGCTGCACATTAATTCAGGCTCAAGCAAGATATCCTTTTTTAAATTCTTTTCAAAATTCATTCACGGGATGAGGGCATCGCTGACCAGGGCAGTTAAGTGTCAACCACATTGCTGTGGGTCTGGAGTCACATGTAGGCCAGATCAGGTAAGGATGGCAGTTTCCTTCCCTAAAGGACATTAGTGAACCAGATGGGTTTTTCCGACAATCAGCAATGGATTCATGGTCATTATTAGATTTTTAATTCCAGATATATTTTATTTAATTCAAATTCCACCATCTGCTATGGTGGTATTCGAACCCAGGTCCCCAGAACAGTATCTGGGTCTCTGGATTAATAGTCCAGTGATAATACCACTAGGCCATTGCCTCCCCATCCAGCAGAAGGTACAAATTGTTGGCAATTATGTGTTATTTTAAATAGCATAGCAATCATGGGCTCCCATCTAAAGGCTCTGCGCCTGAATGTGTGCAGTATTTATAACAAACAAATTGATAATGGCTGTTGAAGTAAATAAATATAATTGATAGCCAGGACAGAAACACAACTACAAGATTTCAAGGATTGGGTTCTGCATATTGAACTGTATACGACATTCAAGAAGAAAAGGAAGCTAGGCAAAGGTGAATGTGTAGCACTGTTATCAAGGATAGCATTGGTGCAACAGTTAACGATGGCCTTGGTTCAGGAGATGTAGCATTGGTTTGAGTGGAGATGAGGGATGGTAGGGGAAAGAAGTCACTAGTTGGGGTAATCCTCTGGCCCACTAACTAACTACAATGTAGGACAAAATGCACAAAAATAAATAAATATTAGGTACTGGTGAAAGATGGCAATAATCAGCTGTTTTAATCTACATATAAACTGGAAAAATTAGATTGAAACTGGTAGACTGGATGAGGAGTGAGTTCACAGCATGTTTTCAAGATACCTTCTTAGTGCCAGCACATTCTGGAACTAACCAGATAGCAGGATATACTAGATTTGATATTGTGCAGTACGACAGGATTAATTAAAAACCTCAGAATAAAGGCGCCGCTAGGTAGTAGTGATCACAATCTGATTGAATTTTACATCCAGGTTGAAAAGGAGAAGAATGGGTCAAAGACTAGTATTATAAACTTAAGTAAGGGCAACTATGTGGGCATGAAAGCTGAGCTAAAGTGAACTGGGATGCTAGGCTAGGAGATAGATCTATAAAGAAACAGCTGCAATTATTTAAGAGGATATTTAAGAATACTCAGAATAATGTGTACTCCAACTTAAAAAAAAATTCTAAAGGGACGACCCACCACCTGTGGTTAAATGAAGTTAATGAAACTTTCAAATATATGGAAAGACATAATTGTACAAAGATGAGTGCAGATCAGATGATTGTTATTTTTTATATTCTGTCCAAAAAATGACTAAAGATTAATCAGAAGAAAGAAAGTGACATGAGAGGAAGCTGGCTAAAGATGTAAAAAGAATAGCAAGAGCTTCAATAGATATTTAAATTGGAAAAGATCAAATAAAGTGAATGTTAGTCCTCTAGAGACAGAGAAGAGAGTTAATAGTAGGCAGTAAGGTAATGAAAAATTAATTTTAGCTTCTGTCTTCACTATAGACGATATAAAAACATTCCAGTTGTAACTGTAATTCAGGGGGAGGGAGCAAAAGGGGAACTTGGCAAAATTACATTGACGAGGGAAGGTCCTGTGCAAACACATGGAGCTATAGGTTGATAATCCCTGGGTTCTGGTTGAACTTCATCCAGGTAATAGATGCATGGATGTTAATATCCAAAGTTCCCTAGTTTCAGGAAAGTATCCATCAGACTGGAAAGTAGCAAAAATAAGACCCTATTCAAGGAAGGACAGAGACATGAAACTATAGATCAGTTTACTTGATGTCTGTTGTGGAAAGGAATTGGAGTCTATTTAGGATGTTATAGCCAATCACCAAAGGGGACATGATGGCCTAATGGTATTAATCGCTAAACGATTAATCCAGAGACCCAGCTAATGTTCTGGGGATCTGGGTACAAAGCCACCATGGCAGATGGTAGAATTTGAGTTCAATAAAATATATCTGGAATTAAGAATCTCCTGATGACCATGAAACCGTTGTCAATTGTTGGAAAAACCCATCTGGTTCACTAATGTTCTTCAGGGAAGGAAATCTGCCATCCTCACCTGGTCTGGCTTATATGTGACTTCAGATCTATACAATGTGTTTCACTCTCAATTGACCTCTGAAATAGCCTAGCAAGCCACTCTGTTGTACCAACTGCTACAAAGTCTCTTCAAAGGCAATTAAGGACAGGCAATAAATACTAACCAGCCAGTGACACCCACATCTCACAAATGAATAAAAATATCTTAATTAAACTCAAGATAATCAGGAAAAGCTACGATGGTTGTGTGAAAGGGACATCATATTTAACCAATCTTTAGGTGTTCTTTGAAGGCATAACGTGCTGTAGATAAGGGTGAACTCATTGATATGCTGTACCTGGATTTCCAGAAGGCATTTGACAAAGTGTGACAGAAAAGATTATTGTGAAAAGTAGATCCTCATGGTATAGGGGTAGTATACAAGTATGGATGGAAGATTTGCTGGCTGGCTGGCAGTAATCCATATCCATACATGGGTCTTTTTCTGATTGGGAAGATGTGACAAGTGGACTCTTATAGGGGACTCTGTGTTGGGGCCTCAGCTTTTTACAATTTACGTCAATGACTTAGATGAGGGGAGTAAAGGCATGATAGCTAAAGTTGTAAATCCCATAAATATAGATAGGAACATATGTAAAGAGAACACAAGAAAGTTGCAGAAAGCTGTCAATAGATGGAGTGAGTGGGCAAAAATTTGGCAGCTGGAGTATAATGTAGGTAAATGTGAAGTTGCTCATTTTGACAGAAATACCAATAAAGCAGAATATTATATCAATAGAAATGTTCTAATGCACAAGTCACAAAAATGCATCTAAGGTACAGCAAGCAATTAAGGCAAATAGAATTTATTGGAAGAATTGAACATAAAAGTAATGATGTTATGCTTCAGTTAAAAAGCGCATTAGTGAGGCGAAATCTCTAACCCAGTTTGAAGTTTTGGTCTTTTTTTGAAAGAAAGATGCAAATACATTGGAAGCATGCTCAGAGGAGGTTTGCTAGATGGATATCTGGAATGATTTGGTTCTCTTATGAGTAGAGGTTGGAAAGAGTTGCTTTGTTGCCACTGGAGGAGTTTAGAAGAGTGAAGCTTAATGCAGTGTGACTTAAATGAAATGTGTAAAATCACCAATAGTCTTGACAAATTGAATGTAGAAAGGGTGTTTCCTCTTGTGGGCGAGTTCAGAACTATCCAGCACTGCTTTAAAATTAGGGATCATGGTTTGATAGACAGAGAGGAAGAGAAATCTTTTCTCAGAAAAGTTGTGCAACTTTGGAACGCTGCCTCAGAAGGCAGTGGAAGTGGCGTCTCTGAATATTTTTAAGGCAGTGGTAGACAGATTTATGTTAGGCTAAGGAATCAAAAATTATTGGTGTTAGTCAGTATTGTGGAATTCAGAGCATAAATAGATCAGCCATCATCATACTGAATGGCAGAGCAGACTCGAGAAGCCAAACAGCCCACCTCTGCTCCTAATTCATACGTTTGTACGAATCTTCCAAGTGCTTGTTTTCTAAATGCCATTATTCATACTGTCACACCAATTAACACCGGAGGAGCATCCATTGAGTTTGTTTTCTTACCTGGAGGTGGTCCTGGTGGTAAACCAGATGGTGGTCCTGGGGGTCTCAGTGGAGGTGCAGGAGGAGGACCAAGAGGTGGAGGTCCAGGCATTGGTGGGGCTTGCATTGGTGCCCTAGGGGGCATCTGAGTTGGTGGTGGAACCTGCGGTCCTTCTGGCCGTGATTCCTCTCTTTGTCGCTTTTCACGATTCTGCTCTTCAGTATCCATCTTTTCCTCTTCTGCAGCTCCCTCAGTATGGGCTTCCTCTTCCTCTTCCTCCTCTTCTTCAGGGAAATCCTGACCTATTAGAAGGTACAATATTGACTAAATTTTACATTCTGCACAAGGAGTTCTGAAAAAAAATAAACAAAACTGATGGATTTGCTACCAGAGAGTCAAGAGCCTACAGAGGTTGTCACCCCGTGTTAATCAGATTCCTCTTACAGTGACCACGATGGCTATCGGCGAGTGACTCATCATCAGAACAGCTCAGGAAAGAAAGTTAAAACTTAGCACGCACAAGAGAAATATTAGTTTTTAAAACACAATAAACCGTCCCCCCGAGCTTAATATTGCCAACTGGGCATTTAATCAAATGTGCTGCCCTGGTGTATATTGCTAGCTACTTTTTCACTAGTGTAAAGCACCTTTACACTGAAATCACAAAGGAGCTTCCTCTACAACACTGGCAACATAAATTGTGGTTTAAACAAATTTATTGGTGATTCAGCTGCTAAAATCACAGGAAGCAGCTGGAAATTTAGGGTCCATGGGACCTGATGTCAGCCACTTCAGAATAGGATCTGTGGATATCTAGCTCAGGGCGATTTAATAAATCATTCATTTCTTCTCATCGCCTGTCCCTAGGCCCATCCAACCCCACTTTTTCCTGAAAATATCAATTATCATCTCATAACAGTTACACAATCCTGGAAATCCTTTGACAACAGGTACAATTGGATATTCCTCAGGTTTTGGTAGTGAGTTACAGATGGTTGACCAAGGTGAGATTATCAGTTGGACCTTAAAATTACTTTCAGCAACATTCTCACGCACAATTTCTAACAGGAGTTACTAGATTTTGAACAGCTGCTGACTTTACACTTCCAGAATCTGGGGGAGCTGAGGCCATTTCTTAGCTGTAATTTGTTAACTCCCATTTAAATCATGACAGTCTTTACATTTCCTAGTATAATGGAAAATTACAGCACAGGAAGTGACAATTCAACCTGTCATGTATGCCTGTGTTCATTCATTGAAAAAGCAGTCCTGCTTAGTCTCACGTCCTTGCTTAGTGTCCGCAACCCTGTTAAGTTCGTCATCTCCAATTATGTGCCTGACTTCCGTTTGAATTTATTTGTAGAATTAACTCCACCATGCTTTCAAGCAAAGTGTTCCAGATTTTGACAACTTCCTGAGTGAAAGAATTTTCTTCTTCTCAACTTTTAGATCGTTTGCCAATGATTTTAAATTTCTAGCCTCTGGACATAGACATACCTGACTTAACAATAGGATAGATAAAGAAAGACCATCTATCCACGCAAAAGTTAATGCTTACTTCTGTTTGCAAATACTTCTTTATAATTTTCCAGACTAGTAATGTCTAACAGTGCTGCCTTACGTAAATCAGCTAAAACAGTGTAAGCTGTGGATTAAGTTTAGGACCCCTCTAGGCTATATAGCTTAGCTTTCATCTAACATGAATGTCATAAGTCTAGTAGCCTTATCACTTACAGATCATCTGCAGTCTCTGTCTGTAGTGGAGCAGCCTCCAATGATTACACACCTCCCCATTGATT
The DNA here is from genome assembly GCF_021869965.1 of Rhincodon typus. Lineage (NCBI taxonomy): Eukaryota > Metazoa > Chordata > Chondrichthyes > Orectolobiformes > Rhincodontidae > Rhincodon > Rhincodon typus. The sequence continues at coordinate 20,387,811 of NC_063368.1, forward strand.
ACACACCTGCCATTCGAAGCATCATTGCCTGCAGGGGAGTCAGCTCCTTCAGGTTTTTCTTCTTCTTCCTCTTTTGTTTGTCGTGCACATCAGCAAACCGCACAATGCGCCCTATGGGAAGGCAATACACGCTCAAACAAAAAGTCTCCTTGTTCTGGCAAAAAGCAATACAAGGAAATACACATCTATATCTTAACATAGTCAATCTCTTGTCTTTCTTAATGTTTTTGAATAGCAACCTAGTCAGAAAGATTATTAACAAATTTATGAAATCAGCAAACAACCTCAAAGGTCTACATCATCAAGAAGTTGCTCAAAAACCAAATTTACAAAAACAAAAGTGCACAATATTGGACATCCACCAATCCGCAGGCTGGGAACAATCAATAGTGCTGCAGTATATTGAGATCATTGGGCATTACCGTGGCAGTCTGGGTCATGGCCCAATTCTGTGAAGGGGCCACACATGGCAAAAATTAAAGAAAACGACAACATACCTGGTTTATCATCATCTCCTCTTAAATTTTCATCATCTTCATCTCGATGTCGAAAATCGTCATCGTCATCATCACTATCTTTATCCTTTGAGTCTTCACTGTCTTCATCTTGATCTTCCCGATTTCCATCCTGATCCTGCTCCATGCCTCCAGTGTAATCATCATCCCCACTATCATCCTCATCCTCCTCCTGCATATCCTGAATTGCTAAAATGGCAAAGTAAATATCAGGATCATGTACATTCACTGTGAAATTACATTCATACTAATATTCATTCACTGTGGAACTATTTTCACAGAATTACAGTAACTCAATGTTACAATAAAGATAGAAAATATTGGAAATATACAGCTTTACCTGTAAATAATGCCTTACCAGTCTCAGGATCATAAATATTATCTTCATCTTTTCCTTTCAGAGGTAAGCCTGGAGGAGGACCCATCCTTCTTGCATAAAGTGCTAACACTTGAGGTGGTGGTGGCCCTGGAGGCGGGCCAGGAGGCTTCTTACCAGGTGGTAATCGAGGAACGCCATGAGAAGGAGGAGGCATAAGCGTGACAGGTTTAGAGGGTGGCCTGCAGGGAAGAAGAACCAATGTGCATTGCATTTCAACAAAAGTCATTAAAAGTATCATTCTGAACTTTCACAACACTTGATACATGTCAATAACTCCCAATGTTCAAACCAATATGACACACATGACCACAGCACAGTCTTAAAAGAGGAAGTTAAAACCCATAATTACAAAGATGTTGTGAAACTTGAAAAGATTCAGAAAAGACGTACAAGGAAGTTGCCAAGAGTGGAGGGTTTGACATAGACTGGGGCTATTTTCACTGGAGCGGAGACTGAGGGGTGACTGTACAGAAGTTTATAAAATCATGAGGGGCATGGATAGGGTGGATAATCAAGGTCTTTTCCCCAGGGTAGGGGAGTCCAAAACTAGAGGGCACAGATTTAAGGTGAGAGGGGAAAGACTTAAAAGGGACCTAAAGGGCAACTTTTTCACACATAGGGTGATGTATGTATGGAATGAACTGCCAGAGGAAATGGTGGAGGCTGGTACGTTACAACATCTAAAAGGCATCTGGACGGGTATATGGATAGGAAGAGTTTAGAGGGATATGGGGCAAATGGGACTAGATTAATTTAGGATATCTGGTCAGCATGGATGGGTTGGACTGAAGGATCTGTTTCCATGCTGTACATCTCTATTTCTCTATGACATAGTTTTTACAAACGTCATTTCAACAATCATTTTATTTTTTCCATTTTTGATTGTGGACTGAAATGGAACAAGGACTGTTTTAAAAACAAAATTTTGGAAGGAATTGTTGCATTATTAAAACAAGTTACTGAACCTCATTGTGTGTGGTGTTTACACTGCTGTTCTGTTTGTAGATGGCCCAGCAACAGGGAGGAATGCACCGCAAGATTTGGCCAGCAACAAGCAGCAGATTGGTTTGACCAAGTGTAACTAGGGGAGGATGCCTAAAGTCATCAGCTTGATGGCAACTCTCTGATTGGTTCCTGGGTAGCTGAATAGCTTATGGGTATGAATGATAGAGTGAGAAATATTCAGACTGCTGGAAAGGCAGGTGGTGTGTCTCTCCCTATAGTATAGTCTGGAGAAAGCCATTTATTTTCTCCACCAATTGCTGTAAAGCTGTTGCTATTAAACTGAAAGTGTGTTGATAAGACCATAAGACATAGGAGCAGAAATTAGGCCATTCAGCCCATCTAGTCCACTCCACCATTCAATCATGGCTGATAAGTTTCTTAGCCCCATTCTCCCGCTTTCTCCCCGTAACCCTTGATAATCAAGATCTATCTCCATCTTAAATATACTCAATGACCTGGCCTCCACAGCCTTCTGTGGGAGTGATTTCCATAGATTCACCACTCTCTGGCTGAAGAAGTTTCACCTTAGCTCCGTTCTAAAAGGTCTTCCCTTTACTCTAAGGCTGTGCCCTCGGGTCCTAGTGTCTCCTACCAATGGAAACATCTTCCCAACATCCACTCTGTCCAGGCCATTCAGTATTCTATAAGTTTCAATTAGGGCCCTCCCCCACTAAACCCCATGGAGTATAAACCCAGAGCCCTCAAACATTCCTCATGTGTTAAGCTTTTCATTCCTGGGACCATTCTCGTGAACCTCCTCTGAACTCACTCCTGGTATGCTTCCAGTCAAAAACTGAAGGAACCTGGAGAAAGGAGACTGAAGACCCAAAAGTCATGGCCAGCAAATGAATCATCTCAGTGAACCCTGTAGGCCAGTGTTATTTAACTACTGGTCCTAGATTTTTCCCCTCCATCCATAAACCAATTTTTTTTTTGTTTGTCTGTGTCCACTTGTTGTGTATGTAGGGATTTTAAAAGGGAGTTAGAGTGTTAACTAATACAGCCATATGTTGATAACTCAGTTGTTTACTTGTGATTACAATTTACTTATTTGTTGTTAAATTCAGGAACCTGGTCAGCATGTTCTGTTAGATTGAATCCAATGGACTTTGTACGCTTTGAATAAATCATCAACTCCTGTGGAGACCCTGGGAGTAGTAAGGCTTGAGAATCAGTATACTTTCCCAAGTGGGTCGTAAGAGATTATAAATATAGGTCCACACACATTTTACATTTTTAATCGTCATTGCAAATTTAGAAAATATAACAGTATAGCACAATACAGGCCCTTCGATGTTGTGCCGAACTTTTATCCTAAACCTAAGGTCTATCTAACCTCCACCCCTACCTTATACTATCATCCATATGCCTATCCAATTGCTGCTTAAATGCCCCTAATGAGGCCGACTCCACTACCCTCTCCGGCAATGCATTCCATGCCCCTTCCACTCTCTGAGTAAAGAACCTACCTCTGACGTCTCCCCTATATCTACCTCCACTCACTTTAAAACTATGCCCCCTCGTAATAGCTACGTTCACCCTAGGAAAAAGTCTCTGGCTGTCCACTCTATCTATATCTCCGATCATTTTGTACACTTCTATCAAGTCACCTCTCATCCTTCATCGTTCTAAAGAGAAAAGCCCTAGCTCTCTCAACCTTTCCTCGTAAGACCTTCCCTCCACTCCAGGCAACATCCTGGTAAATCTCCTCTGCACCTTTTCCAACGCTTCCACATCTTTCCTGCAATGAGGCGACCAGAACTGGACACAATACTCCAGATGTCACTGAACCAGGGTTTTGTATGGCTGGAGCATAACTTCACGGCTCTTGAACTCAATCCCTCTATTAATGAAAGCTAACACACCATACGCCTTCTTACCAACTCTATCCACCTGGGTGGCAGCTTTCAGGAAACTGTGGACATGAACCCCAAGATCCCTCTGCTCCTCCACACTGCCAAGAATCTTTCCGTTAAGCCTGTATTCTGCTTTCAAGTTTGAACTTCCTAAATGAATCACCTCACACTTTTCAGGGTTAAACTCCATCTCAATTTCAGACAAACTCCATTTGTCTCAATTTATAATAGGAAACTGCCTATGTAAATGTACCATGCAGTAATTCCGTCTTTCCAGCAGTAGATATGGCAGAATACAATAATTAACATGAAATGCCACAGTCGCTGGGGTGTAGGCACACCCACAGTCAACATTCTTTCTAAAACACGCACGTGTGCACAACTTAGAAATCCGCATCACAGAGGAAAAAATTGGGGGCATGTTTCCCATAGTGCTGCCAGGAAGAGAGTTCCAGGATTTTAACCAAGCAACAATGAAGGAACAGTGATGTAGTTCCAAGGATGGTGTGTGGGGAACTTGCATTTGGTTGTATTCCCATCCATTTGCTGCCCTGTCCTTCTGTGGTAAAGATCATGGGTATAGAAAGTGCTACTGAAGCAGCCTTGGTGAGATATTACAGCATATTTTGTAGATGGTACACACTGCTGCTCCTGTGCATTGGTGGTGAAAGGAGTGAATTCGAAGGTGGTGGATAGGGTGTCAACAAAGCGGGCTGCTTTAGCCTGGCTGGTGTTGAGCTGCTTGAGTGCTGTTTGAGATGTACTCAACCAGACAAGCGGAAAGTACTCCATCACACTCCTGATTTGTGAACAGGCTTTGGGGAGTTAGGAGGTGACTTACTTGTCACAAAATTCTTAGCTTCTGAACAGCCCTTGTAGTCACGGAATGCATGCCTTTAGCACAGCATCTACATTATACCTGATTACCTTGGTCCAATTATTCTTCAATCTCTCATGTTGCTACACAAGGAGCAACACAAAGCGAAATGCACTGGAGACTGACTGTAGAAATATAAAAACTCTACAATTACTCCACTGTACATTTAATAAAATCTAGTGCATAAAATATCCATGGTCTGACCATGCAAAAGTTCTTGTTCATTGTAATGCTTTCTAAATTCCAGTTGATAAGCTTGAAAATGTTACATGCTAGGGCAGCACAATAGCTAGCACCGCTGCCTCACAGTGCCAGGCATCCAGGTTCAATTCCACCCTGAGTGACTGTCTGTGTAGAGCGTGTACATTCTCCCCACATCTGCATGCATTTCCTCCAGGTGTTTCAGTTTCCTCCAACAGTCCAAAGATGTGCAGGTTAGGTGAACTGGCCATGCTAAATTGTCCACAGTATCCAGGGATGTGCAGGCTAGGTGGATTAGCCATGGGAAATGCAGGGCCAGGGTAAGGGGATGGGTCTGGGTGGGATGTTTTTCAGAGGGTCGGTGTGGACTCAATGTGCCAAGAGGCCTGCTTCCACGCTGTGGGGATTCTATGATTCTGTTTGCCTCTAACAGTGAATCTCACTTACTCAAGCCAATTTCTTTCAGTTCTGGTTGACCATAATAACTGAAAGTGTAAAATTAGCCAATACCCTGCATAGTGAATACTCCCAAAAATCCAAATTACTCTCAATTACCCCCAAAATCCTGTACTAACAATTGACAACTGATTTTATATATAAAGGGGCTCTTATTACAAAAAAATTGTTGCTCACCCATAAGCTGATGTCTTTTTCAATATGGACGGTGGCTGAGCCCCAGGGAGAGGAATATCCTGAATCATGATGTTTGATGGAGCGTGTGGCATGTCTGGCAGCGGAATACTCTCCACCTCCACATGTTGGGCATTCTGTACAAACAAGAAAAACACCTGCATGCTTACACAGTATGAATGAACCAATTGTATCTTTAAATGTTGGAATTCCATAGTACTGATAAGTATGGTCCTTCATTCATCTATTTTGGCTTCCTATTGCAAATAAGAGATATGTCTTTAGTCGATAGATTATTACAAAGGAGATGAAAGTGAGTGTGCACTACTCCTACCAACAGCTGCACTTGGAATTATAAATATCTGATGGCAGCAAGGTCAGTTTTGGCGAGTCCTGTGAATTGCCAATTGCACTGCAATTTTAGTTCTTATCAGAAAATAATGTGAATTAAATAGCAAATATTCAGATGAGCCCAGACACTTTATATTGTTAGACTGTTACAGATTCTCTAAACAAAAGGGAATTTGTTTTAAATACTTTCAAACCCACTTCTCAGACAGAAAGTGCATTTCAGTTCTGTTTTCATAATGTCAGCTGAAATTCTTTATTCATTTTTATTTAAAAACACTTTCCTGCACATTTATCTCAGCATCACCTAAAAAGTTCACCATTTCATGCTACTTCAAACGAGATCTAGAGATTGTTTGATAGGTCTTTGTTTATTCAATTCTCAGCCTTGAATTGTGTTCATCAAAGCCTCTCCACAAAAAGCAGAGAGCTGCACTCATTTCACAGATTTCAGTATAATTCCTCTTTCAAACACCAAGTCTGTTACTATCAGCCTTGAATTTAAAGGTAATACAACCTCCAGGATGCAAGTGAATCTCATGCAGAACTTCCTTTAATAGCTCTGCCAAAGCAACAGCTAGTAGTAATTGTAACAGACAATCTCACTTTGGGCTTGTCTCCCTTCACCAGTACAGGTCAACATGAATCCTTTTTGAAATCTCCATCTCCATTTTCAGAGCATTATCCATTTTGACAGAAGATGGTGGAAAAACTGGTTAACCAGCACCTTTAAAAGGAGGCGAGTACCAAGAATAGAGCAAATGCAATACCAAAGTAGTGTCTGCTGACATAGAGCCAAGAGATTCATTTAGCACTTCCGCTTGTGTCATTGCAGCTGCTTTGTAAATGATACTTGGTCAATTGACAATTTGTGTGAAGCAAAACGAAAGGTAAAGGGAGCAAATTCAGACCAAAGCTTCATACTTGTTGTATCGTGGGGGTACATCCTTAGGGATTGTCAATCACAGAATCAACAGAGGACACCATCAGCTACTTGCCAGCGTCATTGATCAGACTTTAAGCAAACACAAATTTCAGATGCTTCCTTGTTTGTATAAATGATTAAACTTGCTCCATATGCAATAGAAAATGGAACATCCATCTGAGGTGTTCTTGAACAACCAGCATTAGCTTAAAACGTGTACTTTGGAGAAAAGTAATAATGAGCTTGTATAACGATAAACATATCAGACATTTAAAAGGGCGAGCACTAGATTTAAGAAAAAATATCATATTCCCTCAGTCAATAACAGCTATAAGTTCCTCTCCAAGGCAACTCTCAGTCTTGACTTGGACCGATATTGCTGTTCCTTCAGAGTCACTGTGTCAAAATCCTGGAACTCCCTCCCTAACAGTATTATGAATATATCCACACCAAATGGACTGTGGTGGTCTGAGAAGACAGCTCATCACTATCTTCTTCAAGATAATCAGGATGGGCAATAAGTGCTAGCTCAGCCAGTGAAGCCCACATCTCATGAATGAATACAAAATATAGTTAACTGCAGATTCCTGTTACTTTCCCAACTCCAAAAGAGACACCTTACTGCACAAGGGCAGAAATTTTTCACATCAGGTGTCCTTTCTTTAGTGGGCAACATTGTTAGTGAGAAACTTGGCCTAAACTCCCTAGAAACCTGATTTAGATACATCAAGCTCAAATATTCTAATATAAATAAAGTAATGCAGACGATGGAAATCTGAAACAAACATAGAAGGCTGGAGAAACTCAGCAGGTCTGGCAGCATCCGTGGTCAGTGAAACAAAGTTATTACTTCGAGTCTGTATGATCAGTCAGACTGGACAGAAGACATTAACTCTGTTCCTCTCACGGACCTGCCTGTCCTGCTGAGTTTCTCCAGCATTCTCTGAATTTGTTTCAAACTTTTCTTGAATTGCTGCACTCCACTCCAATACATGGATCAACTGGTCACTTGTGTTTTGTTGCACAAGACCAGAGTAACTGTCGATTATTGGACATTGCCACCTCCACATTTAATGCAACATCAAAGTTTTGTTATTTATCCATCCTGAACTGTGCAATGAAGGACTATCATTCATTCATTCCACAGAAATTAAAAGGAGGGACAGTTTTATTAATAAAAGGTTTATACACAGCATTTTTGTGGCACAGAACACAAATAGTTCAACTGAATCCTCACCTTGACAGCATCAAAGAACTGGCACAGTTGTGATCGCTTCTGTTCATATTCAGTCTCAAGCTTCCGCAGTTCCTTATAAAAATCAGTATTTTCCTTCTCATACAGACGAAGGATCCGCTCAAATGTTTCTCGTAACTTTTTCCGTTTGTCTTTCAGAACCTTCTCATTAAGTTGTGGTTGCTGCACAGGATTGAATTCTGACAAGAGGGAGGGAGGGAATAAACAAAAGCAGAGCATGCCATTCACAACATTACTTGAGCATATTCACAGCACTGAGCATGACCATGCATGTTAGATACAATTTTAAAAAGCTCCTGCAGCATATTGTTTAAATAATTTTCTCTATATCCCAATCTTAATCTTTCACCCTGAAATGTGACAAGTCCCTTGATTTTCCTGCTGTATTTTGGATCATACAAAGATCAGATATAAATTCATCAACATTTTGATGTTTCCAATTATGAGCAAACAGGAAACAATCTCGGGATGAATGGCTTATCTTATGAAGAAAAGTTACACAAGTTAGGCCTGTAACCACTGGAGTTTGGAAAAATGAGAGGTGACCTTACTGAAATATACAAGATATTCAGGGGACTGGATGCAGTAGGATACCAGGAGAACATTTCCTTTTGTGGAGAGCTAAACCCATGGATCACAGTTTATGAATGAAAGGTCTCCCTTTTAAGACAGTGATAGGAGGTTCTTTTTCCTCATAAAAAGGTTGTTCAGAGTATGGAATTCTCTTCTCCAGATCATATTAGACGCTGGGTCTTTAAATTTATGCAAGACTGACTTAGATATTTGATAGACAAGGGAGTTAAGGGTTAATGTAGTGCAGACAGGAAAGTGAGATTATATCACCACAGATCAGCCAAGATCTTATTGAGTGACGGAGCAAGTTTGAAGGGCCAAATAGTCTACACTGCTGATAAGTCTTATGTCCGTATGTAGGCACGTTTAAGATTCTAAAACTGCCAATTATAGAACAGGACACTGTTCAATGACCAATTGGAATTGCGCAGTTCAAGAGGTGATTGGAATATTGCGTTATATACCAAGACATCAAAACTAAACCCTAATATCCCTGAGCATGCAATTGGGAAGCAACCATGTTTCAGCAGAGTCTTCCAATACAATAATAATTTTAAAAGGAAAAACAAAATCACAATAATTCATCTAGAATATCCTAATTCCTGTTCTTTACCCATTTCATCCAATTTCTCCATGTCTTTGATTATCTGTTTGGGATCCTTCATCTTGAGCACAGCAGCTCGCACCATCATTCGCTGCTTCTTGTTCTGTAGGCATAAAGGTTACCCAGGACTCAATCAATTAATAATTCAAATTTACATCAAAAATACTTTCATGATTTGCAGTTGATTTAACAAAAAACAATCCCTGGCAATTTAGGCAAAGAATCTGAAAGCTACGATGGTCAATTCTTCTGTGTTCAACAAACCTAATCCTAATTAACCTGACAGTCAACTGTTCAATCTCAATCTCTCCTTTTCCATTTACAACGTTTCTGGTTTCTTTTCTCTCCATATACCAATGATATTACTTCCCTGCAATTCCTTCTCCTGAGCATCAACCCAAGGACTTTTCTGTTTCCCACCTCAATCCTGATATTGAGGCTGGCAGCAATCTCCTCGTTATGCAACAGACAGGAAAGACAGTATCTGGAGGAGACTGCAGTCAAGTTGATTCTGTCCTCACTCTTTAGCAATCACTGGATAACAATCAGCAGTGACAACACTGGCTCAGTCTTTTTTAACCATTGAAGTCCAGGAAGATGGAAGGTAACTCTACGCTCAAATCAGGAAGCTCAGCAGAAATAAGCTTTCAATCTTCACATTGGGAATGGCTCAGAATCATGCCAGCTAGTTGCCTCTAAGCTGTCAGTTTGAACAGAATGTTATATAGCTAGAGGATTAAAAAGGAATGGCACAGAGACAGATTAACTATAACAGATTTAGTTCAGAGGCCAGGAGAAACATCTTACTCAAGGTTATTAGTTGAGGCAGCAGCTATATCAACACATGATTAGACAGGAAAAATGGAGATTGAAAAGATGTTCAGGGATCTGGATATATGATGTGTAAATTAGACTAGAATCTTTACACACAAAGAAAATGATGACATACAATACTGGGATAATTAGCCCATTCCTTTGCTATAACTTGCATATGAACAAATGAATTAGATTGAATTGATTTTCATTTATTCTGCCACCAATGCTTTCTCAACTTCTCTTTTTAAGTTGCACCTCCACATTTTATATTCCTGCAGAGACTCCTGCCATAAACTTCTTTCTTTCATAGCTTATGTCCCTTGACATTCAAGGTTCTCTGGTCTTATTCGTACCCTTTGTCTTTATGGAAGCATAATGTGCCTTGCACTCTACTTCCTCCTTGAATAGCTCACTACTCTGACAGTTTTACCTGCAAGTCGTGATCACAGTCCACTTGGGTCTTATCTTAGTAAAATTAGCCTTTCCTCAATTTAGAATTTTTATCTCACTTTTATGTCACTATCTCCAAAATATTCCCTTACTTATAATGCCTTCCAGTGGTTGGGTTCAATTTACGAATACTAGGTGCAAAGTTGCCCCTTCCCTTGTCGGGCTTTCTACATACTAACTAAAAATCTTCTCCTGGATACACTAAGAATTTTGCTTCCTGCCTACCTTACACACCAAAACTTTCCCAGTTAATATTTGCGTTGTTAAAATTCTTTACAATTACTGCCTTATTATTCTTAGACTTCTCTGAAATTTGATTACGTTTGATCCTATATCTCCCCTTGTCTGTTTGAAGTCTTGAGGATGAGCTGTAAGATGTAAAGAGCAACTAGGATGAAAAGGAGGAAGGAAGGATACCATAGTAAAATCTTTGGAAGTCAAGACAGTAAAAAAGAAGAAATTAAGTAACAGGATAAAAGACAGGGAGGAAAAGAAAAGGCAACTGAAGAAGAAAAAAAAAACAAGAACAGCAGACATGCAAGTAGCAAAGAACATGCATGCCATGAACAGTCTAACTCAAATGTCTCACCTTTTTCAGTTCCCGCTTTCTGGCCTCCTTTCCTGTTTAATAAACATGTGGATCAGGTTAGCTTTGGGCAGGAAGGTGGTGAAAAAGTTTACATTTACATAACACATTTTGCAACCTCGGATCATTCCAAACATCTTTACAAGAAAATACAGCACTCATTGAAATGTACTCACTGATGTCATGTTGAATTCAGTTTCTAAAGGAGATCTGGGGAATTCACCTTGAATTCAGATCTTCCTCTTATCCGGTGATATTCTGGTGGTGGGAGCATATATCTCTTTCCATCGTTTATAGAATTTATAGAATCCCTACAGTGTGGAAACAGGCCCTTCGGCCCAACAAGTCCACACCGACCCTTGCAGCATCCCACCTAGACCCATCCCCCTATAACCCACTCACCCCTGAACACTACAGGCAATTTAGCATGGCCTGCACATCTTTGGACTGTGGGAGGAAACCGGAGAGAATCGAACCTGGGTCCCTGGTGCTGTGAGGCTGCAGTGCTAACCACTGAGCCACCAAACAAGGTTTTTACCATGGGTAACCCCATTTAATCTGCACAATACCTGGCAATTTTTTTTTAAGCACAACCAATCCACCTAAACTGCACATCCCTGGACACTATAGGCAATTTAGCATGGCCAATTCACCCAGCCTGCACATCTTTGGATTGTGGGAGGAAACCAGAGCACTCAGAGGAAACCCACACAGACAGTTGCCTAAGGGTGGAATTGAACCTGGGTCCCTGGCGCGATGAGGCAGCAGTGCTAACCACTGAGCCACCGTGCCGCCCTGTTTTATCTGGTCCAAAATGGCCCTCCAAAATACATCTCCCCCCCCCCCCCGCAAAACATTCTCCCACAAACCCCCCCCCCCCCCACCCACACCCCCCCCCCGACACCAAATCCCCCGCCATCTCTCCCTCCCCCGGGCCCCGGTACTCACGGGCCTGGTCTGTCGGGTTCATGAATTTGCCGCTCTTGGTGGAGCTAGTAGACCGCCGCCCCATCTTGGCGGTGTGCCTCTCGCACTTCCTCGGCGAACACGATAGTGACTGTAATCCACCTCAATATCCAAACTCCAGCCTTCCTCACAACAGCCCCGCCGCCATCTTCTACCTGGTAACGACCTTTCACCCCCCCCCCAACCACCCCACTGCCGTTTCCGTTTCCGGGTCCTGGGCTGACCTGTCTCATGTTGTCCTCAGAGCCTAGCTGTACACCGTGATACTAACTTCCCAAGGTACACAACTCTAAAACCTAATGCAGACAGTCCACAAAAAGATTCACTGGAATGGTTCCAGGGTAACTTCAGTTATAAAAGCAGGATGCTGGAAATGTGAAACTAACACAGATAGTGCTGCAGAGCTCCGGCAGCATCTTGTGCAGAGAGAAACACAGTTAATTTTTCGAGATCTAGTCATGAAAATGGACTGGAGAATTGTTTCTGTGCTCATCAGAGATTCGCTCGTGATGTTCAAAGTCAAGCGAGACCTGGACTATTATAGATTCATAGAGCTGTATTAGCATGGAAACAGACCATTTGGCCCAACTCGTCCATGCTGACCAGATATCCTATACAAATCTAGTCCCATTTGGCCCATATCCATCTAAACCCTTCCCTATTCATATACCCATCCAGAAGCCTTTTAAATGTTGTAATTGTACCAGCCTCCACCACTTCCACTGACAGCTCATTCCATACACACACCACCCTCTGCATGAAAAAGTTGTCCCTTTTAAGTCTTTCCCCTCTCACCTGAAACCTATGCCCTCTAGTTTTAGACTCCCCCACCCCTTGGAAAAGACCTTGCCTATTTATCCTATCCATGCCCATCATGATGTTATAAACCTCTATCAACCCCCAGCCTCTGAAACTCCAGGGAATATGGCCCCAGCCTATTCAACCTTTTCCTATAGCTCAAACTCTCCAACCCTGACAATATTCTTGTAAATCTTTTCTGAACCCTTGCAAGTTTCACAACATCCTTCCTATAGAGGGGAAACCAGAATTCCACGCAGTATTCCAAACGTGGCCTAACCAATGTCCTTTACAGCTGCAACATGACCTCTCAACTCCTACACTCAATGCACTGACCACAAAAGGCAAGCATTCCACATGCCTTCTTCACTATCCTGTCCACCTTGGACTCCATTTTCAAGGAACTATGAACCTGCACTGCAAGGTCTCTTTGTTCAGCAACACTCCCCAAGACCTTACCATTAAGTGTATAAGTCCTGCCCTGATTTGCCCATCCAAAATGCAGCAACTCACATTTATCTAAATTAAACTCCATCTGATCAAAGTCTATTAGTTTCTGCTCCATGTTTATGAAATCAAACTGGTTCTTTGTTATTCGGCAATTAATTTACACAAGACTATCAGAGAATTTGAATCATGTAATTTATTTCTGTTAGGGGGCTGGAGGAAATACAGTGTTTTGTTAACAAACCTGAGTCTGTAATCTAGCTATTGGAACATGAATTTGGAAGAATTTATTTACACATGCAATAAAAATGTTTTTTAATATACTGGGTGACATGGTGGCTCAGTGGTCAGCACTGCTGCTTCATAATGCTAGGGACCCAGGATCAATTCCACCCTCAGGCAACTGTCTGTGTGGAGTTTGCACATTCTCCCTGTGTCTGTGTGGGTTTTGTCTGGGTGCTCCAGTTTCCTCCCACAATCCAAAGATGTGCAGCGTAGGTGGATTAGCCATGCTATAGTGCCCAGGGGTGTTTGGGTTAGACAAGGGAAATGCAGGGGTAGGAGAATGGGTCTGGGTGGGATGCTCTTCAGAGGTGGTGGTGTGGACTTGTTGGGCCAAATGGCCTCTTTCCACACTGTAGGGATTCTATGCCTACTTAAAAGGCTGTGGATTTCTTTCTACATCTTGTTTGGCCAAGGGAAAGAGTAGGCAGCTCAAGGGCTCTTTTGATCTGTGATCTCCCATTAGGAATTACGTAGTAACTTTTCCTCCTTGTCTGGAAGGGCCCTGCCTACAAGAAATTGAGATCAAAAACTCATTGTGAGTAAAGCACCACCAGAAAAACTACAGAATGCAAGTGCTTGTTTTTATAAAATTTAGAACTCTACATTAAAATTATTTTTTTTGATAAAGTATGTTACAACTCATTATAAACCTATAATACAAAAGGTCACCTTCAGATTATGTTTGTAATAAAAATTTAAGAGCTTTATACCTATAACCTAGCTCAACATATTGAGCAGAATGGGAATACAAATAATCTGCCTACACAATTTTTGCGTTGAACTAGTAATGCTTACTGAATGATGCATAGCCACAAAGCAGAATATATTGCAAGGGAGTGTAGGCAGGAGAGGATGTCATTCTCTTCTGAATATCTCCTCACAATTAATGTACTCCCCAAACAGCTGCCTCCTCTGATTTGAACTCTTACTACTGTTGACTTATTCTGCCACAGTAAATTAGCCTTCTTCCTGCAGGGCCTCCAGTTCCAGATATCTGAAATGAAAGGTTATGCAGTGCACTCAATATCACCATAATGTGAAACCTGCTCTAGAGCATACCACTGCAACAAATCCTATTGCAAAACATACATAGGAAGCCAACAGAAAAGAGAACCCCACTTATTTTCTGAAGATTAATATATGAAATCTGTTTATAAAATATGACACCTTCCTAACCACCCATTGTTCCTTAGATTAAATGACAGTATGTTATAACGCAAATGCACAAACATAGATTCATCGGTGAGTGTCATTATATGATGAAAGATGTGTGAAATATACTATCATTATTCGAATTTGGGTTGTTTTTAAAAAGGAGAAAGATGGATGGGGGTTACTGCCATAAGAGGGCTTGTTTTTAAAAAGCAAAAGCCAGAACATCATTCTGGAACAGTGACCTGAATGCACCAGTTCCAAGAAGACACATAACTGCAATCAAGGGCTTGGGAAAACCCCTGGAATATTTATGGAATAAGATGCTTATTCTTTTACATTTATGACAAGCAATATACATAGATTACGCCATTAGTTTTGTTTTCAGTTCAGAAAACACCAGTGCTTTTGTTGAGAATAACTGTGAATTGAGTTCAGAAGCAAGTTTCAGTTTAGGTGAAACCATTTACTGCAGCAGCAGTATTTTTCTAGTTTGTGAAGTTTCCAAACCAGGAATTTAAAACGTTTAGGCCATCAGATTTGGAAAGGGATCACAAAATAGTCCTTACATTTCAAGAAAGAGAAACTAGAAAGAGTCAGTTAATTGGAACTTATAGAGTTGAGATAGGAGTAACATTTAAATTTTTAGCAAAGATCTATAGCTCGGGTTGTGGGTGAGGTTGTTGACTTGCTCATCAGCCTGGTTTGTTTTCGTTCAGAAGTTTCGTCACCATGCTCAGTAACATCATCAGTGAGGCCTCCGATGAAGTGATGTTGTTCTACTCCACTTGAAATTTCTACTGTCTGGTCTGTTATGGTGAGTAGTATCATTTCCGGTTTTGATCTGTATGGGTTCATATATGGGGTGCAATTCTATATGTTTGCTGATTGCATTACGAGTTGAGAACCATGCCTCTAGGAATTCCCATGCGTGTCAATGTTTGGCTGGGGCTATTATAGTTACACTGTCCCAGTTAAACTGATGGCCTTCATTGTCCAAGTGTACAGATATTAGGGAGAGTTTGTGTCGTTTTGCTGCTAGCTGATGTTCATGTATTCTGATGGCTAGTTTCCTTCCTGTCTCTCCAATGTAATGTTTGTTGCATGGTATTTTGTAAACCATCTTGGTTCTGCATGTTGTGGGAATGGGGTCTTTAATCCTTGTTGAGTGTTTGTCATAGAGTGGCTGTGGGCTTATGGGCCACGTGGTTCCTAGTGGTCTTAGGAGTCTTGTTGTCAGTTCCGATACGTTCTTGATGTAGGGCAGTGTGGCCAGTGTGTTAGGGCACACTGTGTCCTCCTGTTGTTGTCTGTTTAGTAGGCATCTGCGGATGAAGTTGTGGGGATATCCATTGAAAGCGAAGATTTTGTATAGGTGCTCTTCCTCTTTCCTGCTTAGTTCCAGACTATTGCAGCACGTTGTGGCCCATTTAAGTAGCGTCCTAACGCAGCTTTGTTTGTGGATGTTGGGGTGGTTGCTGTGGAAGTTGAGGATTTGGTCAGTATGGGTTGCTTTTCTGTATCCTGAGGTTTGGAACTCCCTCTTGGTCATACGCTCAACTCTGACATCCAGAAATGGAAGTTGATTGTTGTTTTCTTCTTCTCTTTTGAATTTAATCCCCATGAATATGTTGTTGATGAGGCGGTGGGTCTCTTCTAATTTGTTGCGTTTAGTAATGACAAATGTGTTGTCTATGTACCGGATCCACAGTTTAGGTTGAATGTCGGGGAGAGTGGTGTGTTCTAGTCTTTGCATGACTGCTTCTGCAATGAGTCCTGAGATAGGTGACCCCATTGGTGTACCATTGATCTGTTTGTATACCTGACCATTAAAGACGAAGTGTGTGGTAAGGCACAGGTCTAGTAGTTTGAATATGTTGTCATTGCTGATCGAGCTGCTGGTCTGTGTTGCTGCTTCCTCCAGTAATGTGGCCAGTGTTCCTTTGGCTGGTGGGATATCAACTGATGTAAATAAAGCTGTGACGTCAAAGGATACCGTAATCTTGTTGTCGCTGATTTTTATGTTCTTGAGGGTATTGAGGAATTCTTGGGTTGAGTGGATGGAATGGGGTGATCTGTCAACTAGTCAACAAACATATAGAACTGGAGTTTCTGAGGAATTGAGTTCTGAGGAAGGGTCACCGGACCCAAAACATTAACTCTGTTTTCTCCTTCACAGATGCTGCCAGACCTGCTGAGCTTTTCCAGCAACTTTGTTTTTGTTCCTGATATAGAATTGGACCCCACATACAAACCCATACAGATCAAAAACCAGAAATGACACCACTCACCATAACGGACCAGACAATATAAATTCCAAGCGGAGTAGAACAACATTGTTTCATCAGAGACCTCACTGACGATGTTACCTAGCATGGTTATGAAAGGTCTGAACAAAAACAAGCCAGCTCAGCGAGCAAGTCAATAACCTCAGGAGTAACATTTCTTTGGACTTGAGTCTCAATAGTGGATAGTGTTGGAAAACAGGGTTAAAATTAGCTTAATGCTTGTTGAGTTTTTTTAACCATAACATGCATACAGCTTTTTTTTAACTTTTGTGTAATAAACTTATGTTCTGTTGTTAAAAAAACTTCTGTAGTCTCATGTGACTATGTTTCAGTGAGGAACTACTGTTAACAACAAACAAGAAATTATATGTATGATCTGTCAAGCCAGATTTCATTCTGAATTATTCAATATCACCATCAACTTGGTCATAAGAAATAATGCCAACATGATTCTGTTAGAAAGGCTCAGCATGAAGAAACGAGGAAAGTGCCTAGTTCAATTTCAATTTATGACTTAGATTACATTAATCAACCATTGAGAACAACTTAAAAAGCTTCTGAAAACCTTGAAAAATCTCAGTTTAAAAATAACAAAGCTCAGCAATTCAATACCTAAAGTTTTATTTCAAACACAGGCTGCAATTTGAAGTAACTGACCGCAGTATAAATCAAATATAAGGCATCCGATAGGATAGGCACATCACATTGAGCACTAAACTGACTCCTTCGCAGTCAAAGGTTGAGGGTACTGAAACCATTGCATTTCATACAAGGCTTCTAATCACAGGCTTCACTTTACATTTAAAGTGACCTGAACGTTAGATCAAATCGCAGTAACAGTAATCCTAACCAGTGCAAAACAATTCCTTCTCCGTAGATGTTAAAATGCATTTCATGCAACCAAGTAAATTACAGTGAACTAAACAAAACATGGTATTTGTAAGTTGACAAACAACAGCACATACAGACCATAACAACAACTCTTACAGTACAGCACAGTACAGGCCCTTCGGCCCACGATGTTGTGCCGAACTTTTACCCCAATCCTAAGGTCTAACTAACCTCCACCCCTACCTTATACTAGCATCAAATCCATCTCCACACTTCCCTTCCTTTCCTTGACCTCAACAATGTGCAGGCCAGATGGATTAGCCATGCCAAACCGTCCATAGTGTTCAGGGATGTGTAGATCAGGACATACCCCAAGACCTTACCATTAAGTGTGTGTGTCCTGCCCTGATTTGCCTTCTCAAAATGCAGCACCTTGCATTTATTCAAATTAAACTCTATCTGCCACTCCTTGGCCCATTGGCCCGTCTGATCAAGGTCCCTTTGTACTCTGAGGTAACCTCCTTGGTTGCCCACAACACCTTCAATTTTGATGTCATCTACAAACTTACTAACTGTACCTCTGATATTCACATCCAAATCATTTATAGGACAAAGCATCATTTCAGACCTAGTCTTAATGGCAAGGTAAGGGTCAACTCCGACTGAAAGAAGCATTAAAAGATACAACATGAAGAGGAAAAAAAATCAAAATGGAAGTCAGCGTTCATGGCCTGAAGTTGTTGAAGGTTATAAAATGCCTAATTTGAAAATGAAGTGCTACTCCTCCTTCTTGCCTTTGAATAATTATATGTTTAATCTCTTCCTTCTCAGACTGCAACATTGAAAATGCATGTTACACAGAGGGAGTCTATGCTGAAAGGGCAGCCATTCACAAGGCTATCTCAGAAGGTTTCCGAAAATTCAAGGCAATGGCTATTTCTAGGCACTGACTGAACCTCGCGGTGGTGTTACATCAGGAAGTTGGGCAGTCCAGATACCATATCAAAGTCAACAGTTCTCTCATTGTTTCATATTCTAACTTAATCTCTCCTTGGATCGCAAACCAGAGGTTCCTCATCTCCCTCACTTACACAATAAGTTCTTTAAACCAAAGGTTTGCCCTCAGATAGTCACAGCTCCTTGTTTTCCCTCCTCTGTAATCTCTTTGATCTCACCCAAACCCATCACTTTGGAATTTGATCCTTTGCTTCTTCTTTCAATAATGAACATTAGTTGCAAGCCCATCGAAAGTCTAGTGAGTTAAAGCTAAGTTAAAGTCTAGTTAAAGAAACCCTAAAGTGGAGAAATAGACAGACAGTTTAAATTGAAATAGTTTTCACACAGGAAGGCAGGCAGAACTGTTAAAGGGGGAAATCAGAGAGATGTCAGAGGAAGTGGGTTATTGGACCAGGTTACAGAAGCACCCCTTTCTTCAAGCTCCCAACTGATCTGAATATGCTGCTGTTGCACAGACAGTTAGGATGGGAATGGGTCCAGGTAATTCTGTGCAGTGGGTTGGGAATGTAAGTGGTAATTCTAGATCCATGGGGAATTCTGGTATAAGCAGAACTGGATAGAATTATTTTAAATTAGATTAGAAGCATAGTGATAGTGTCTCTAGATTGATAACACGGAGACCAGGATGAATGCTCCAGAGACAGGAATTCAGATCTTACACAGCAACTAGGGGAATTTAAATTAAATTAATAAATCTGCATATTCTGCTTTCTTGCAGTCATAAATCAGACAACTTCATTGCTCCATGCGGTGCATGCAGACAAGTCATGAGAGAGGTGAGGTCTCATTTTAAATCTTATCCAATGCTCCTTTAATCCACTTGATAATATTATCCAAAGTTAATGGTTTTATATAAAGGTACAGAGTGATAGTGGGTTATCAATCAGCCTGGAATTCAGGGATGAGATCATTCTGCATGGAGTTTTGGGGTGGGATCAGAGGTTCATATCAATTTACCTAATTCATAAGAAAATGGGAAAGTCATTTGTGAAGAGGACATAAAGTGGCTACAAAGGGATACATATAGGTTAAGTGATTGGACAAAGGTAAAGCAAATGGAGTATATGATGTGGAAAATGTGAAATTGTCCATTTTGGCAGGAAGATTAAAACAAACATGTCATTTAAATGGTGGGAGATTACAGAATTCTGAGAGAGAGGGGGATCTGGGTGCCCTTATGCATGAACCAAAAAAGTGAGTACACAGGTACAGCAAGTAATCAGGAAAGCTAATAGAATGCATTAAAATAAAGGGCGGCAGATGCTGAAGATGTAAAACAAAAACAAATTGGAGAAACTCAGCAGGTCTGGCAGCATCTGTGGGAAGAAAGGAGATTAAAAATTCCGAGTCCAGTGACTCTTCATCAGAACTGGGAAAAAAGTGGTATTAATGCTGAAGTCAAAGTTACGGGAAGGGGAAGGATGAATGGGTAAGTGACGATGGAGCCCAGAGGGACAGATATGAAAAGGATAGCTAAATTAGGAGATTATGAATAGCAGATCGGGATAGAAAACAAAAGCTCAATAAGTGGTAACAAGAACTGACAGTAGGAGAAAATGGGTGAGTTGTATATACCATATAATGTGATTAAGGGCTTTGGTGTATGTGAGAATGGTGACTGTACTAAAAGCAACCCAAGTTATAACAGGATTGAGTGTGGGTGGGTAAAAAAATAATAGATGGATGGATGGAATCAGGCTGTAAAGTATTGAACTCAATGTTGAGTCCTAGAGGTTGCAGCGTCCCCAAGCGGAAAATGAGATGTTGTTTTTTGAGCTTGTGCTGAGGCTCACTGGAAAACTGCAACAGGCCTGCTACTGAAATGTTGGCATAGGAACATGGTGGTGTGTTCAAATAGCAGGCAACAAGAAGCTTAGGATCTTTTTTGTGGACAGAACCCAGGTGTTCTGCAAGGTGGTCACCCAGTCCATGTATCATTTTCCCAATGTAGAGGAGACTGTACTGTGAACAGCGAATACAGTAAAATAGACCGAATGAAGGACAGGTAAATCACTGCTTCACCTGGAAGGTATGTCGGGGGTCACATATGGTGACACAGGAGGAGATAACTGGGCAGGTATTACACCTTCTGCAATTGCCGTGGGGATATGAGGAGATATTGGGAATGGAAGGGGAGTGGACTGGAGCGTACTGGAGGGAATGGTCCCTGCGGAATGCTGATAAGGGAATGTAAAGTAATTAGATCAGCACTGAACAGAAAACAAACTATAAAAAACAATGTTTTTCATCAGCATTATCAAAGTAAATTTGACACTGAGTCACATAAATTTGGGCAGACACTCAGAAGCTTAATTTTAAGAAACATTTTGTGGAAGAAAGAGAAGGAGAAAAAGAGATGGCGCTATAGGGAAGAAATTTCAGAATGTAGCGTCTGCATGGTAGCAAGAGGGAAGAGAATTCATTGCAGAAGACTATTGCCATGCACAGAAAAGATCAAAGATGAGAGGGCACAGATTTAAAGTAATTGGAAAAGGATGCCAAGGCAAGATGAGAGAAAGTTTTTTTTCATGTAGTGAGTGGTTGAGTGCTGGAATTCACTGCCTGCAGGTGTGTGGAATCAGGTTAAATCAAAATGTTCAACAGGAGCCCCCTTAGTCAGTTCTGCCATTCACTGGGATGGCCGATCTGTGGCCTAATTCCGTATCCCTGCCTTTGGCCCATTTCCTTTAATTCCTTTGTTTAACAAAAAGTTATCTATCTGAGATTTAAAACTAACATGTTATGTCTCACCTCCAGGTCAGGTGGGACTTGAACCTGGACCTTCTGCCCCATAGTGGGTAGGGTGGGGTGGGTCATTACCACTACACCACAAGAACCATACAAATCTGTTGTCTCATGGTTCTGAAGGAGTTTATATTCATGTTCTTAAGATCAGTCCGATTTGATGATGTCCCATGTCTTTGAGTGAAGGCAATTCAGTTCTTCAGACCTGCACCTGAAGGAGGCAAATATATTCTGTAAAACTCCTGAGAGTCCTCACTAATTATGCTTGACTAGTAATGTAAACTATCTTTTTCCTTCTACCATTTCTATCTTGCAATCAGTTGATACCTAAATGCCTCTTCTGCTTAGGTTCACCAATGGTCTATCTTCTACTGTTCATAATTATACGTGCTCTTGCCTCAGCACAAAGAAAGGAGGATTAGTGGCGATGATCTACCCGAACCTGAAAGCCACAGGTATCTGAAAATACAGTGCAATTCAAAATGGATTAAGAGTGTTATTTGAAACTGAATAATGTGCAGGGTTTCAGGGGAATGGCAGTAAGTGAATTGCTCTTTCAGTGAAGGGACACAGACAATGGGCTGAATGGCTGTGTCCTGCACCATAACAATTTTGTGATTCTAATAAATTAACACCTTGGTGAGAGGTGGTAACAGTGATTGATTTGATACTTTATGATTTAATATTAAAAGGCAACATGAGCATTCATTTACTATGCGGAGTACAATTTTGTTGACACCGATGTTCGGATTTTGCTGAAATTCCAAGATGTATGTCCATATCGTAAATTCAGACCATCAAGGGAATCCTAAGATAGAAAACGTGAAAGGGTACAAACAACATTTATCTGCTCTTTCTGAGTTCTTGTTCACAATAACACCCATCAAGCCATAGTGAATCAGCAATAGAAGTGACAGGCAGAGATCCTAAGCTTTCCTTGACAAGTTTTAGGAATCAGGTTCAAAATAGCTCCACAGATTCTTGATACATCTTTCTGCATGGAAGCTAAGTATGTAAAATAGTAAGTGGTTAAATGGTTAATAAGTGATAGTTTTACAATTAATATATCACAGTTAATGTTTAAAACAGATTGTAAAATGTCAGACAAATGCAGCAGAAAAGTTACTTTTGTTTTGGAAATGCTTTAGTAATGTGTAAGCAAGTTATGTAAGACAGTACTACAGTTGTTCCTTTAGATTTACTCATCGCTGTTTTTAATCTTCAGTGATTGTAATTTAAACTGCGGATCTGAATGAAAAAATATCAGTATTTTATTTTGGTAGGCACATCTTTTAACATATAAGCTGATATAATGTGAATAGTGTAAATGGATAAATTATAAATAATATTTACATCCCTAATGCAAGCATAGGAAGTTGTCCATTTCTATTCGATTGTCTAATATGGAATAAGATCTGCAAAGTCACAAAGTCTTTTTCTTTTTAATGGAAGGAACATTACCATTAGAAGTGGTCGCTTTTTCTGGCAGCTGAGTAACAAGTCTGAGTCAAATTCAGCCACACTTTAGTAGTAAGAATTCCCTCACATCAAATGTTGTCTAGGAAGTGTTCTTATTCATCTTATGCACAAACTATTTTACATAGTCCAGTTTGCTCAGTCATAGGCTGAGCCCCAAGTACATGCCCTTTACTCCACCACTGAGGGTGGGCAGAGATAAAGTTTTGACCTCTGTTTCTGTTTTGTAAACAATATATCTCAAAGATTAAGATTTCTAGAACACAGATTAGAGAATGGACTACGGCAGTTAGTTTTTGTCAATATGCCAATCTGGATGCAGATTGGAAGTTGAGATTTTTAAATGACCCATCAACACCGTGAGATAAGGTGAAATTAAATTATTTTTAGAATGTTGTGCGTTACTGTATTTGGATGTTGGTTGTTTCAGAATGTTGTGTCTGTCCGAGCTGCTGGGGTAAAATTTGCCACAGCTGTCAAAGTATGAACAGAGTTTTCAGAGCAAGTTGTTAAATGTGGATTGGCCTGAGACTTCCTTACTGAGATGGAGTTTCTCAACAGAAAATATTTCTTTTCTCAGCTTTGTAGTTAGTGCAATCCGGCAGAGTAAAGTCTCAACAAAGATTCAGACACCTGCATCATTGTAATAATGTTGAGTTATCCCAGCAGAGTGGAGGGATATGGTCTATGAAGTGCCTTCTCTGCTTGTTCTATATGTGTTGCAGTGATCTTATCCTCCAAAAAGTCTGTTTTATAGTTAGCTGCATATTTTATAATTTTGCCTTTTACATGGAGAAAATAGGTTTTTAGAGATTTACAAATGAACAAATGAATTAGGAGCAGTTGTAGATCAGTTGGCTTTTCGAGCCTAC